>NW_027206352.1:0-486236 GCF_024711535.1 Dipodomys merriami | reverse complement strand
TAGAGTGAGGATTATGGTTAGGTTGAGGGTTAAGATTAATGTTAGGGTTAGGTTTAGGGTTAAGGTTATGGTGAGGGTGAGTGTGAGGGTTAAGGTGAGGGTTAGGGTGAGGTTTAGTGTTTGCATTAGGGTTATAGTTAGGTTTTGGGTGAGGGTGAGGTTTAGCATTAGTTAGGGTTAGGGTGAGGGTTAAGTTGAGGGTTAGATTTAGGGTTAAGTTTAGGTTTAGGATTAGGTTAGGGTGAGGGTGAGTGTGTGTGTTAGGGTTAGGTTTAGGCTTAGGCTTAGGGTTAGGCTGAGGGTGAGCTTGAGGGTGAGGGTTTGCGTTAGGGTGAGGGTTAGGGTAAGGGTAAGGGGGAGGGTTAGGATGAGTGTTAGGGTTAGGATTAAGGTTAGGGTGAGGGCTAGGGCGAGGGTGAGTTTTAGGGTTAGGGTTAGGGTGAGAGTTAGGTTTAGGGTTAGGGTGAGAGTTAGAGTTCGATTTAAGTTTAGTTTTAGGTTGAGGGTTAGGTTAAGGATTATGTTGAGGGTGAGGGTTAGGGTTAGGTTGAGGGTTAGGGTTAGGGGAAGGGTTAGGGTGACGGTGAGGGTGAGGGTGAGGGTTAGGGTTAGTGTTACGTTGAGGATTAGGGTTAGGGTTAGGCTAAGGTTTATTCTGAAGGTGATAGTGAGGGTTACGGTTAGGGTTAGGGTAAGTGTTAGGGAGAGCGTTAGGGTAAAAGTTAGGGTTCAAGTTATGTTTAGGGTTAGGTTGAGGGTTATGGTTATGGTTACGTTGAGTGTGAGGGTTATGGTTAGGTTGAGGGTTAGGCTTAGGCTTAGGTTTAGGATTAGGGTGAGGGTTAGCGTTAGGGTGAGGATTAGGATGAGGATTAGGGTTAGGGTTAGGATTAGGTTTAGGGTGAGGACTAGACTGAGGCTGAGGTTTAGGGTTAGTTTTTGGGTGAGGATAACGGTTCGCGTTAGGGTTAGGATATGGGTTAGGGTTACGGTGAGGGTGAGGTTTAGTGTTAGGGTGAGGGTTAGGGTTAGGATTTGGTTTAGGGTTAGGGTGAGTTTTAGGGTTACATTTAGGGTTAGGGGGAGGGTTAGGTCGAGGTTTAGATTTAGGGTTAGTGTTAGGGTTAAGGTTAGGGTGAGGGTTAGCTTGAGGTTTAGGGTTAGTTTTAGGATTAGGGTTAGCATGAGGGTGAGTGTGAGGGTTAGAGTTAGGGTTAGGCTGAGGCTTAAGGTTAGGCTGAGAGTGAGGGTGGGGTGAGGATTAGGGTTAGGGTGATGGTTAGGTTTAGGGTTTGGGTGAGTGTTAGGATTAGGATTAGGGTTAGGATGAGGGCTAGGGTGAGGGTGTGGTTTAGGATTAGGGTTAGGGTGAGGGTTAGGCTGAGTGTGAGTTTGAGGGTGAGAGTTAAGGTTAGGGTGATGGTTAGGTTTAAGGTTAGGGTGAGGGATAGGATGAGTTTTAGTGCTAGGGTGAGGATGATGGTAAGGGTAAAGGTGAGGTTTAGGCTGAGGGTGAGAATTAAGATAAAGGTGAGTGCTAGGGTTAGGTTTAGGGTTAGGTTTAGGGTTAGGGTAAGGGTTAGATTGAGGATTAGTGTTAGGGTTAGGGTTAGTGTGAGATTTAGGGTGAGGATGAGGGTTAGGGTTAGGGTGAGCGTGAGGGTTAGACTTAGTGTTAGGTTTAGGGTGAGGTTTAGGATTAGGCTGAGGGTTAGGGTTAGTGTGAGTGTTATTGTGAGGGTTAGGGTTAGTGTTAGGGTGAGGGTAAGTGTTAGGGTGAGGGTTTTGGTTAGGGTGAGGGTTAGGGTTAGCGTTATTGTTAGGGTTAGGTTTAGGGTTAAGGTTACGGTGAGGGTGATGGTGAGGTTTAGGTTTAGTGTTAGAGTGAGTTTTACTGTTAGGGTTAGTGTTAGAGTTAGGGTCAGGGTGAGGGTGAGGTTTAGGGTTAGAGTAAAGGTTAGGGTGAGGGTTTGGTTGAGGGTTAGGGTTAGGGTTATTGTTAGGGTTAAGGTTAGGGTGAGAGATAGGGTGTGGGTTAGGGTTAGGGATAGGATTAGGTTTAGGGTGAGGGTTAGGTTATGTTTTAGGGTTAGGTTTAGATTTAGGCTTAGGGTTGGGCTGAGGGTGAGGTTGAGGGTGAGGGTTAGGTTTAGGGGAAGGGTTAGGATGAGGGTTAGGGTTAGGATTAGGTTTAGGTTAAGGGCTAGCGTGAGATTTAGGGTTAGCGTTAAGGTGAAGTTTAGAGTTAGTTTAGGGTTAGGGGTAGGGTGAGGGTGAGGTTTAGGGTTAGAGTTAGTGTTAGGGTGAGGCTGAGGGTGAGGGTTAGGGTTAGGGTTAGTGTTAGGTTTAGGGTTAGGGTTAGGGTGAGGGTTAGGCTGTGGGTGAGGGTAGGGTTCGGGTTAGGATTAGGATTAGGGTTAGGGTTAGGGTGAGTGTGAGGGTTAGGGTTAGGCTTAGGCTTAGGCTTAGGGTTAGGCTGAGGGTTAGGGTGAGGGTGAGGGTTAGGGTTAGGGTCAGGGATAGTGTTAGGGTTATGGGGAGGGTTAGGGTGAGGATTAGGGTTAGGATTAGAGTTATGGTGAGGGCTAGGGGGCGGGTGAGGTTTAGGTTTAGGTTTAGGGTGAGGTTTAGGGTTATTGTTAGGTTTAGGGGTAGGGTGAGGGTGAGGTTTAGGGTTAGAGTTAGGGTTAAGGTGAGGCTGAGGGTGAGGGTTAGGGTTAGTGTTAGGATTAGGATTAGGGTCAGGTTTAGGGGGAGTCTTAGGATGAGGGTTAGGGTTAGGATTAGGGTTATGGTGAGCATGAGAGTGAGGGTAAGGGTTAGATTGAGGATTAGTGTTAGGGTTAGTGTTAGGTTTACCGGGAGGATGAGTGTTAGGGTTAGGGTTAGGGCTAGGGTTAGGTTGAGGTTTAGGGTTAGTGTAAGGGTGAGGTTTAGGGTTAGGGTGATGGATAGGGTTAGTTTGAGGCTTAGTGTTCGGGTTATGGTTATTGTTAAGGTGAGGGTAAGTGTTAGGGTGAGGATTAGGTTTAGGGTTAGGGTAATGGTTAGTTTGAGGGTTAGGGTTAGGTTTAGTGTTTTTGTTAAGTTTAGGGTTAGGGTTACAATTACTGTGAGGGTGAGGGTTAGGTTTAGGGTTAGGATTAGGATTAGGGTTAGTGTTAGGGTGAGTGTGTTAGGGTGAGGGTTAGGGTTATGGTGAGGGTTATGGTTAGGTTGAAGGTCAGGTTTAGGGTTAGGGTTATGTTGAGCATGAAGGTTAGGCTTAGGTTGAGGGTTAGGCTTAGGGTTCGGGTTAAGGTGAGGTTAGGGTTAGGGTTAATGTGAGGGTTAGTGTTAGGGTTAGGGTTAGTGTTAGGGTGAGGTTAAGTTTTAGGGTGAGGTTTAGGGTTAGGGTGAGGATTATGGTTAGGGTGAGGGTTAGAGTTATTGTTAGGGTTAGGTTTAGGTTTAGAGTTAGGTTTAGGGTTATTTTGAGATTTAGGGTTAGTGTTAGATTTAGTGTTAGGGTTAGTGTTAGGGTGAGGGTTAGGGTTAGGCTTAGGCTTAGGCTTAGGCTTAGGCGGAACATGAGGGTGAGGGTTAGGGTTCGGGTTAGGGTGAGGGTTAGGGTTATGGTTATGGTGAGGGTGATATTTAGGGTTTGGTTGAGAGTTTGCATTAGGGTTAGGGTGAGGGTGTGGGTTAGGGTAAATGTTTGGCTTAGGCTTAGGTTTAGGCTGAGGATTTGGTTGAGGATAAGGTTAGGGTTAGGGTTAGGGTGAGTTTTAGTGTTATTGTTAGTGTTCGAGTTAGGGTTAGAGTGAGGGTGAGGTTTAGGGGTAGATTTAGGGTTAGGGTGAGTGTTAGGGTTAGGGTCAGGGTTAGGGTGGGGGTTACAGTAAGGGTAAAGGTGAGGGTTAGACTGAGGGTGAGGGTTAATGTAAGGTTGAGGGTTAGGGTCAGGGTGAGGGTTAGGGTTAGGGTTAGAGTGAGGGTGATGGTTTGATTGAGGATAAGTGTTAGGGTTAGTGTTAGGGTGAGCTTAGGGTTAGGGTGAGGGTTATGGTTAGGGTGAGGGTGAGGGTTAGGGTTATTGTTAGCGTTAGGGTTAGGGTTATGGTGAGGGTAAGTGTTAGGATGAGGGTTAGGGTTAGGGTGAGGATTATTGTTAGGGTTAGGGTTAGGGTTATTGCTAGGGTTAGAATTACAGTTAGAGTTAGGATTAGGGTGAGGGTGAGGGTGAGATTTAGGGTTAGAGTTAATATTAGTGTTAGGGAAGGGTTAGGGTTCGGTTTAGGGTGCGGGTTAGGGTTATGATTAGTGTCAGGTTTAGGATGAAGTTTAGGGTTAGGGTTAGGTTGAGGGTGAGGGTAGGGTTAGGGTAAGTGTTAGGGTTAGGGATAGGGTTAGGTTTAGGTTTAGGGTTATGGTGAGGATGAGTGTGAGGTTTAGGGTTAGGGTTAGGGTTAGGCTTAAAGTTAGGGTGAGGGTTAGGTTTTGGTTTAGGGTGCAGGTGAGGTTGAGGATTAGGGTTAGGTTTAGGGTTAGATTCAGGGTTAGGTTTAGGGTTGGGGTTAGTGTTAGTGTTAGGGTTAGGGTTAGGGTTATGGTTAGGCTGAGGGTGATTGTGGGGGTGAGGATTAGAGTTAGGGTTAGGTTTAGGTTTATGGTTAGTGTTAATTTTATTGTTATGTTTAGGGTTAAGTTTGCGGTGAGGGTGAGGGTGAGGGTGAGGGTTAGGGTTTGGGATAGGGTTAGTATTATTGTTACGGTTAGGGCAAGAATTACAGTGAGGTTGAGGGTGAGGGTGAAGTTTAGGGTTAGGGTAAGTTTTAGGGTTAGGGTTAGGGTGAGGGTGAGGGTGAGGTTTAGGGTTAGAGTTAGGGTTAGGGTCAGGTTTAGGGTGAGGTTTCGTGTTAGGGTTAAGGTTGGGGTTATGGTGAGGGTGAGGTTTAGGGTTAGAGTTAGGGTTAGGGTGAGGCTGAGGGTGAGGGTTAGGGTTAGGGTTAGTGTTAGGTTTAGGGTTAGGGTTAGGGTGAGGGTTAGGGTGAGGGTGAGGGTTAGGGTTAAGGTTAGGATTAGGATTAGGGATAGGGTTAGGTTGAGTGTGAGGGTTAGGGTTAGGGTGAGTATTAGGGTTAGGCTTAGGGTTTGGCTGAGGTTGAGGTTGAGTGTGAGGATAAGGGTTAGCGTGAGGGTTAGGTTTAGGATTATGGGGAGGGTTAGGATGATTGTTAGAGTTAGGATTAGGGTTAGGGTGAAGGCTAGGATGAGGGTGAGTTTTAGGGTTAGGTTTAGGGTAAGGGTGAGGGTGAGTTTTAGGTTTAGAGTTAGACTTAAGGTGAGGCTGATGTTGAGGGTGAGGGTTAGGGTTAGGATTAGGATTAGGGTAAGGGATAGGGTGAGTGTGAGTGTTAGGGTTAGGGTTAGGATTAGGCTTAGGGTTACACTGAGGGTGAGGGTGAGGGTGAGGGTAAGGGTTAGGTTTAGGGTTAGGGTGAGGGTGAGGATTATGGTAAGGGTTAGGGGGAGGGTTAGGATGAGGGTTAGGGTTAGGATTAGGGTTAGGGTGAGGTCTAGGGTGAGGGTGAGGTTTAGGGTTAGGGTTAGGGTGAGGGTTAGATTTAGGGTTAGGGTTAGGGTGATAGTTAGGATTCAGGTTAAGTTTATGTTTGGGGTGAGAGTTAGGTAAGGGTTACGGTGAGGGTGAGGGTGAGGGTTAGGGTTAGGTTGAGGGTTAGGGTTAGGAGTAGGGTTTGGGTGAGGGGTATGGTGAGGGGTAGGGTTATTGTTACGGTGAGGGTTAGGATGAGGGTTAGGATTAGGCTTAGGGTGAGGGCTAGGCTGAGGGTGAGGTTTAGGGTTAAGGTTAGGGTGAGGTTTAGGATTAGGGTTAGGGTGAGGGTGAGGTTTAGGTTTAGAGTTAGGGTAAGGGTGAGGCTGAGGTTGAGGGTTAGGGTTAGGGTTAGTGTTAGAGTTAGTTTTAGGGTGAGGGTTAAGGAGAGTGTGAGGGTTAGGCTTAGGGTTATGTTTAGGATTAGGGTAATGTTTAGGGTGAGTGTGAGGTTTAGGGTTAGGGTTAGGCTTAGGCTTAGGGCTAGGCTGAGGGATAGGGTGAGGGTTAGCTTTAGGTTGACGGTTAAGGTTAGTGTTAGCTTGAGAGTTAGGTTTCCAGTTAAGTTTAGGGTTAGGGTGAGGGTTAGGTTTAGGGTTATGGTGAGGGTGATAATTAGGGTTAGGTTGAGAGTTTGCATTAGGGTTAGGGTGAGGGTTAGGTTTAGGGTTAGGGTGAGGGTTAGGATGAGGATTAGGTTTACGATTAGGGTTAGGTTGAGGGCTAGGGTGAGGGTGAGGCTTAGGGTTAGAGTTAGGGTAAGGTTTAAGATTAGGGGTAGGTTTAGGGTGAGGGTTAGGATGAGTGTTTGGGTTACAGTGAGGGTGAGGGTGAGGGTTAGGGTTAGGATTAGGCTTAGGGTGAGGGTGAGTTTTAGCATTAGGGTTAGTGTTAGGGTTAGGTTTAGGTTTAGGGTTAGTGTTATTGTTAGGGTTAGAGTTTGAGTTATGGTGAGGGTGGGGGTGAGGGTGAGGGTGAGTGTTAGGTTTAGGGTTAGGGTGAGGTTTAGGTTTAGTGTTAGGATTAGGATTAGGGTGAGCGTGAGGTTTAGGGTTAGGTTTAGAGTTAGTTGGAGGCTTAGGTCGAGAGTTAGGGTTAGGGTTAGTTTTAGGGTTATTTTAGGGTGAGGGTTAGGTTGAAGTTTAGGGTTACTGTTAGAGTTAGGGTTAGGATTAGGGTTAGGCTGAGGGTGAGGGTGGGGGTGAGGATTAGCATTAGGGTGATTGTTAGGGTTAGGGTTAGTTTGAGAATTAGGATGAGGGTTAGGGTTAGGATTAGGGTTAGGGTGAGGGCTAGGGTGAGGGTGTGGGTTAGGGTAAGTTTTAGGCTTAGGCTTACGGTTAGGCTGAGGATTTGTTTGAGGATAAGGGTTAGGGTTAGGTTAGGGTGTGGTTTAGTGTTAGGGTTAGAGTGAGGATGAGGTTTAGGGGTAGAGTTAGGGTTAGGGTGAGGGTTAGGGTTAGGGTTAGGCTTAGGCTTAGGGTTAGGATGAGGGAGAGGGTGAGTTTTAGCTTTAGGTTGACAGTTGGGGTTAGGGTTAGCTTGACAGGGTTCAGGTTAAGTTTAGGGTTAGGGTGAGGGTTAGGGTTCGGTTTACGGTGAGGGTGCTGTTTAGGGTTAGGTTGAGGGTTAGGATTAGGGTTAGGGTTAGGGTTAGGATTAGGGTTAGGGTGAGGGTTAGGATGAAGATTAGGGTTAAGATAAAGGTTAGGTTGAGGGCTAGGGTGAAGGTGAGGATTAGGGTTAGTGTTAGGGTAAGGTATAAGGTTACGGTTAGGTTTAGGGTGAGGGTTAGTATGAGGGTTAGGGTTATGGTGAGGGTGAGGGTTAGGGTTAGGGTGAGGGTCAGTGTTAGGAATAGGGTTAGGGTGAGGGTGAGTGTTAGCATTAGGGTTAGGGTTAGGGTTAGGTTTAGGGTTAGGATTAGTGTTATTGTTAGGGTTAGGGTTAGATTTATGGTGAGGGTGAGGGTGAGGGTGAGGGTGAGGGTTAGGTTTAGGGTTCGGTGAGGTTTAGGTTTAGGTTTAGGATTAGGGTTAGGGTGAGGGTGAGGTTTAGGGTTAGGTTTAGGGTTAGTTGGAGGGTTAGGTCGAGGGTAAGGCTTAGGGTTAATTTTAGGGTTAAGGTTAGGGTGAGGGTTAGGTTGAGGTTTAGGGTTAGTGTTAGAATTAGTGTTAGGATTAGGGTTAGGGTGAGGGTGAGGTTGCGGGTTAGGCTTAGGCTTAGGTTTAGGCTTAGGGTTAGGCTGAAGTTGAGGGTGGGGCTGAGGATTAGATTTAGGGTGATGGTTAGTGTTAGGGTTAGGGTGAGGGTTAGGATTAGGATTAGGGTTAGGTTGAGGGCTAGGGTGAGGGTCTGTGTTAGGGTAAGTGTTAGGCTAAGGCTTAGGTTTAGGCTGAGAGTTTGGTTGAGGATAAGGTTTAGGGTTAGGGTTAGGGTGAGGTTTAGTGTTAGGGTTAGGGTTAGAGTGAGGGTGAGGTTTAGGGGTAGAGTTAGGGTTAGGGTGAGGGTTAGGGTTAGGGTCAGGATTAGGGTGGGGGTTACGGTAATGGTAAAGGTGAAGGTTAGACTGAGGTTGAGGGATATGGTAAGGGTGAAGGTTAGGGTTAGGGTTAGAGTGAGGGTGAGGGTTAGATTGAGGATAAGTGTTAGGGTTAGTGTGAGGTTTAGGGTGAGGATGAGGGTTAGGGTTAGGGTGAGGGCTAAGGTGAGTGTTAGGTTTAGGGTTAGTGTTAGGGTGAGGTTTAGGGTTAGGGGGATGGTTAGGGTTAGTTTGAGGGTTAGTGTTAGGGTTAGGGTTAGTGTTAGGGTGAGGGTAAGTGTTAGACTGAGGGTTAGTTTTAGGTTGAGGCTTGTGGTTAGGGTGAGGCTTAGGGTTAGGTTTAGGGTTATTGTTTGCCTTATTGTTACGGTTATGATTACGGTGTGGGTGAGGGTGAGGTTGAGGTTGAGGGTTAGTGTTAGGAGAAGTGTTAGGATGAGGGTTAGGGTTAGGTTTAGAGTTAGGTAAAGGCTAGGGTTAGGGTGAGCTTTAGGGTTAGCGTTAGGGTGAAGTTTAGGGTTAGGGTTAGATTTAGGTTGAGGGTGAGGTTTAGAGTTAGAGTTAGGTTTAGGGTGAGGCTGAGGGTGAGGTTTAGGGTTAGAGTTAGTGTTAGGTTTAGGGTTAGGGTTAGGGTGAGGTTTAGGCTGAGGGTGAGGGTTATGGTTAGGATTAGGATTAGGATTAGGGGTAGGGTTAGTGTGAATGTGAGGGTTAAGGGAAGGGTTAGGGTTAGGCTTAGCATTAGGATGAGGGTTAGGTTGAGGGTGAGGGTTAGGGTTAGGGTGAGGGTTAGGTTTATGGTTATGGGGAGGGTTAGGATGAGGGTTAGGGTTAGTATTAGGGTTAGGGTGAGGGCTAGGGTGAGGGTCAGTTTTAGGTTTAGGGTAAGGGTGAGGTTTCAGGTTAGGGTTAGTTTTAGGGTTAGGGTGAGGGTGAGGTTAGGGTTAGAGTTAGGGTTAAGGTGAGGCTGAGGTTGAGGGTTAGGGTTATGGTTAGGATTAGGATTAAGGTGAGGTTTAGGGTGATTGTGAGCCTTAGGGTTAGGGTTCTGGTTTGGCTTAGGGTTACACTGATGGTGAGGGTGAGGTTTAGGGTTAGGTTTAGGGTTCAGGTGAGGGTGAGTGTGTGTTTTAGGGTTAGGTTTAGTGTTAGGTTCAGGGTTAGTCTGATGGTGAGGTTGAGGTTGATGTTTAGGGTTAGTTTAAGGGATAAGTTAAGGGTTAGGGGGAGGTTTAGGATGAGGGTTAGGGTTAGGATTAGGGTTACGGTGATGGCTAGGGTTAGGTTGAGGTGAGAGTTAGGGTTAGGGTTAGTGTGAGGTTTAGTGTTAGTTTTAGGGTTACAATTAGGATTAGGGTGAGGGTGAGGTTTAGGGTTAGAGTTAGTGTTAGGGTGAGGGTTAGGGTTAGGGTGGGGTTTTCAGTAAGGGTAAAGTGAGGGTTAGGCTGAGGGTGAGGGTTACGATAAGGGTGAGGTTTAGGTTTAGAGTGAGGGTTGGGGTTAGTTTTAGGGTTAGGGTGTGGGTTAGATTGAGGATTAGTGTTAGGGTTAGTGTGAGGTTTACCGTGAGGATGAGTGTTAGGGTTAGGGTTAGGGCTAGGGTTAGGTTGAGGTTTAGGGATAGTGTTAGGGTGAGGTTTAGGGTTAGGGTGAAGGTTAGGGTTAGTGTGAGGCTTAGTGTTCGGGTTACGGTTAGTGTTAAGGTGAGGGTAATTGTTAGGGTGAGGGTTAGGTTTAGGGTGAGGGTAATGTTTAGGGTGAGGGTTAGGGTTAAGGTTAGGGTTTTTGTTAGGATTATGGTTTGGGTTACTGTTACTATGAGGGTGATTGTTAGCGATAGTGTTAGGATTAGTATTAGGGTTAGTGTTAGGGTGAAGGTAAGTGTTAGGGTGAGGGTTAAGGTGAGGGTGAGGGTTATGGTTAGGGTGAGGGTCAGGGTTAGGGTTAGGGTTACATTGAGCGTGAGGGTTAGGGTTAAGTTGAGGGTTAGGTTGAGGGTTAGCGTTAGGGTGTGTTTAGGGTTAGGCTTAGTGTGAGGGTTAGTGTTAGGGTTAGGGTTAGTGGTAGGTGAGGGTAAGTGTTAGTGTGAGGTTTAGGGTTAGGGTGAGGATTATGGTTAGGGTGAGGGTTAGGGTTATTGTTAGGGTTAGGATTAGGGTTAGAGTTAGGGTTAGGGTGAGGATAAGATTTAGGGTTAGAGTTAGGATTAGGGTGAGTGTTAGGGTTAGGGTTAGGTTAGGCTTAGGCTTAGGCTTAGTCCAAGCATGTGGGTGAGGGTTAGGGTGCGGGTTAGGGTGAGGGTTAGGGTTATGGTTAGTGTCAGTTTAAGGATGAGGTTTCGGCTTAGGGTTAGGGTTAGGATGAGGGCTAGGGTTAGGGTTAGGGTGAGGGTTAGGGTTAGGGATAGGGTTAGGTTTAGGATTAGGGTTAGAGTGAGTGTGAGTGTGAGGCTTAGGGTTAGGGTTAAGATTAGGCTTAGAGTTAGGGTGAGGGTTAGGGTTAGAGTTTGTGTTAGGGTGCAGGTGAGGCTGAGGATTAGGTTTAGGTTTAGGTTTAGATTTAGGGTTAGGTTTAGGGTTAGGTTTAGTGTTAGATTTAGGGTTATGGTGAGGGGTAGGGTAAGGGTGAGTGTTAGTGGTAGGGTTAGGATTACTATTAGGGTTAGTGTTAGGATGAGGGTAAGTGTTAGGATAAGGGTTAGGTTGAAGCTGAGGGTTATGGTTAGGGTGAGGGTCAGGGTTAGCGATATGGTTACATTGAGCCTGAGGGTTAGGGTTAGGTTGAGGGTTAGGTTTAGTTTTAGGGTTAGGGTGAGTTTAGGGTTAGGCTTAGTGTGAGGGTTAGTGTTAGGGTAAGGGCTAGTGGTAGGTGTGGGTAAGTGTTAGTGTGAGGTTTAGGGTTAGGGTGAGGATTATGGTTAGGGTGAGGTTTAGGGTTATTGTTATGGTTAGGTTTAGGGTTAGAATTAGGGTTAGGGTGAGGATAAGACTTAGGGTTAGAGTTAGGGTTAGGGTTAGGCTTAGGCTTAGGCTTAGGCTTAGGCTTAGGCCAAGCATGTGGGTGAGGGTTAGGGTGCGGGTTAAGGTGAGGGTTAGGGTTATGGTTAGTGTCAGTTTAAGGATGAGGTTTCGGCTTAGGGTTAGGGTTAGGGTGAGGGCTATTGTTAGGGTTAGGGTGAGGGTTAAGGTTAGGGATAGGGTTAGGTTTAGGTTTAGGGTTAGGGTGAGGGTGAGTGTGAGGCTTAGGGTTAGGGATAAGATTAGGATTAGAGTTAGGGTGAGGGTTAGGGTTAGAGTTTGGGTTAGGGTGCAGGTGAGGCTGAGGATTAGGTTTAGGTTTAGGGTTAGATTTATGGTCAGGTTTAGCGTTAGGTTTAGTGTTAGGTTTTGGATTAAGGTGAGGGTTAGGGTGAGGGTTAGGGTTAGGGATAGTGTTAGGTTTCGGATTAGGGTTAGGGTTAAGGTTAGGGTGAGTGTGAGGGGTAGGGTTAGGGTGAGCATTAGGGTTAGGCTTAGGGTTTGGCTGAGGGTGAGGGTGAGTGTGAGGATTAGGGTTAGGGTAAGGGTTAGGGTTAGGATTATGGGGAGGGTTAGGATGATTGTTAGATTTAGGATTAAGGTTAGGGTGAGGGCTATATTGAAGGTGAGGTTTAGGGTCAGGGTTAGGGTTAGGGTGAGGGTGAGTTTTAGGTTTAGAGTTAGGCTTAAGGTGAGGCTGATGTTGAGGGTGAGGGTTAGGGTTAGGATTAGGATTAGGGTAAGGGTTAGGATGAATTTGAGTGTTAGGTTTGGGGTTAGGATTAGGCTTAGGGTTACACTGAGGGTGAGGGTGAGGGTGAGAGTAAGGGTTAGGTTTAGGGTTAGGTTGAGGGTGAATGTGTGTGTTAGGGTTAGGTTTAGGTTTAGGCTTAGGCTTAGGGTGAGGGCTACGCTGAGGGTGAGGTTGAGAGTTAGGGTAAGGGTGAGGCTGAAGTTGAGGGTTAGGGTTAGGGTTAGTGTTAGAGTTAGGGTTATGGTTACGGTTAAGGTGAGGGTGAGGGTTAGGCTTAGGTTTAGGTTTAGGATTGGGGTAATGGTTAAGATGAGTGTGAGGTTTAGGGTTAGGGTTAGGCTTAGGCTTAGGTTTAGGCTGAGGGAAAGGGTGAGGGTTAGTTTAGGTTGACAGTTAGGGTTAGGGTTAGCTTGACAGTTAGGGTTCAGGTTACGTTTAGGGTTAGGGTGATGGTTAGGGTTAGGGTGAGGGTTAGGGTTTGGATTAGGTTTAGGGTGAGGGTGAGTTTTAGCATTAGGTTTAGGCTTAGGGTTAGATTTAGGGTTAAGATTAGTGTTATTGTTACGATTAGAGTTAGAGTTATGTTGAGGGTGAGGCTGAGGGTGAGGGTTAGGTTTAGGTTTAGGGTGAGGTTTAGGTTTAGGGTTTGGATTAGGATTAGGGTGAGGGTGAGGTTTAGGTTTAGGTTTAGGGTTAGTTGTAGGCTTAGGTCGAGGGGTAGGGTTAGGGTTAGTTTTAGGGTTAAGGTTAGGGTGAGGGTGAGTGTGAGGGTTAGGGTTAGGCTTAGGCTTATGCTTAGGGTTAGGCTGAGGGTGAGGGTGGGGGTGAGGATTACA
Source organism: Dipodomys merriami (assembly GCF_024711535.1). NCBI lineage: Eukaryota > Metazoa > Chordata > Mammalia > Rodentia > Heteromyidae > Dipodomys > Dipodomys merriami. The sequence continues at coordinate 473,491 of NW_027206352.1, read as the reverse complement.
GTTAGGGTGATGGTTAGGGTTAGGGATTGGATGAGGATTAGGATGAGGGTTAGGGTTAGGATTAGGGTTAGGGTGAGGGCTAGTGTGAGGGTCTGGCTTAGGGTAAGTGTTAGGCTTAGGCTTAGGGTTAGGGTGAGCATTTGGTTGAGGATAACAGTTAGGATTTGGGTTAGGTTGAGGTTTAGTGTTAGGGTTAGTGTTAGGGTTAGAGTGAGGGTGAGGTTTAGGGGTAGAGTTAGTTTTAGGGTGAGTGTTAGGGTTAGGGTTAGGCTTAGGCTTAGGGTTAGGATGAGGGAGAGGGTGAGGGTTAGCTTTAGGTTGTCGGTTAGGGTTAGGGTTAGCATGACAGTTAGGGTTCAAGTTAAGTTTAGGGTTAGGGTGAGTGTTAGGGTTAGGTTACGGTGTGGGTGATGTTAAGGGTTAGGTTGAGGGTTAGGGTTTGGGTTACAGTGAGGGTTAGGATTAGGGTTAGGGTTAGTGTTAGGATGAGGATTACGGTTATGATTAGGGTTAGGTTGAGGGCTAGGGTGAAGGTGAGGATTAGGGTTAGTGTTAGGGTAAGGTTTAAGGTTAGGGTTAGGTTTAGGGTGAGGGTTAGTATGAGGGTTAGGGTTACAGTGAGGGTGAGGTTTAGGTTTAGGGTGAGGGTTAGGGTTAGGATTAGGGTTAGGGTGAGCGTGAGTGTTAGCATTTGGGTTAGGGTTAGGTTTAGGTTTAGGATTAGTGTTATTTTTAGGGTTAGGGTTACAGTTATGGTGAGGATGAGGGTGAGGGTGAGGGTGATGGTTAGATTTAGGGTTAGGGTGAGGTTTAGGTTTAGGGTTAGGATTAGGGTTAGGGTGAGGGTGAGGTTTAGGGTTAGGTTTAGGGTTAGTTGGAGGGTTAGGTCGAGGGTTAGGCTTAGGGTTAATTTTAGGTTTAAGGTTAGGGTGAGGGTTAGGTTGAGGTTTAGGGTTAGTGTTAGAATTAGTGTTAGGATTAGGGTTAGGGTGAGAGTGAGTATGAGGGTTAGGGTTAGGCTTAGGCTTAGGCTTAGGCTTAGGGTTAGGCTGAAGGTGAGGGTGGGGCTCAGGATTAGATTTAGGGTGATGGTTAGGTTTAGGGTTAGGGTGAGGGTTAGGATTAGGATTAGGGTTAGGGTGAGGGCTAGGGTGAGGGTGTGTGTTAGGGTAAGTGTTAGGCTTAGGCTTAGGGTTAGGCTGAGAGTTTGGTCAAGGATAAGGTTTAGGGTTAGGGTTAGGATGAGGTTTGGTGTTAGGGTTAGGATTAGAATGAGGGTGAGTTTTAGGGGTAGAGTTAGGGTTAGGGTGAGGGTTAGGGTTAGGGTCAGGATTAGGGTGGGGATTACGGTAAGGGTAAAGGTGAAGTTTAGACTGAGGGTGAGGGTTATGGTAAGGGTGAGGGTTAGGGTTAGGGTTAGAGTGAGGGTGAGATTTAGGAGTAGAATTAGGTTTAGGGTGAGGGTTAGGGTTAGGGTCAGGGTTTGGGTGGGTGTTACGGTAAGGGTAAAGGTGTAGTTTAAACTGAGGGTGAGGGTTATGGTAAGGGCGAGGGTTAGGGTTAGGGTGAGGGGTAGGGTTAGTGTTAGAGTGAGGGTGAGGTTTAGATTGAGGATAAGTGTTAGGGTTAGTGTGAGGTTTAAGGTGAGGACGAGGGTTAGGGTTAGGGTGAGGGCTAAGGTGAGGGTTAGGTTTAGGGTTAGTGTTAGGGTGAGGTTTAGGGTTAGGGTGATGGTTAGTGTTAGTGTGAGCGTTAGTGTTAGGGTTAGGTTTAGTGTTAGGGCGAGGGTAAGTGTTAAGGTGAGGGTTAGTTTTAGGGTGAGGTTTATGGTCTGGGTGTGGGTCATTTTTAGGGTTAGGGTTACATTGATCGTGAGGGTTAGGGTTAGGTTGAGGGTTATGTTTAGGGTTATAGTTAGGGTTAGGGTGATTTTAGGGTTAGGCTTAGTGTGAGGGTTAGTGTTAGGGTTAGGGTTAGTGGTAGGTGAGGGTAAGTGTTAGTGTGAGGTTTAGGGTTAGGGTGAGGATTATGGTTAGGGTGAGGGTTAGGGTTATTATTTGGGTTAGGCTTAGGTTTAGAGTTAGGGTTAGGGTGAGGATAAGATTTAGGGTTAGAGTTAGGGTTACTGTTAGGGTTAGGGTGAGGGTTAGGGTTACGTTTAGGCTTAGGCTTAGGCCGACCATGAGGGTGAGGGTTAGGGTTATGGTTAGTGTCAGGTTTAGGATGAGGTTTCGGTTTAGGGTTAGGGTTAGGGTGAGGGCTAGGGTTAGTGTTAGGTTGAGGATTAGGGTTAGAGATAGGGTTAGGTTTAAGATTAGGTTTAGGGTGAGGGTGAGTGTGAGGCTTAGGGTTAGGGTTAGGATTAGACTAGGGTTAGGGTGAGGGTTAGGGTTAGAGTTTGGGTTAGGGTGCAGGTGAGGCTGAGGATTAGGGTTAGGTTTAGGGTTAGATTTAGGGTTAGGTTTAGGGTTAGGGTTAGTGTTAGTTTTAGGGTTATGGTGAGGGTTAGGGTGAGCGTTAGGGTTAGAGATAGGATTAGGTTTAGGATTAGGGTTAGGGTGAGGGTGTGTGTGAGGCTTAGGGTTAGGGTTAGGCTTAGAGTTAGGGTGAGGGTTAGGGTTAGGGTTTGGTTTAGGGTGCAGGTGAGGTTGAGTATTAGGGTTAGGTTTAGGGTTAGATTCAGGGTTAGGTTTAGGGTTAGGTTTAGTGTTAGGGTTAGGGTTAGGGTTAGGGTTAGGGTTAGGCTGAGGGTGATTTTTGGGGGTGAGGATTAGAGTTAGAGTTAGGTTTAGGTTTAGGGTTAGGGTTAATGTTAGTGTTATGTTTAGGGTTAAGTTTGTGGTGAGGGTGAGGCTGAGGGTGTGGGTTAGGGTTAGGGTTAGGGTTAGTATTATTGTTAGGGTTAGGGCTATAATTACGGTGAGGTTGAGTGTGAGGGTGAAGTTTAGGGTTAGGGTGAGTTTTAGGGTTAGGGTTAGGGTGAGGGTGAGGTTTAGGGTTAGAATTAGGGTTAGGGTTAGGATTAGGGTGAGGTTTCGAGTTAGGATTAGGGTTGGGGTTATGGTGAGGGTTAGGTTTATGTTTAGAGTTAGGATGAGGCTGAGGGTGAGGGTTAGGGTTAGTGTTAGATTTAGGGTTAGGGTTAGGGTGAGGGTTAGGGTGAGTGTTAGGGTGAGGGTGAGTGTTAGGGTTAAGGTTAGGATTAGGATTAGGGTTAGGGTTAGGGTGAGTGTAAGGCGTAGGGTTAAGGTGAGTATTAGTGTTAGGCTTAGGGTTTGGCTGAGGGTGAGGGTGAGTGTGAGGATTAGGGTTAGGTTGAGGGTTAGGTTTAGGATTATTTGGAGGGTTAGGATGATTGTTAGAGTTAGGATAAGGGTTAGGGTGAGGTTGAGGTTTAGGTTTAGGGTTAGGGTTAGGGTGAGGGTGAGTTTTAGGGTTAGAGTTAGGCTTAAGGTGAGGCTGATGGTGAAGGTGATTTTTAGTGTTAGGATTAGGATTAGGGTAAGGGTTAGGGTGAGTGTGAGTTTTAGGGTTAGGGTTAGGATTAGGCTTAGGGTTACACTGAGGGTGAGGGTGAGGGTGAGGTTAAGGGTTAGGTTTAGGGTTAGGTTGAGGGTGAGTGTGTGTGTTAGGGTTAGGTTTAGGGTTAGGCTTGGGTTTAGGGTGAGGGTGAGGTTGAGGGCGATGGTTAGGGTTAGGGTGAGGGTTAGGGCAAGGGTTAGCTGGAGGGTTAGGCTGAGGGTGAGGGTTAGGCTGAGGGTGAGGGTTAGGGTTAGGTTTAGGGGTAGGGATAGGGTGTTTGTGAGGGTTAGGGTTAGGGTTAGGGTTAAGGTTAGGCTTAGCGTTAGGCTGAGGGTTAGGGTGAGGGTGAGGGTTAGGGTTAGGGTGAGGGTTAGGTTTATGGTTATGGGGAGGGTTAGGATGAGGGTTAGGGTTAGTATTAGGGTTAGTGTGAGGGCTAGGGTGAGGGTCAGGTTTAGGATTAGGGTTAGGGTGAGGTTTAGAGTTAGAGTTAGGGTTAAGGTGAGGCTGAGGGTGAGGGTTAGTGTTAGAGTTAGGATTAGGATTAAGGTGAGGTTTAGGGTGATTTTGAGGCTTAGGGTTAGGGTTCGGGTTTGGCTTATGTTTACACTGAGGGTGAGGGTGAGGTTTAGGGTTAGGATTAGGGTTCAAGTGAGGGTTAGTGTTTGTTTTAGGGTTAGGTTTAGGGTTAGGTTTAGGGTTAGGCTGATGGTGAGGTTGAGGGTGATGTTTAGGGTTAGTTTAAAGCTTAGGTTAAGGGTTACGGGGAGGTTTAGGATGAGGGTTAGTGTTAGGATTAGGGTTAGGGTGAGGGCTAGGGTGAGGTTGAGGTTTAATGTTAGGGTTAGTGTGAGAGTTATGGTTAGGGTTACTGTGAGAGTATGATTCGGGTTAAGTTTAGGGTTAGGGTGAGGGTTAGGGTAAGGGTTAAGGTGAGGTTGAGGGTTAGGGTTAGGTTGAGGTTTAGGGTTAAGATTAAGTTTAGGGTGAGGGTTAGGGTTAGGGTAAGAATTACGGTGAGGGTGAGTGTTAGGGTTAGGTGGAGGGTTAGGGTTGGATTTGTGTTAGGGTGAGGGATAGGGTGAGGGTGATTGTTAGAGTAAGGGTTTAACTTAGGGTTAAGCTGAGCATGAGGTTGAGGGTGAGGGTTAGGGTTTGGATTAGTGTGAGGTTTAGTGTTAGTTTTAGGGTTACAGTTAGGATTAGGGTGAGGGTGAGGTTTAGGGGTAGAGTTAGTGTTAGGTTGAAGGTTAGGGTTAGGGTGAGGGTTAGGGTGGGGGTGACAGTAAGGGTTAGGCTGAGGGTGAGGGTTATGGTAAGGGTGAGGTTTAGGTTTAGGGTGAGGGTTAGGGTTAGGTTGAGGGTGAGGGTGTGGGTTAGAATGAGGATTAGTGTTAGGGTTAGTGTGAGGTTTACCGTGAGGATGAGTGTTAGGGTTAGGGTTAGGGCTAGGGTTTAGTTGAGGTTTAGGGTTAGTGTTAGGATGAGATTTAGGATTAGGGTGATGGTTAGGGTTAGTGTGAGGCTTAGTGTTCAGGTTAAGTTTAGTGTTAAGGTGAGGGTAAGTGTTAGGGTGAGGGTTTGGTTTAGAGTGAGGTTAAGGGTTAGGGTGAGGGTTAGGGTTAAGGTTAGGGTTTTTGTTAAGATTATGGTTACGATTACTGTTACTGTGAGGGGGAGTGTTAGGGATAGGGTTAGGATTAGTATTAGGGTTAGTGTTAGGTTGAGGGTAAGTGTTAGGGTGAGGGTTAGGGTTAGGGTGAGGTTTATGGTTAGGGTGAAGGTCAGGGTGAGGGTTAGGGTTACATTGAGCGTGAGGGTTAGGGTTAGGTTTAGGGTTAGGGTGAGTTTAGGGTTAGGGTTAGTGTGAGGGTTAGTGTTAGGATTAGTGTTACTGGTAGGATGAAGGTAAGTGTTAGTGTGATGTTTAATGTTAGGGTGAGGATTATGGTTAGGGTGAGGGTTAAGGTTATTGTTAGGGTTAGGGTTAGGGTTAGAGTTAGGGTTAGGGTGAGTGTGAGATTTACGGTTAGATTTAGGGTGAGGTTTAGGGTTAGGGTGAGGGTTAGGGTTAGGGTTAGGATTAGGCTTAGGCTTAGCCTTAGGCCGAGCATGAGGGTGAGGATTAGGTTGTGGGTTAGGGTGAGGGTTAGGGTTAAGTTTAGTGTCAGGTTTAGGATGAGGTTTAGGGTTAGGGTGAGGGTTAGGGTGAGGGTTAGGGTGAGGGTTAGGGTGAGGGTTAAGGTTAGGGATAGGGTTAGGTTTAGGATTAGGTTTAGGGTGAGGGTGAGTGTGAGGCTTAGGTTTAGGGTTAGGATTAGGCTTAGAGTTAGGGTGAGGGTTAGGGTTAGAGTTTGGGTTAGGGTGCAGGTGAGGCTGATTATTAGGGTTAGGTTTAGGGTTAGATTTAGGGTTAGGTTTAGCGTTAGGGTTAGTGTTAGGTTTAGGGTTACGGTGAGGGTTAGGGTAAGGGTTAGGGTTAGGCTTAGGGTTAGGCTGAGGGTGTCTGTGGGGGTGAGAATATGAGTTAGGGTTAGGTTTAGGCTTAGGGTTAGGTTTATTGTTAGTGCTATGGTTAGGGTTAAGTTTGCAGTGAGGGTGAGGTTGAGGGGAAGGGTGAGGTTTAGGGTTAGGGTTAGTGTTATTGTTAGGGTTAGGGCTAGAGTTATGGTGAGGTTGAGGGTGAGGGTGAAGGATAGGGTTAGGGTGCGTTTTAGGGTTAGGGATAGGGTTAGGGTAAGGGTGAGTTTTAGGGTGAGGGTGAGGTTTAATGTTAGGGTTAGGGTGAGAGTTAGGATTAGGGTTAGGGTGAGAGTAGGATTCAGGTTAAGTTTAGGGTTAGAGTGTGGGTTAGTGTAAGGGTTACGGTGAGGTTGAGGGTTAGGGTTAGGTTGAGGTTGAGGGATAAGATTAGGTTTATGGTGGGTGAGGGTTAGGGTTAGGGTAAGGTTTACGGTGAGGGAGAGGGTTAGGATTAGGTTTAGGGTTAGGATTTGTGTTAGCGTGATGGCTAGGGTGAGGGTGAGGGTTAGGGTAAGGGTTTGGCTTAGGCTTAGGTTTAAGCTGAGCGTGAGGTTGAGGGTGAGGGTTAGGGTTAGTGTGAGGTTTAGTGTTAGGGTTAGGGTTAGAGTTAGGATTATGGTGAGGTATAGGGGAAGAGTTAGTGTTAGGGTGAATTTAGGCTTAGGGTGAGGGTTAGGTTGTGGGTGACTGTAAGGGTAAGTTGAGGGTTAGGCTGAGGGTGAGGGTCACGGTAAGGGTGAGAGTTAGGGTTAGGTCGAGGGTTAGGGTTAGGGTTAGGGTTAGGGTGAGGGTGAGGGTTAGATTGATGATTAGTGTTAGGGTTAGTGTGAAGTTTAACATGAGGATATTAGGGTTAGGGCTAGGGTTAGGTTGAGGTATAGGGTTAGTGTTAGGGTGAGGTTCAGGGTTAGGGTGATTGTTAGGGTTAGTGTGAGGCTTAGTGTTCGGGTTAAGCTTAATGTTAAGGTGAGGGTAAGTGTTAGCGTGAGGGTTAGGTTTAGGGTGAGGGTAATGATTAGGGTGAGGGTTAGGGTTAGGGTTAGGATTTTTGTTAGGTTTAGGGTTAGGGTTGTTGTTAGGGTTAGGGTTCCGGTTAAGGTGAGGGTGTGGGTTATTGTTAGGGTTAGGATTAGGGTTAGTGTTAAGGTGAGGGTAAGTGTTAGCGTGAGTGTTAGGGTTAGGGTGAGGGTTATGGTTAGGATGAGGGTCAAGGTTAGGGTTAGGGTTACTTTGAGAGTGAGGGTTAGGGTTATGTTGAGGGTTAGGGTTAGGGTTACGGTTAGGGTGAGGTTAGGGTTAGGGTTATTGTGAGGGTTAGTGTTAGGGTTAAGGTTAGGGGTAGGGTGAGGGTAAGTGTTAGGGTGAGGTTTAGGGTTAGGGTGAGGATTATGGTTAGGGTGAGGTTTAGGGTTATTGTTAGGGTTATGGTTAGGTTTAGATTAAGGGTTAGGGTGAGGGTGAGATTTAGGGTTAGAGTTAGGGTTAGTGTTAGGGTTATTGTTAGGGTGAGGGTTAGGGTTAGGTTTTGGCTTAGGCTTAGGCTTAGGCCGAGCATGAGGGTGAGGGTTAGGGTGAGGGTTAGGGTTATGGTTAGTGTCAGGTTTAGGATGAGGTTTAGGGTTAAGGTTAGGGTTAGGGTGAGGGCTAGGCTGAGGGTTAGGGTTAGGGATTGGGTTAGGTTTATGATTATTGTTAGGGTGAGGGTGAGTGTGAGGCTTAGGGTTAGGGTTAGGGTTAGGCTTAGAGTTAGGGTGAGGGTTATGGTTATGGTTTGGTTTAGGGTTAGGGTTAGGGTTATGGTGAGGATTAGGTTTAGGGTTAGGGTTAGGCTTAGGGTTAGGCTTATTGTTAGTGTTATGGTTAGGATTAGTGTTATTGTTAGGTTTAGGTTTAGAGTTATGGTGAGGGTGAGGTTGAGGGTGAGGGTGAGGATTAGTGTTAGGGTTAGGGTTAGGATTAGGACAAGGGTGAGGGCGAGGTTTAGTTTTAGATATAGGGTTGGGGAAGGGTTACTTTGAGGGTTAGGATTAGGGTTACTGTTAGGGTTAAGTTAAGGTTGAGGGTTAGGTTGAGGTTTAGGGTAAGGGTGAGTGTTAGGGTTAGAGTTAGGCTTAGGCTTAGGGTTAGGCTGAGGGTGAGGTTGGGGTGAGGATTAGGGTTAGGGTGATGGTTAGGGTAGGTTAGGGTGAGGTTTAGGAGGAGGTTTAGGGTTAGGATTAGGGTGAGGCTGAGGGTGAGGATGAGGTTATTGTTACGGTGAGGGATAGGGTTAGGGTTTGGTTTATTGTTATTGTTAGTGTAATGGTTAGGGTGAAGTTTGCGGTGAGGGTGAGGCTGTGGGTGAGGGTCATGGTTATGGTTATGGTTAGGGTTAGGGTTAGAGTTAGAGTTAAGGTTAGGTTGTGGGTGAGGGTGAGTGTTAGGGTTAGGGTGAGTTTTAGGGAGAGGTTTAGGGTTAGGGTTTGGGTTAGGTTTAGGGTGAGGGTGAGGTTTAGGGTTAGAGTTAGGATTGAGGGGAGGGTTAGGGTGAGGTTTAGGGTTAGGGTTAGGATGAGGGTGAGGGTTAGGTTGAGGTTTAGGGATAGGGTTAGGTTTAGGATTAGGGTAAGGGTGAGGGTGAGTGTGAGGGTTAGGGTGAGGGTTAGGCTTAGGCTTAGGGTTTGTCTGAGGGTGATGGTGGGGGTGAGGATTAAGGTTAGGGTGATGGTAAGGGTTAGGGTTAGTGTTATTGTTAGGATTAGTTTTAGGGTTAGGATTAGGGTGAGGGTGAGGTTTAGGTGTAGATATAGGGTTAGGGTGAGTCTTAGGCTTAGGGTGAGTGTTAGAGTGGGGTGACGGTAAGGGTAAAGGTGAGGTTTAGGCTGAGGGTGAGGTTTACGGTAAGGGTTAGGGTTAGATTGGGGATTAGTGTTAGGGTTAGTGTGAGGTTTAGGGTGAGGATGCGGTTTAGGGTTAGGGTGAGGTCTAGGGTGAGGATGAGGGTTAGGGTTAGTGTTAGGGTGAGGTTTAGTGTTAGGGTTAGGGTTAGGATTAATGTGACGGTTAAGCTTAAGGTGAGGGTTAGGGTGAGGGTGAGGTTTAGGGTTAGGGTTTGGATTAGGAATAGGGTTAGGGTTAGGGTTAGTGTGAGGTTTAGGTTTAGCGTTAGTGTTAGGCTTAGGGTTAGGCTGAGGGTGAGGGTGAGGGTGAGGGTTATTGTTAGAGTGTGGGTTAGGGTTAGGGTTAGGGTGAGAGTTAGGGTTCGGGTTAAGTTTAGGGTTAGAGTGAGGATTAGGGTAAGGGTTACAGTAAGGGTGAGGGTTAGTTTTAGGTTGAGGGTTAGGGTTAGTTTTAGGGTGAGGGTTAGGATGAGGGTTAGGGTTTGGATTAGGTTTAGGTTGAGGGCTAGGGTGAGGGAGAGGTTTAGGGTTAGGGTTAGGGTGAGGTTTAGGTTTAGGGTTACGGATAGGGTGAGGGTGAGGTTTAGGGTTAGAGTTAGGGTTAGGTTGAGGCTGAGGGTGAGGGTTAGGGTTAGGATTAGTGTTAGAGTTAGGTTTACAGTGAGGGTTAGGGTTAGAGTGACGGTTAGGCCTAGTGTTAGTATTAGGATTAGGGTACGTGTTAGCATGAGGGTGAGGGTGAGGGTGAAGGTGAGGGTTAGGGATTGGGTAAGGTTTAGGGATAGGGTTAGTTTGAGATTTTGGGTTCGGGTTAAGTTTAGGGTTAGGGCGATGGTTAGGTTTAGGGTTACGTTGAACGTGAGGGTTAGGGTTAGGTTGAGGGTTAGGGTTAGATTTAGGATTAGGGTGAGGGTTAGGTTTAGGTTTTGGGTGAGGTTTAGGGTGAGGTTTTGGGTTAGAGTTAGGTTTAGGGGCAGGGTTAGGGTGAGGTTTAGGGTTAGGGTTGGTGTTAAGGTTAGGGTGATTGTTAGGGTTAGGGTTAGGATTATGGTTATTGTTAGTGTTATGGTTAAGGTGAAGTTTGCGGTGAGGGTGAGGCTGAGGGTGAGGGTTATGTTTATGGTTATGGTTAGGGTTAGGGTTAGTGTTATTGTTAGGGTTTGGTTTAGAATTAAAGTTAGATTGAGGGTGAGGGTGAGGCTGAGTGTTATGTTTAGAGTGAGTTGTACGGTGAGGTTTTGGTTTAGGGTTAGGGTTAGGGTTAGGGTGAGGGTGAGATTTAGGGTTAGAGTTAAGTTTGAGGGAGGGTTTGGGTTAGGTTTAGGGTTTGGGTTAGGATGAGGGTGAGGGTTAGGTTGAGGTTTAGGCATAGTGTTAAGTTTAGGATTAGGGTTAGGGTGAGGGTGAGTATGAGGGTTAGGGTGAGGCTTAGGGTTAGGCTGAGGGTGATGTTGCGGGTGAGGATTAATGTTAGGGTGATGGTAAGGGTTAGGGTTAGTCTTATTGTTAGGGTTAGGGTTAGAGTTAGGATTAGGGTGAGGGTGAGCTTTAGCGGTAGATATAGGGTTAGGGTGAGTGTTAGGCTTAGGGTGAGGGTTAGGGTGGGTGTGAGGGTAAGTGTAAAGGTGAGGGTTAGGCTGAGGTTGAGGGTTACGGTAAGGGTTAGTGTTAGGTTTAGAGGGAGGGATATTGTTAGGGTTAGGGTGAGGGTGAGGGTTAGATTGAGGATTAGTGTTAGGGTTAGTGTGAGGTTTAGGGTGAGGATGCGGGTTAGGATTAGGTGAGGTCTAGGGTGAGGATGAAGTTTAGGGTTAGTGTTAGGGTGAGGTTTAGGGTTAGAGTGATGGTTAGGGTTAGTGTTATGGTGAGGTTTAGTGTTAGGGTTAGGGTTAGCATTAATGTTAGGGTTAGGCTTAAGGTGAGGGTTAGGGTGAAGGTGAGGTTTAGGTTGAGGGTTAGGATGAGGGTTAAGGTTAGAATTAGGGTTAGTGTGAGGGCTAGGGTGAGGGTGAGGTTTAGGGTTAGGGTTAGGGTGATGTTTAGGGTTAGGGTTAGGGTTACTGATAGGGTGACGGTGAGGTTAAGGGTTATTGTTAGGGTTAGGGTGAGGCTGAGGTTGAGTGTTAGGTTTAGTGTTAGTGTTAGAGATAGGGTTACAGTGAGGATAAGTGTGAGGGTGAGGGTTATGCTTAGTGTTAGGATTAGGTTTAGGGTAAGGGTTAGCGTGAGTGTGAGGGTTAGGGTTACAGTGAGCGTGATTGTTGAGGGTGAGGGTTAGGCTTAGGATTAGGGTGAGGGTGAGGGTGAGGATTAGGGTTATGGTAAAGGATAGGGGTAGGGTTAGGGTGAGAGTTAGGTTTCAGGTTAAGTTTAGGGTTCGGGTGAGGATTAGGTTTAGGATTAGGGTGAGCCTGAGGGTTAGGGTTAGGTTGAGGTTAGGGTTAGGCTTAGGATTGTTGTGAGGGTTAGGGTTAGCGTTAGGGTGAAGTTTAAGGTGAGATTTTGGATTAGGGTTAGGGTTAGGTTTAGGGTGAGGGTGAGGTTTAGTGTTAGCTTTAGGTTTAGGGGCAGGGTTAGGGTGAGGTTTAGGTTTAGGATTACGGTGAATGTGGGGTTTAGGGTTAGGTTGAGTGTTAGGGTGAGGCTTAGGATTAAGGTGAGGGTTAGGTTTAGGGTTAGGGTGAGATTTAGGGTGAGGTTTTGGATTAGGGTTAGGGTTAGGGTGAGGGTGAGTGTGAGATTTAGGGATAGAGTTAGGTTTAGGGGCAGGGTTAGGGTGAGGTTTAGGGTTAGGGTTAGTGTTAGGTTTAGGGTGAGGTTTAGGGTTAGGGTTATTTTTTGGGTTAGGGTTATTGTTAGTGGTATGGTTAGGGTTAAGTTTGTGGTGAGGGTGAGGCTGAGGGTGAGGTTTATGGTTAGGGTTAGGGTTAGGGTTAGTGTTATTGTTAGGGTTAGGGTTAGAGTTAAGGGTAGGTTGAGGGTTAGGGTGAGGGGAGGGTTAGGGTGAGGTTTAGATTGAGGTTTATGGTTAGGGTTAGGATTAGGGTTAGCGTGAGGGTGAGGTTTAGGGGTAGAGTTAGAGTTAGGGGAGGGTTAGCGCGAGGTTTAGGTTTAGGGTTAGGTTGAGGATGAGGGTTCCCATGAGGTTTAGGGATAGGGTTAGGTTGAGGATGAGGGTTCAGGTGAGGGTGAGTGTGAAGGTAAGGGTGAGGGTTAGGCTTAGGCTGAGGTTTAGGCTGAGGATGAGGGTGGGGGTGAGAATTAGGGTTAGGGGGATGGTAAGGGTTAGTGTTAGTGTTATTTTTAGGGTTAGTGTTAGAGTTAGTCTTAGTGTGAGCGTGGGGGTGAGGGTTAGTGTTAGGGTTAGTGTGAGGTTTAGGTTTAGGGTTTTTTTAGGGTTATTGTGAGGGTGAGGTTTAGCGTTAGTTATAGGGTTAGAGGGAGGGTTAGGGTGAGGGTGACGGTTAGGGTTAGTTTTAGGGTTATGGGGAGGTTGAGGGTTATGTTGAGGTTTAGGGTTAGAGTTCGGGTTAGGGTTAGTGTGAGGGTTAGTGTTCGGATTAGGGTTAGTTTTAGGGTGAGGTTTTGGGTTAGGGTGAGGGTTATGGTTAGGGTGAGGGTTAGGGTTAGGATTATTGTTAGGGTTAGGTTTAGGGTTATACTGAGGGTGAGGGTGAGGATGAGGGTTAGGGTTAGGGTGAGGTTTATGGTTATGGTTAGGGTTAGGGTTAGTGTTAGTGTTATTGTTAGGGTTATGGTTAGAATTAAGTTTAGGTTGAGGGTGAGTGTGAGTGTTAGGGTTAGGGTGATTTTTAGGGTGAGGTTTAGGGTTAGGGTTAGGGTTAGGGTGAGTGTGAGGTTTAGGGTTAGATTTAGGGTTGAAGAGAGGGTTAGGGTGAGATTTAGGGTTAGGGTTAGGATGAGGGTGAGGGTTAGGTTGAGGTTTAGGGATAGGGTTAGGTTTAGGATTAGGGTTAGGGTGAGGGTGAGTGTGAGGGTTAGGGTGAGGGTTAGGCTTAGGCTTAGGGTTAGGCTGAGGTTGATGGTGGGTGTACGGATTAAGGTTAGGGTGATGGTAAGGGTTAGGGTGGGTGGGACGGTAAGGGTAAAGGTGAGGTTTAGCCTGAGGATGAGGGTTACACTAAGGGTTAGGGTTTGGGTTAGGGGGAGGGATAGGGTTTGGGTTAGGGTGAGGGTGAGGGTTAGATTGAGGATTAGTTTTAGGGTTAGTGTGAGGTTTAGGTTGAGGATGAGGATTAGGATTAGGGTGAGGTCTACGGTGAGGATGAGAGTTAGGGTTAGTGTTAGGGTGAGGCTTAGGGTTAGGGTGATGGTTAGGGTTAGTGTTAGGGTTAGGTTTAGTGTTAGGTTTAGGGTTAGGGTTAGGATTAATTTGAGGGTTAAGCTTTAGGTGAGGGTTAGGGTGAGGGTGAGGTTTAGGGTTAGGTTTAGGATTAGGAATAGGGTTAGGGTTAGGGTAAGTGTGAGGTTTAGGGTTAGCGTTAGTGTTAGGCTTAGGGTTAGGCTGAGGGTGAGGGTGAGGGTGAGGGTTATTGTCGCTACCGCCTCGACCAGCAAGGAAGACGCGACACCGGTCTCTTCTCTCTGCAGTTTATTCAGGACCTTTTTGTAATCTTCTGACCCCAACCCCGGGGAGAATTCCCCACAGCTTTAAGTACCCGCTGGGTAGCCAACCCTGATACGCCACGTGGGAACCACCAATAGGTTCAGGTGCGCGGAAGCAAGCCAGATTCTTTGCCTTAGCCATATCAGGAGTTGTTTACCACGAGAGCACTCGCCATCGGGAAGGCGGAGGGCGGAAGCCGGCACCATCTTCCAGGTGCGGCCTCTCGCAGCTCTCTACAGTTCCCCCTTTTTTGTTTAAAGAACACAGATGAGAACAGAGGTCTGATCCCTGTTGTGCAATGCAAGGACTGCATACAAGCCTTCTCCCAGAGGGCGCCTTCTCTAGGGATGACTCAGCCTGTCCATTGATTCGTTTTTCACAAGGACGGGAAAAGGCGAATCGAACCCGTGTGCAATCAAACATGCTCTCCTCGAGGGCAAAACTCATGCCTCTCGACTGAAGTACTTTGGCTTTGCAATCTGTGTTCATTGTTTTAGGGTGGCAAGCCACGCTTAGGGGGACTGACCTGCTCCAATGACTGTAAAGGCTTGGATAATCATGGCTGCACTGCGACGCTGAGAACCTCTAATTTGGCAAATGCACCACAGACATACCAAGGAGGCTAACACCAGAAGGCCTATCAGGACTCCCAAACCCGCCCCCTCCTTGAGATGAATCATAGCAGCGGAGATCCATGAAGATAACCCCTCCGCCAATCCGGCATCCACTCGGGTCGAGTTCACCATGACGATGGCAACCCTGAGCTGTTCCATCAGGCTGTCGAACTCCCCAGTTCAATTACCTAAAAGATAACTAGACAACTGTTTAGACAAATTTGCAGCGTTTTTTGAATAGGTTTTTTCCTGGGCCTGAACTCTGGGCCTGGGCGCTGTCCCTCAGCTCTTCAGCTCAAGGCCAGCACTCTACCACTTAAGCTACAGCGCCACTTCCGGCTTTTTTCTCTTCTTGCTTATGTGGTGCTGAGGAATCGAACTCAGGGCCTCAGGCATGCAAAGCAACCGCTCTACCACTGAGCCACCTTCCCAGCCCCTTTCTTCTGGGTTAATTGCACCACAGCAGCAGCTAATCCAGCATTAGTTAGTGGTCCGCCCAGCTCTCTGTAAACTCTCATCCATGCTTCTAGTCCCCTATTCTTATATGGGGTTATGGCGGTTCTGCATTCCTTAGTGCACTGCTCGTAAACAAGCTGTTTAATTAATGGCATGGCTGCGTCTGGGTCACCAAAAATTCTGCCAGCGGCCTCGACCATACGGGCAACAAAGTCCGAAAATGGCTCCATAGAGCCCTGCAGGATTTTGGTGAGATTGCCACTCACCTCGCCTTTATTTGGTAAGGCCTTCCATGCCTTTATGCCAATTTTATTGATTTGTTCATAAACTTGAACCGGGTAGCCTATCTGCTGATTGGCGAATCTCCCCTGTCCAAGCAGCATATCTCTGTCCCAAGCTGGGTTTCCCCCAGCCTGATTGGCCGCAGCCTCTTCACTAGCAAATTCAATCAAAAAGGCCTTCCAATCTAAATACTGACCTGGGCTCAAACAAGCTCGTGCGAGCCCACTCCAATCACCGGGTGTCATGCAATGTCTGTTTAGGGCCTCCACCTGGGCTACAGTAAAGGAGGCTGTGATTCCGTATGTCCACACAGACTCAGCTAAAGATTTTATCACCTTAAAATCTAAGGGTTCATGATACCGCTGTCCCTGTGGATCCTGAAATATTGGACAGGCTAGATGTAACTCGGTTCTGACCGCTTTCCACACGCCTGGGCTGAAAGAACAGCCCGGGCTGCCACTTCCAGGGTCCTCCGCATAGAGCGGAGGGGCCGAAGGTGTGGGGCGGTGCACGGAGGGTGTGCATTCATCTTTATCTGGGTCCTCTCTCTCCTTCCCTTTCCTCCTCTTTCTTATCTTTGTTTTTTCTATTTGTTCTATGAGTGATTGTAGTTCCTCTAAGTCTGTAGACTCAGAGGTCTCTAGTTCGGCAAAATCGGGGTATAACCCCCCCCCCGCTCTCCTCCTTTTCGCTGTCTGCCCTTTCCGATCTTTCTTCCTGCAGCATTTCTAGGGCGGCCTGACCATTCTCTACCGCCTCACTGCAACGCTGGTCCTCGAGACAGCCTCTTATCTGTTTCCATATTGGTCTCACTCCGCTCTTAAGCGTTCCTTGTTCAGAGGCAAAATCTAGGTCCCTCCCTAGTTTCTCCCAAGAGGCCACCGTGAGGCTTCCGGAGACAGCGAACCACGGGGCAACGATGTCACATTCATTCAAAAATCTCTCTAAAGTACTCTTTTTTATTTTTAACTTTTTTGAGTGCAGTAGCTCATTGAGAGCCAAAAAAATTGGGTGCGAAGAAGAAGCGCCCATGTTTTAAACATTTAAAGCTGGTAAACAAACTTTTACTTTCACTTTTGGCTACTCTATTGACTAGCCTCAGGTTCTCGCTCTCTCTTTATCTACCGAGAAGAGCAAAAATCCCCCCCCCCCCGCTCTTGTGGCGGATTCCCCTTTTACCTGGGAACTTACTCCCCGCTCTTGTGGCGGATTCCCCTTTTACCTGGGAACTTACTCCCTGCTCTTGTGGCGGATTCCCCTTTTACCTGGGAACTTACTCCCCGCTCTTGTGGCGGATTCCCCTTTTACCTGGGGACTTACCCCCGCTTTTGTCACGGATTCCCCTTTTACCTGGGGACTTACTGGTGCACCACCGTGACCACAGAGAGTTCTGAGTCCTCGTTGGGGTTATGGCTGAGTCCCCCGTACGGGCCGCCACGTGTCGCTACCGCCTCGACCAGCAAGGAGACTCGACACTGGACTCTTCTCTCTGCCGTTTATTCAGGACCTTTATTTAATCTTGTGACCCCAACTCCGGGGAGAATTCCCCACAGCCTTAAGTACACGCTGGGTAGCCAACCCTGATACGCCACGTGGGAACCACCAATAGGTTCAGGTGCGCGGAAGCAAGCCAGATTCTTTGCCTTAGCCATATCAGGAGTTGTTTACCACGAGAGCACTCGCCATCGGGAAGGCGGAGGGCGGAAGCCGGCACCATCTTCCAGGTGCGGCCTCTCGCAGCTCTCTACAGGTTATTGTTAGGGTGAGGGTTAGGTTTAGGGTTAGGGTGAGAGTTAGGGTTCGGGTTAAGTTTAGGGTTAGAGTGAGGATTAGGGTAAGGGTTACAGTGAGGGTGAGGGTTAGGGTTAGGTTGAGGGTTAGGGTTAGCGTGATTGTTAGGGTGAGGGTGAGGGTGAGGGTTAGGGTTAGTGTTAGGGTGAGGGTTAGGATGAGGGTTAGGGTTCGGATTAGGGTTAGGGCGAAGGCTAGGGTGATGGTGAGGTTTAGGTTTAGGGTTAGGGTGAGGTTTAGGTTTAGGTTTAGTGTTAGGGATAGGGTGAGGGTGAGGTTTAGGGTTAGAGTTAGGGTTAGGTTGAGGCTGAGGGTGGGGACTAGGGTTAGGGTTAGTGTTAGAGTTAGTGTTAGAGTTAGGGATATGGTGAGGTTTAGGGTCAAAGTGAAGTTTAGGCTTAATGTTAGGATTAGGATTAGGGTAAGGGTTAGGGTGAGGGTGAGGGTTAGGGTTAGGGTTAGGGTAAAGGTTAGGGGTAGGGTTAGGGTGAGATTTAGGGTTCTGGTTAAGTTTAGGGATAGGGTGAGTGTTAGGGTTAGGGTTACGGTGAGCGTGAGGGTTAGGGTTAGGTTGAGGGTTAGGGTTAGCCTTAGGATTTGGGTTAGTGTTAGGGTTAGGGTTAGGGTGAGGTTTAGGGTGAGGTTTTGGGTTAGAGTTAGGTTTAGGGGCAGGGTTAGGGTGATGTTTATTGTTACGGTTAGTGTTAAGGTTAGGGTGAGGGTTACTGTTAGGGTTAGGTTTATGGTTACTGTTAGTGTTATGGTTAGGGTGAAGTTTGCGGTGAGGGTGAGGGTTATGGTTATGGTTATGGTTATAGTTAGTGTTAGTGTTATTGTTTGGGTTAGGGTTAGAGTTAAGGTTAGGTTGAGGTTGAGGTTGAGTGTTAAGGTTAGGGTGAATTGTAGGGTGAGTTTTAGGGTTAGGGTTAGGGTGAGGGTGAGGTTTAGGGTTAGAGTTAAGGTTGAGGGGAGGGTTAGGGTTAGGTTTAAGGTTAGGGTTAGGATGAGGGTGAGGGTTAGGTTGAGGTTTAGGGATAGGGTTAGGTTTAGGATTAGGGGTAGGGTGAGGGTGAGTATGAGGGTTAGCATGAGGGTTAGGGTGAGGCTTAGGGTTAGGCTGAGGGTGATGTTGGGGGTGAGGATTAAGGTTAGGGTGATGGTAAGTGTTAGGGTTAGTGTTATTGTTAGGGTTAGGGTTAGAGTTAGGATTAGGGTGAGGGTGAGGTTTAGGGGTAGAGATAGGGTTAGGGTGAGTGTTAGGCTTAGGGTGAGGGTTAGGGTGGGTGTGAGGGTAAGGTTAAAGGTGAGGGTTAGGCTGAGGGTGAGGGTTACGGTAAGGGTTAGGGTTAGGTTTATGATTAGGTTTAGGGAGATTGTGAGTGTGAGGGTTAGGGTGAGGGTTACCCTTAGGTTTAGGTTTAGGCTGAGGCTGAGGTTGAGGGTGAGGGTTAGCATTAGGGTGAGGGTTAGGGTAAGGTTTAGAGGGAGGGTTAGGATGAGAGTTAGGGGTAGGATTAGGGTTAGGCTGAGGGCTAGGGTTAGGGTGAGGTTTAGGGTTAGGGTTTATGTTAGGATTAATGTTAGGGTTAGGCTTAAGGTGAGGGTAAGGGTTATGGTTAGAGTTATGGTGAGGGTGAGTGTTAACTTTAGGGTTAGGGTGAGGTTTAGGTTTCGGGTTAGGATTATGGTTAGGGTGAGGGTTAGGTTTAGGATTAGTAGGAAGGTTAGTTCGAGGGTTAGGGTTAGGGTTAGTTTTAGGTTTAAGGTTAGGGTGATGGTTAGGTTGAGGTTTAGGGTTATTGTTAGAGTTAGGGTTAGGATTAGGGTTAGGGTGAGGGTGAGTGTGAGGGTTAGGGTTAGGCATAGGCTTAGGCTTAGGGTTAAGCTGAGGGTGAGGGTGGGAGTGAGGATTAGAGTTAGGGTGATTGTTAGTGTTAGTGTTAGGGTGAGGGTTAGGATGAGGGTTAGCGTTAGGATTAGGGTTAGGGTGAGGGTGAGGGTTACTGTGAGAGTTAGTGTGAGGGTTAGGGTTACTTTTACTGTTAGGCTTAGTGTTAGGCTGAGTGTTTGGTTGAGGATGAGGATTAGGGTTAGGTTAGGGTGAGCTTTAGTGTTAGGGTTAGGTTATATTTACGGTTACGGTGAGTGTGAGGTTTAGGGGTAGAATTAGGGTTAGGGTGAGGGTTAAGTTTAAGGTGAGGTTTAGGGTGGGGGTGATGGTAAGGGTAAAGGTGAGGTTTAGGATGAGAGTGAGAGTTATGATAAGGGTGAGGGTTAGTGTTAGGGTGAGGGTTAGTGTTAGGGTGAGTGTAAGGGTTAGATTGAGGATAAGTGTTAGGGTTAGTGTGAGGTTTAGGGTGAGGATGAGGGTTAGGGTTAAGGTGAGGGTAAGTGTTAGGGTGGGGGTTAGGGTTAGGGGGAGGGTTATGGTTAGGGTGAGGGTTAGGGTTAGGATTAGGGTTATTGTTAGCATTTCGGTTAGGGTTACAGTTACGGTGAGAGTGAGGGTGAGGGTTAGGATTAGGTTTAGGGTTAGTGTTAGGCTGAGGGTAAGTTTTAGGATGAGGGTTAGGGTTAGTGTGAGGGTTATTGTTAGGGTGAGGTTTAGGGTTAGGGTTATGGTTACATTGAGCATAAGGGTAAGGGTTAGGTTGAAGGTTAGCTTTAGTGTTAGGGTGAGGTTAGGGTTAGTGTGAGGGTTAGAGTTGGGGTTAGGGTTAGTGTTACGGTGAGGGTAAGTGTTAGGGTCAGGGTTTGGGTTAGGGTGAGGGTAATGGTTAGGTTAGGGTTAGGATTAGGATTAGGGTTATTGTTAGGGTTCGGTTTAGGTTTAAGGTTACAGTGAGGGTGAGGGTTAGGGTTAGGGTTAGGGTGAGGTTTAGGGTTAAAATTAGGGTTAAGGTGAGGGTTAGGTTGAGGGTTAGGGTTAGGGTTAGTGTTAGGGTTAGGGTTAGTGTGAGAGTTAGTAGGAGGGTTAGGGTTAGGGTTAGGATTAGGGTTAGGGTTAAGTTGAGGGTGTGTGTTAGGGTTAGGTTTAGGCTTAGGCTTAGGTTTAGGATGAGGGTGAAGTTGACGGTGAGGGGTAGGGTTAGGGTGAGGTTAAGGGTAAGGGTTAGTTGGAGGCTTAGGATGAGTGTTAAGGTTAGGATTAGGGTTAGGGTGAGGGCTAGGGTGAGGGTGAGGTTTAGGGTTAGGGTTAGGGTGAGGTTTAGGGTTAGGGTTAGGGTGAGAGTTAGGGTTCGGGTTAAGTTTACGTTTAGGTTGAGGGTTAGGGTAAGGGTTATTTTCAGGGTAAGGGTTAGGGTTAGGTTGAGGGTTAGGGTTAGGATTAGGGTTAGGGTGAGGGTGAGGGTGAGGATTAGGGTTAGTGTTAGGGTGAGGATTAGGATGAGAGTTAGGGTTAGGATTAGGGTTAGGGTGAGGGCCAGGGTGAGGTTGAGTTTTCGGGTTAGGGTTAAGGTGAGATTTAGGGTTAGGGTTAGGTTGAGTGTGAGATTTAAGGTTAGAGTTAGGGTTAGGGTGAGGCTGAGCGTGAGGGTTATTGTTAGGGTTAGTGTTAGAGTTAGGGTTAGGGTGAGGGTTAGGTCGAGGTTTAGGGTTAGGGTTAGTGTTATGTTTAAATTTAAGGTGAGGGTTAGCTTGAGGTTTAGGTTTAAGGTTAGGGTTAGGGTTAAGATTAGGGTTAGGGTGAAGGTTAGGGTGAGTATGAGGGTTAGGGTTAGCGTTAGGGTTAGACTTATGTTTAGGCTGAGGGTGAGGGTGAGGGTTAGGGTTAGGGTGAGGGTTAGGTGTATAGTTAGGGTGAAATTTAGGGTTCAGGTTAAGTTTAGGGATAGTGTGAGGATTAGGGTTAGGGTTATGGTGAGTGTTAGGATGAGGATTAGGGTTAGGATTAGGCTTAGTGTGAGGGCTAGGGTGAGGGTGAGGCCTAGGGTTAGTGTTTCGGTGAGGTTTAGGTTTAGGTTTAGGAGTAGGATGAGGGTTAGGGTTACGGTTTGGTTGAGGTTTAGGGTTAGGCCGAGGGTTAGGGGTAGGTTTTGGGTTAGGGTTAGGGTGAGTTTTAGGGTTACAGTTAGGGTTAGGGGGAGTGTTAGGTAGAGGATTAGGGATAGGTGTAATGTTAGGGTTAAGGTTAGGTTTAGCGTTAGGGTCAGGGTTAGGGTTAGAATAAGGGTTAGGGTTAGGGTGAGGATTAGGTTGAGGTCTAGGCTTAGGGTTAGGTTTTGCTTTATGGTTAAGGTGAGTGTGAGGGTTAGGGTTAGGGTTACGCTTAGGCTTAGGGTTAGGCTGAGGGTGAGGATTAGGGTTAGGGTGATGGTTAGGTTTAGGGTTAGCGTGAGGGTTAGGATGAGGATTAGGGTTAGGGTGAGCGTTAGGTTGAGGGTGATAGTAAGTGTAAAGGTGAGGGTTAGGCTGAGGGTGAGGGTTAAGATAAGGGTGAGGGTTAGGATTAGGGTGAGGGTTTGGGTAAGGGTTCGGTTTAGGTTTAGGGTGAGGGTTAAATTGAGGAATAGGGTTAGGGTTAGTGTGAGATTTAGGGTGAGGATGAGGAATAGGGTTAGCGTGAGGGTGAGGGTTAGAATTAGGGTTAGTGTGAGGGATACCGTGAGGGTGAGGGTTAGGGTTGGGGTTAGGGTTAGGGTGAGGTTTAGGATTAGAGTGAGAGTTAGGGTTAGTGTGAGGGTTAGTGTGAGGGTTAGGGTTAGTATTAGGGGAGGGTAATTATTAGGTTGAGGGTTAGGTTTAGGGTTAGGTTTATGGTTAGCGTTAGGTTTGGGGTTACATTTACGTTGAGGGTGAATGTGAGGGTTAGGGCTAGGCTTAGGTTTAGTGTTAGGGTTAGGGTTAGATTTAGGGTTAGGGTGAGGGTGAGGTTTAGGGGTAGAATTAGAATTAGGGTGGGGGTTAGGGTGAAGGTTAGGGTTAGGGTGAGGGTTAGGGTGGGGTTGACGGTAATGGTAAAAGTGAGGGTTAGGCCGAGGATGAGGGTTAGGGTTAGGGTCATGGCTAGGGTGAGGGTGAGGGTTAGGGTTAGTTTTAGGGAGGGTTTTAGGGTTAGGGTGATGGTTAGGGTTGGTGTGAGGGTTAATGTTAGGGTTAGGTTAATGTTAGGGTGAGGGTTACTCTTAGGGTGAGGGTTATGTTTAGGGTGAGGGTCAGGGTTAGTGTTAGGGTTAGAGTTAGGGATAGTGTGAGGGTTAGGGTTATGGTGAGGGTAAAGTTAAGGGTTAGGGTTGGAGTTAGGATGAGGTTTAGGTTTAGGTTTAGGGTTAGAGTTAGGTTTAGGGTGAGGGTGATTTTTAGGGTTAGAGTTAGGGTAAGTGTTAGGGTTAAGTTTAGGGTGAGGGTTAGGGTTAGGGTTAGGCTTAGGCCTAGGCTTAGGCTTAGCCCGAGCATGAGGGTTAGGGTTAGTGTTAGGGTGAGTGTTATTGTTAGGGTGAGGGTTAGGGTTAGGGTTAGGTTTAGAGTTAGGTTTAGTGTTAGCGTTAAGGTTACGGTGAGGGTAAGTGTGAGGCTTACGGTTGGGGTTAGGATGAGGTTTAGGATTAGGTTCATGGTTAGTGTTAGGTTTAGGGTGAGTGTAAGGTTTAGGGTTAGAGTTAGGGTTAGGGTTAGTGTTAGGGTTGGGGTTAGGATGAGTGTTAAGTTTAGGATGAGGTTTAGGGTGAGGGCTATTTTGAGAGTGAGGTTTACGGTTAGGGTTAGGGTGAGGTTTAGGGTTAGGTTTAGGGTTAGAGTGAGGGTTAGGTTTAGGGTTAGAGTTAGGGTTAGAGTGAGGCTGAGGCTGAGGGTTAGGTTTAGGGTTAGTGTTAGATTTAGGGTTAGGGTGAGGGTTAGGTTGAGGTTGAGGGTTAGGCTTAGAGTTAGGATTAGGATTATGGTAAGTGTTAGGGTGAGTGTGAGGGTTAGGGTTAGGTTTAGGGTTAGGCTTAGGGTTAGGTTGAGGGTGAGGGTGAGCGTGAGGGTTAGGGTGAGGGTTAGGGTTAGGGTTAGGGTGAGGGCTAGGATTAGAGTTAGGGTTACGGTGACGTGAGGGTTAGGTTTAGGGTGAGGGTTAGGTTTAGAATTAGGGTTAGGGTGAGCGTGAGTGTTAGGATTAGGTTTAGGGTTAGGGTTAGGGTTAGGTTTAGGGTTAGGATTAGTGTCATTGTTAGGGTTAGGGTTAGAGTTACAGTGAGGGTGAGGTTGAGGGTGAGGGTTAGGGTTTGGTTTAGGGTTAAGGTAAGGATTAGGGTTAGGGTGAGGTTGAGGTTTAGGGTTAGATTTACAGTTTGGGGAGGGTTAGGTAGAGGGATTGGGTTAGGATTGGTGTTAGGGTTAATGTTAGGGTGAGTGTTAGGTTGAGGTTTAGGGTTAGGGTTAAGTTTAGGATTAGGGTTAGGCTGAGGGTGAGGGTGCGCGTTACAGTTAGGCTTAGGCTTAGGGTTAGGCTGAGGGTGAGGGTGGGTGTGAGGATTAGGGTTCTGGTGATGGTTAGGTTTAGGGTTAGGTGAGGGGTAGGGTGAGGGTGAGGGTTAGGGTAAGGCATAGACTTAGGATTAAGTTTAGGTTGATCTTGAGGTTGACAGTGAAGGTTAGGCTTAGGGTGATGGTTAGGTTTACGATTAGGGTGAGGGTTAGGAAGAGGTTTAAGCTTAGGTTGCGGGTCAGGGTGTGGATGATGGTAAGGGTAAAGGTGACCTTTACGCTGAGGGTGAGGTTAAGATAAGGGTGATGGTTAGGGTTAGGTTTAGGGTTAGTGTAAGGGTTAGGGTTAGGGTTAGGGTGAGGGTTAGATTGAGGATTAGGGTTAGGGTTAGTGTGAGGTTTACGGTGAGGCTGAGGGTCAGGGTTAGGTTGAGGGTGAGGGTTAGAATTAGGGTTAGTGTGAGAGCTAGTGTGAGCATGAGAGTTAGTATTAGGGTTAGGGTTAGGGTGAGGTTTTGGGTTAGGGATATGGTTAGGTTTAGGATTAGGGTTAGGGTGAGGGTGAGGGTGAGGGTTAAGGTTAGGGTTAGGCTTAGGGTTTGAGTGAGGGTTAGGGTTATGGTTTGGGTAAGGGTGAGGGTGAGGCTAAGTATTAGTGTTAGGTTTAGGGTTAGGGTTATTTTTAGGTTTAGGCTAAGGGTTAGGATTATGGTGAGGGTTAGGTTTAGGTTTTAGGGTAGGGTGAGGGTTAGGCTGAGGGTAAGTTTTAAGGTGAGGTTTCAGGTGAGGTTGAGTATTAGGCTTAGCATTAATCTTAGGGTGAGGATTAGGGTTAGGTATAGCCTTAGGGTTAGGGTGAGGTTTAGGATTAGGGTTATGGTGAGAGTGAGGTTTAGGGTTAACATTAGGTTTAAGGTTAGGGTTATAGTGAGGGTGAGGGTGAGGGTTAGGATTAGGTTAAGGGTTAGGGTGAGGCTGAGGTTGAGAATGAGGTTGAGGGTGAGGTTTAGGGTGAGGGTTAGGGTGAGGGTGATGTTGAAGGTGAGGTTTAGGCTTAAGGTGAGGGTTAGGGTTAAGGTTAGGCTTGAGGGTTAGAGTTAGGGTGATGTTTAGGGTGAGGGTGAGGGTGAGGGTATAGGTGAGCGTTAGGTTCAAGGTGAGGGCAAGGGTGACGGTGAGGGTTAGGTTGAGGGTGTGGAAAAAGGTTAGGGTTAGTTTCAGGGTGAGGGTGAGGGTTAGGGTTAGCATAAGTTTTAGGGTGAGGGTTAGGGTTAGGGTTAGGGTTAGGATAAGGGTTAGAGTTAGGGTAAGGGTCAGGGTTAGGCTTAGGTTTAGGTTTAGGGTTAGAGTGAGGGATAGGCTTAGGGTTAGATTTAGGGTGAGGGTTAGGGTTAGGGTGATGTTTAGGGTGACAGTGAGGGTTAGGGTGAGGGTGAGGTTGAGCGTGAGGGTTAATGTGAGCGTGAGCGTGAGTGGGAGGGTGACGGTGATGGTTAGGGTTAGGGTTAGGTTTAGGGTGAGGGTATGATTTAGGGTTACTATTAGGGTTAGGGTAAGGGTTAGGCTGAGGGTTAGGGTGACGGTGAGGTTCAGGGTGTGCGTTTCTGTTAGGTAAGGGTTAGAGTTATGTTTAGGGTGACGATTAGGTTGAGTGTGAGGCATAGGGTAGGTTGAGTGTTAGGCTTAGTGTGAGGGTTACGGTTAGGGTTAGGTTTAGTGTGAGGATAAGGCTTAGGCTGCGGGTAAGGTTGAGACTCAGGGTTAGGGTTAGAGTTAGGGTTAGGGTGAAGTTTAGGGTGGGGGTTAGGGTGAGGGTTAGGGTTAGGGTTAGGGTTGGGTTAGGGTTAGGTTGAGTGTTAGGTTTATGGTTAGGGTTAGGTTTAGGGTGCATGTTAGGGTTAGGGTTAGAGTGAGGGTGAAGGTCAGGGTTAATGTTAGGATTAGGTTTAGGGTTAGGGTGGGGCTGAGGGTGAGGCTGAGGGTGAGGGTGAGGGTGAGGATGAGGGTTAATATGAGGGTTAGTTTTAGGGTGAGGGCTATTGTGAGGGTGAAGTTTAAGGTGAGGTTTAGGGTTAGGGTGAGTGTTAGGGTTAGGGTTAGGGTGAGGGTTAGGGTTAGGGGGATGTTTAGGGTGAGGGTGAAGGTGAGAGTGAGGGTTCAGGTAAGGATTAGGGTTAGGGTGAGGGTTAGGATTAGGGTTAGGGTTAGGGTGAGGGTAAGGGTTAGGATGACATTTACGGTGAGGGTGAGGGTTAGGGTTAGGTTTAGGGTTAGGGTGAGGGTTAAGGTGAGGGTTAGGGTGAGGGTTAGGGTGAAGCTTAGGATGAAGGTTAGGGTTAGGGTTAGGGTTTGGGTTAGGGTGAGGGTTAAGTTGAGGTATAGGGGTAGGGTGAGGTTTAAGGAGAGGGTGAGGGATAGGGTTATGGTGAGAATAAGTGTTAGGCTGAGGCTTAGGTTGAGAATGAGCATTTGTGTTAGCATCAGGTTTGGGCTGATGGTGAGGGTTAGGGATAGGCTGAGGGGTAGTTTTAGGGTTAGGCTGAGGGTTAGGGTTAAGGTTAGGGTGAGGGGTAGTTTTAGGGTTAGGCTGAGGGTTAGGGTTAAGTTTAGGGTGAGGTTAAGGTTTAGGATGAGGGTGAGGGTGAGGGTTAGGGTTGAGCTTAGGGTGAGGGTGAGGGTTAGGGTTAGGGTGAGTGTGAGTGTGAGGGTTAGGTTTAGGGTTAGGCAGAGGTTGAGGTTATGACTGAGGGTGAGGGCTAGGGTTAGGGGTAGATGTAGGGTTAGGGTTAGGTTTAGGTTTAGTATTAGTGTTAGGGTTAGGATTAAGCTGAGGGTGAGGGTGAGGGTGAGGGTGAAGTTGAGTTTTAGGGTGAGGGTTAGGTTTAGAGTTAGGGTTATGTTGAGCGCTAGGATGAGGGTGAGAGTTAGGGTTAGCGTTAGGTTTAGCGTTAGGGTTAGGGTGAGGCTTAGGGTGAGGGTTGAGTGTTAGGGTTAGTGTTAGTGTGAGGGTGAGGTTTAGGATTAGAGTGAGGGTGAGGTTTTGGTTTAGGGTGGGGTTTAGAGTTACAGTGAGGGTGAGGGTGAAGGTTAGGATTAGGGTTAGGTTTAGTGATAGAGTCAGGGTGAGGTCTCCGGTGAGGATGAGGGTTAGGGTGAGTGTGAGCGTGAGGGTGAGGGTTTTAATTAGGTAAGGGTTAGGGTTACGGTTAGGGTGAGGATTAGGTTGAGGGTGAGGCTTAGGTTGAGGGTTACAGGTAGGGTGAGAGTTAGGGTGAGGCTGAGGGTTAAGGTGAGGGTGAGGGTTCAGGGGAGGGTGAGGGTTTGGGTGACGGTGAAGTTTAGGGTGTGGGTTAGGGTTATGTTTAGGGTGAGGTTTAGTGTGACATTGAGTGTTAGGATGAGGGTGAGGGTTAGGATTAGGGTTAGGGTGAGGGTTAGGATTAGGGTGAGGGTTAGGGTTAGGGTTAGGGGAGGGTGAGGTTTCAGGTGAGGGTGAAGTTTAGGGTGTGGGTTAGGGTTATGTTTAGGGTGAGGTTTAGTGTGACATTGAGGGTTAGGATGAGGGTGAGGTTTAGGATTAGGGTTAGGGTGAGGGTTAGGTTTAGGGTGAGGGTTAGGGTGAGGGGTAGGGTTAGGGTTAGGGTAAGGGTTAGGGTTCGGGTGACTGTTAGGGTTAGTTTGAGGGTTAGCCTGAAAGTGAGTTTGAGGTTGAGGGTTAGGGTGAGGGTGATGGTGACGGTGAGGGTTAGGGTTAGGATTTGGGTTAGGGTTAGGGTGAGGTTTTAGGTTAGGGTTAGGGTTAGGGTGAGGGTGAGGGTGAGGGTTAGGGATAGTTTTAGGGTTAGATTTAGGGTAAGGGTTAGGGTTAGTGTGAAGGTTAGGTTTAGGGTTAGGGTGAGGGTTAGGGTTTGGGTTATGTTTAGGGTGAGCGTTAGGGTTAGGATTAACGTGAGGGTGAGGGTTAGGCTGAGGGGTAGGGTTAGGGATAGGGTAAGGGTTAGGGTTAGGGTGAGGGTGAGGGTAAGATTTAGGGTTAGGGATAGGTTTAGGGTGAGGGTTAGTTTTAGGTTTAGGTTTAGGGTGAGGGTTAGGGTTAGCATAAGGTTTAGGGTCAGTGTTAGGGTTAGGGTTAGGTTTACAGTAAGGGTTAGGTTTAGGGTAAGGGTTAGCCTTAAGCTTAGTGTTATGGTTAGGGTTAGGGTTATGGTGAAGTTTAGAGTGGGCGTTGGGGTGAGGTTTAGGGTTCGGGTTAGGGTTGGATGAGGGTTAGGGTGAGGGTAATGGTTAGGGTGAGGGTTAGGTTGAGGGTGAGGGTTAGGGTTATGGTGAGGTTAAGGGATAGGGTTAGGTTGAGAGTGACGGTGAGGGTAAGGGTAAGCGTTAGGGTCAGGGTTAGGGTGAGGGTGAGGGTTAGGGTTAGCATTAGGGTTAGGGTTATGGTAAGGTTGAGTGTTAGGGTTAGGGTTAGTGTGCAGGTTAGGGTTAGGTTTACAGTGAGGGTGTGGGTCAGGGTTCGGTTTAGGATTAGATTTAGGGTACGGGTGAGGCTTAGGGTGAGGCTGAGGGTGAGGGTGAGGGTGAGGGTGAGGGTTAAGGTTAGGTTTAGGTTTAGGGTGAGGGCTAAGTTGAGGTTGATATTTTTGGTTAGGAAAGTTTTAGGGTTAGGTTTAGGATTAGATTAGGGTGAGGGTTAGGTTTAAGGTGAGGGTTAGGGTTAGGGTTAGGGTGATGTTTAGGGTGAGGGTGAGGATGAGAGTGAGGGTTCGGGTGAGGGTTAGGGTTAGGGTGAGGGTTAGGGTAGGGTTAGGGTTAGGTTGAGGGTAAGGGTTAGGATGACAGTTAGGGTGAGGGTGAGGGTTAGGGTTAGGTTTATGGTTAGGGTGAGGGTTAGGTTTAGGTTTAGAGTGAGGGTTAGGGTGAAGGTTAGAGTTAGGGTTTGGGTTAAGGTGAGGGTTAGGGTGAGGGGAAGGTTTAGGGGGAGGGTTAGGGAGAGGGTGAGGGTTAGGGTTATGGTGAGGGTAAGGGTTAGGCTGAGGGTTAGGTTGAGAGTGAGTGTGAGGGTTAGGTTTAGGATTAGGGTTAGGGTTAGGCTGAGGTTGAGGGTATGATTGAGGCTCACCCTAGCCCTCATGGCTAGGGTTAGGGTGAGTGGTAGGTTTAGAGTTAGATTTAGGGTGAGATTTAGGTTTAATGAGAGGTTTAGGGTGATTGTAAGTGTTAGAGTGAGGGTTAGGGTGAGAGTGAGGTTTAGGGTGATGTTTAAGCTGAAGGTGAAAGTTAGGGAGTGTGAGAGGTTTTGGGTGAGAATGAGGGTTATGGTTTGGTTGAGGGTGAGGGTTAGGGTGAGAGTAAGGGTTAGGGTGATGTTTAGGGTGAGGGTGAGGTTTAGGGTGAGAGTTAGGGTTCAGGGAATGAGTAGGGTTAGGGTGTAGGTGAGGGTTAGTGTAAGGGTGAGGCTTAGGGTGACCATGAGGGTTAGGGTTCAGCGGAGGATTAGGGTTAGGGTTAGGGTTCGGGTTCAGGTTAGGGTGAGTGTTAGGGTTAGGTTTAGGATGAGGGTTAGGCTTTTTGTGAGGGTTAAGGTTAGGGTTCGGGTTAGGGTTAATGTGAGGATAAGGGTTAGGGTAAGGGTTAGGGTGAGACTGAGGGTTAGGGTTAGCCTTAGGGTTAGGGTTAAGGTTAGGGTGGGGGTTAGGGTGAGGGTTAGTATGAGGGTTAGGGTTGGGTGAGGGTTAGGGTGATTTTAAGGTTTAGGGTGAGGGTTAGGTTAAGGTTGAGGTATAGGGTTTTTGTGAGGGTAAGGTTTAGGTTTAGGGTTAGCTTGAGGGTTAGGGTTAGCATTAGTGTTAGGGTGATGGTGAGAGTTAGGGTGAGGGTGAGGGGTAGACTGAGGGTTAGGGTTATGGTTAGTGTTAGGGTGTGGGTTAGAGTTAGGGTTAGGGTGAGGGTGAGGGTTAGGGTAAAGGTTAGTGTCACTGTTAGGGTGAG
Source organism: Dipodomys merriami (assembly GCF_024711535.1). NCBI lineage: Eukaryota > Metazoa > Chordata > Mammalia > Rodentia > Heteromyidae > Dipodomys > Dipodomys merriami. The sequence continues at coordinate 444,401 of NW_027206352.1, read as the reverse complement.
GGTGAGGGATAGGGTTAGCATTACGGTTAGGGTTAAGTTTAGGTTGAGTGTTACGTTTAGGGTGAGGTTGAAGGTTAGGGTTAGCATTAAGGTAAGGGTTAGGGTTAGGGTGCAGGTTAGGGTTAGGGTTACAGTGAGGGTGAGGGTCAGGATTAGGGTTAGGATTAGGTGAAGGTTTAGGGTGAGGTTGAGGGTGAGGGTGAGCATTAGGTTGAGAGTGAAGGTGAGGGTTAAGTTTACGGTTATGTTTAGGGTGAGGTCTACGGTGAGGGTGAGGGCTATGGTGAGGGTGAGGGTGAAGGTGAGGTTTTCGGTTTGGAAAGGGTTAGGGTTAGGTTTAGGGTGAAGATTAGGGTGAGGGTGAGGTTTAAGGTGAGGGTTAGGGTTAGGGTGAGGGTTAGGGTTAGGGTGATGTTTAGGCTGAGGGTGAGCGTGAGAGTGAGGGTTCGGGTGAGGGTGTGGGTTACGGTGTTGCTGAAGGTTAGGGTGAGAGTGAGGGTTCGGGTGAGCGTGAGGGTTAGGGTGTTGGTGAGGTTTCGGATTAGGGTTAGTTTTAGGGTTAGGGTGAGGTTTAGGGTGAGGGTGAGGGTTAGGGTTAGGGTTAGGATTAGGGTTAGGGTTAGGGTGAGGGTTAGACTGAGGGTTATGGTTAGGCTGAGGATTAGGGTAAGGGTTAGCGTTAGGGTTAGGGTGAGTGTGAGTGTTAAAGTTAGGGTTAGGGTGAGGGTTATGGTTGGGGTTAGGGTGAAGGTGAGGATGAGGGTGAGGGTTAATGTGAGTGTTAGGGTGTGGGTTATGGTTAGGTTTAGGGTGAGGGTTAAGGTGACGGTGAGTGTTAAGGTGAGGGTGAGGGTTAGGGTTAGGGTGAGTGATAGGGTGAGGTTTAGGGTCAGATTGAGTGTGAGGTTTACGGTTAGGGTTACCCTTAGGGTTATGTTGAGGGTATCAGTTAGGGTGAGATTTAGGGTGAGGGTGAGTGTTTGGGTTAGCGTTAGGGTTAAGTTGAGATTAGGGTGAGGGTTAGAGTTAGGGTGAGGATTAGGGTTAGGTTTAGGGTGACGTTTAGGGTTAGGGTGTGGGTTAGGGATAGGTTTATGGATAGCGTGAGAGTTAGGTTTATGGTTAGGGTTCAAGTTAGAGTGAGTGTGAGTGTGAGCGTTAGGTTTAGGATTAGGCTTTGTGTTAGTGTTAGGCTGAGGGTGTGGGTTAGGGTGACAGTGAGGGTTAGGTTTAGGTTAATGTTTAGGGTTATGGATAGGTTGAGGGTTAGGGTTAGGGTTAGGATGAGGGTTAGGGTGAGGATTATGGTTAGGGTTAGGGTGAGGGTTAGGTTTAGTTTGATTTTTAGGGTTAGTGTGAGGGTAAACGTTAGGGTGAAGGATAGGGTGAGGGTGAGGGATAGGTTTAGTGTTAGTGTTAGGGTGAGCATTTGGGTGAGGATTAGGATTAGGTTTAGGGTTAGGGTTAGGGTTAGGGTTGAGTTTAGGGTTAGGTTTAGGGTGAGGTTTAGTGTTAGGTTTAGGGAGAGGATTAGAGTTAGTGTGAGGTTTAGGGTTACGTTTAGGGTTAGTGTAAGGATAAGGGTTAGGTGAGGGTTAGGGTGCGGGTGAGGGATAGGGTTAGTGTAAGGGTAGGGTGACTGTTTGGTGAAGGTTAGGTTTAGGTTTAGGGTTAGGGTGAGGGGTAGGCTGAGGGTAAGTGTTAGGGTGAGGTTTCAGGTGAGGTTGAGTATTAGGCTTAGAATTAGTCTTAGGGTGAGGGTTAGGGTTAGGTATAGCATTAGGGTTAGGGTTAGGGTGAGGGTGAGGGTTAGGATTAGGGTAAAGTTGAGGGTGAGGTTTAGGGTTAGCATTAGGTTTAAGGTTAGCGTTAGACTGAGGGTTAGGGTGAGGATTAGGGTTAGGATTAGGTTTAGGGTTAGGGTGAGGCTGAGGTTGAGGATGAGCTTGAGGGTGAGGTTTTGGGTTAGGGTTAGGTTTAGGGTGAGGGCTAGGGTGAGGGTGAGATTTAGGGTGATGGTTAGGGTGAGGGTGAGTTTGAAGGTGAGGGTTAGCGTTAAGGTGAGGTTTAGGTTTAGGGTTAGGCTGAGGGTTAGGGTTAGGGTGATGTTTAGGGTGAGGGTGAGGGTGAGGTTGAGGGTGAGTTTTAGGGTATAAGTGAGGGTTAGTTTTAGGGTGAGGGTTAGGGTGACGGTGAGGGTTAAGGTGAGGTTGTGGAAAAGGGTTAGGGTTAGGTTCAGGGTGAGGGTTAGGTTTAGGGTTAGGGTTAGGGTGAGGGTTCGGGTTAGTGTGAGGGTTTGTGTTTGGGTTAGTGTGAGGAAAAAGTTTAGGGTGAGGATTAGGATGAAAGTAAGAGTTAAGGTTAGGTTTAGTGTTAGGGTTAGGGTGAGGTTTAGGGTTAGGATTAGGGTTAGGGTTAGGTTGAGGTTGAGGGTTAGAGTGAGGTTGAGGGTGAGTTTTAGGGTATAAGTGAGGGTTAGTTTTAGGGTGAGGGTTAGGGTGACGGTGAGGGTTAGGGTGAGGTTGTGGAAAAGGGTTAGGGTTAGGTTCAGGGTGAGGGTTAGGTTTAGGGTTAGGGTTAGGGTGAGGGTTCGGGTTAGTGTGAGGGTTTGTGTTTGGGTTAGTGTGAGGAAAAAGTTTAGGGTGAGGATTAGGATGAAAGTAAGAGTTAAGGTTAGGTTTAGTGTTAGGGTTAGGGTGAGGTTTAGGGTTAGGATTAGGGTTAGGGTTAGGTTGAGGTTGAGGGTTAGAATTAGGGTTAGGTTGAGGGTTAGATTTGGGGTGAGTGTTAGGGTTTCGGTTAGGGTGAGGGTGAGGTTGAGGTTTCGGTTTCGGGTTAGGGTGAGTGTGTGGGTTATGGTTAGTGTTTGGGTGAAGTTTAAGGTGACGGTGAGGGTTAGGATGAGGTTTAGGATTAGGGTGAGAATTAGAGATAGGGATAGGGTTAGGGTTAGGGTTTGAGTTAGGGTGAGTATGAGGGTAAGAGTTAGGGTTAGGATTAGGGTTACGGTTAGTGTTAGGCAGAGGGTGAGGGTGAGGGTGAGGGTTAGGGTTAGGGTGACATTTAGGGTTAAGTTTAGGGTGAAAGGTAGGGTTAGGATTAGGGAGATTGTTAGGGTTAGGGTGAGGGTTTGGGTTAGTTTGAGGGTTAGGGTGAAGGTAAGTTTGAGATTGAGGGTTAGGGTGAGGGTGATGGTGACGGTGAGGGTTAGAGTTAGGATTCTGTTTAGGGTTAGGGTGAGGGTTAGGGTTAGGTTTAGGGTTAGGGTGAGGGCAAGGTCGAGGGTTAGGTTTAGGTTTAGGGTGAGGGTTAGGGTTAGGGTTAGGTTTAGGGTGAGGGTTAGTGTTAGAGGGTGAGGGTGAGGGTTAGGTTGAGGGGTAGGGATAGGGATAGTGTAAAGGTTAGGGTTAGGGTGAGGGTGAGTGTGAGGTTTAAGTTTAGGGTGAGGGTTAGGGTGAGGGTTAGTATGAGGTTTAGGTTTAGGGTAAGGGTAAGTGTTAGGTTCAGGGTGACTGTTAGTTTTAGTTTTAAGTTTAGGGTTAGGGTGATGCTGAGGTTTAGGGTTAGGGTTAGTGTGAGGATGAGGGTTATGGTGAGGATTAGGGTGAGGATGAGAGTTAGGCTTAGCATAAGGTTTAGGGCGAGGGTTAGGGTTAGGGTTAGGGTTAGGGTTAGGTTAGGGTAAGGTTTAGGGTTAGCGTGAGGGTTAGGGGTAGGGTGATGTTTAGGGTGACGGTGAGGGTTAGGGTGAGGTTGAGGTTGAGCGTGAGGTTTAGGGTGAGGGTGAGCATGAGTGGGAGGGTGACCATGAGGGTTAGGATTAAGGTTAGATTTATGGTGAGGATAAGAGTTAGGGTACTATTAGGGTTAGGGTAAGGGTTTGGCTGAGGGTGAGGGTGAGGGTGAGGGTTAGGGTTTCGGTTAGGTAAGCGTTAGGGTTATGTTTAGGGTGAGGATTATGGTGAGGGTGAGGGTTAGGGTTAAGTTGAGGGTTAGGCTTAGTGTGAGGATTACGGTTAGGTTTAGGGTTAATGTGAGGATAAGGGTTAGGATGAGCGTTAGGTTGAGAGTGAGGGTTAGGGTTAGCGTTAGGGTTAGGGTGAAGGTTAGTGTTGGGGTTAGGGTGTGGTTTAGGGTTCGGGTTAGTGTTGGGTGAGGGTTAGGGTGAGTGTAAGTTTTAGAGTGAGGATTGGGTTGAGAGTGAGGGATAGGGTTATGGTGAGGGTAAGGGTTAGGGTTAGGGTGAGAGTGAGGGTGATGGCAAGGGTAAGGGTTAGGGTCTAGGTTACTGTGAGGGTTAGGGTTAGCATTAGGGTTAGGGTTTGGTTTAGGTTGAGTGTTAGGGTTAGGGATAGGGTTAGGTTTAGTGTGATGGTAAGGGTTAGGATCAAAGTTAGGGTGAGGGTGAGGGTTAAGTTTAGGTTTAGGTTTAGGGTGAGTTTGAGGGTGAGGGTTAGGGTTAGGGTTAGGGTGAGTGTTAGGGTGAGGCTTAGGGTGAAGGTTAGGATTAGTGTTAGGCTTTGGGTTAGGGTGAGGTTTAGGGTGAGGGGAGGGGGTAGGGTGAGTGTTAGGGAGAGGGGAGGGATAGGGTTATGGTGAGGGTAAGTGTTAGGCTGAGGCTTAGGTTGAGAGTAAACATTTGAGTTAGCATCAGGTTTGGGTTGAGGTTGAGGGTTAGACTTAGGCTGAGGGGTAGTTTAAGGGTTTGGGTTAGGGTTAGGTTTCGGGGGAGGTTAAGGGTTAGGGTGAGGGTGAGGTTTAGGGTTAGACTAAGGGTGAGGGTGAGGATTAGGTTTAGGGTAAGGGTGAGTGTGAGTGTGAGGGTAATGTTTAGGATTAGGTTCAGGGTCAGGCTGAGGTTGAGGGTATGAGAGGGTGAGGGCTAGGGTTAGTGGTAGAGGTAGGGTTAGGGTTAGGTTTAGAGTTAGTATTAGGGTTAGGGTTAGGATTAGGCTGAGGGTGAGGGTGAGGCTGAGGGTGAAGATGAGTTTTAGGGTTAGGGTTAGGATTAGAGTTAGGGTTATGTTGAGCGCTAGGATGAGGGTGAGGGTTAGGGTTAGAGTTAGGGTTAGGGTTATGCTTAGGTTGAGGTTGACGGTTAGGATTAGGGATAGGGATAGGTTTAGGCTGAGGTTGAGGATGAGGGTGAGGTTTAGGGTTAGGGTTACGGTTAGGGTGAGGGCTAGGGTGAGGGTGAGTGTTAGGGTGAAGTTGAGTGTGAGGGTGAGGGTCTTGGTTAGGTAATGTTAAGGTTAGGGTGAGGATTAGGTGAGTGTTAGGGTGAGGGTGTGGGTTCGGTTGATGGTGAGGGTTCAGGTTAGCATTAGTGTTAGGGTCATGGTTAGGTTGAGTGTTAGGGTTAGGGTTAGGGTTAGGGTGAGGGTATGTGTTAGGGTGAGGGTTATGGTGAGGGTGAGGGATAAGGTTAGTGTTAGGGTTAGGGTGAGCATTTGGATGAGGGTTAGGTTTAGGGTTAGGCTGAGGGTATGTGTTAGGGTTGAGTTAAGGTTTAGCGTTAGTGTGAGGTGTAGGGTTAGGGTTAGGGTTAGTGTGAGGATAAGGGATTTGGTGAGGGTGAAGGATAGGGTTACTGTAAGGGTTAGGGTGAGTGTTTGGATGAGGATTAGGTTCTGGTTTAGGGTTAAGGTGAGGGTTAGGATGAGGGTAAGTGTTAGGGTGATGTTTAGGTTGTGGTTGAGTATTAGGGTTGCATTAGTCTTAGTGTGAGGGTTAGGGTTAGTTATGGCATTAGGCTTAGGGTTAGGGTTAGGGTGAGGGTTAGGATTAGGGTTAAGGTGAGGGTGAGGTTTAGGGTTAGCATTAGGTTTACGGTTATGGTTACAGTGAGGGTTTGGCTGAGGGTTAGGTTTCGGATTAGGTTTAGGGTTAGGGTGAGGCTGAGGTTGAGGATGAGGTTGAGGTTGAGGGTTAGGCTTAAGGTGAGGGCTAGGGTGAGGGCGAAGGTTAGGATGAGGGTTAGGGTGAGGGTGCGGTTTTCGGTTAGGAAATGGTTAGGATTAGGTTTAGGGTGAGGATTAGGCTGAGGGTGAGGTTGAAGGTGAGGGTTAGGGTTAAGGTGAGGGTTAGGGTTAGGGTTAGGGTGAGGATTAGGGTTAGGGTGATTTTTAGGGTGAGGGTGAGTGTGAGGGTTAGGGTGTAGGTGAGGGTTAGGGTTAGGGTGAGGGTTAGGGTGACAGTGAGGGTTAGGTTGAGGGTTAGGGCTAGTGTGAGGGTTAGGATTAGGGTTAGTGTGAGGAAAAGGGTTAGGGTGAGGATTAGGATGAGACTAAGATTTAGGGTTAGGTTTAGCATTAAGGGTAGTGTGAGGTATAGGGTTAGAATTCGGGTGTTGGTTAGGTTGAGGGTGAGATTTAGAGTTAGTGTTATGGTGAGGGTTAGGGTTGGGGTGAGTGTTAGTGTTACGGTTAGGGTGAGGGTTTGGTTTCGGGTGAGGGTTAGGGTGTGGGTTAGGGTTGAGGTTGTGGTGAGGGTAAGGGTTAGGGTGAGATTTAGGGTGAGGGTTAGGGTTAGGTTGATGGTTAGGCTGACGTTGAGGTTTAGGGTAACAGTGAGGGTTAGGGTCAGGGTTAGGCTTAGTGTGAGGGTTAAAGTGAGGGTTAGGGTTAGGGTTGGGGTTAGTTTTAAGTTTATAGTGAGGGTAAGGGTTAAGGTGAGGTTTAGGCTGATGGGTAGGTTTAGGGTAAGGGTGAGGGAGAGGGTGAGGGTAAGGATTAGAGTGAGGAGTAGCGTGAGGTTGAGGGTTAGGGTTAGCCTTAGGGTTAGGGTTTGGGTTAGGGTGAGGGGTAGGGTTAGGGTTAGGGTGAGGATGAAGTTTAGGGTTAGCATTAGGTTTAGGGTTAGGTTGAGAGTGAGGGTTAGGGTTAGGTTTAGGGCGAGTGTTAGGTTCAGGTTTAGGGTCAGGGGTAGAGTGAGGGTTAAGGTTAGGGTATGGGTGAGGGTTAGGGTTTGAATTAGATATAGGGTTAGGGTGAAGGTGAGGGTGAGGGTTAGGGTTAGAGTTAGGGTTTGAGTGAGGGTCAAGTTGAGGGTGAGGGTTAGGTTTAGGGTTAGGATTAGTGTAAGGTTGAGGGCTAGATGAGGGTGAGGGTTAAGGTTTGGGTTAGGGTGAAGATAAGTATTAGGGTGACGGGAAGTGTTAGGGTTGGGATGAGGTTGAAGGTTAGGTTTAGTGTGAGGGTGTGGGTTATTGTTAGGGTAAGGTTAAGGTTTAGAGTGAGGGTTAGGGTGAGAGTGAGTGTTAGGGTTAGCGTGAGTGTGAGGGTGAGGGTTAGGGTGATGTTTAGGGTGAGAGTGAGGGTTAGGATGATGGTTAGGTTTAGGTTTAGTGTTAGCGTTAAAGTGAGGGTTAGGGTCAGGGTTAGGATTAAGGTGAGGGTTAAAGTGAGGGTGAGGGTTAGGTTTAGGTTTAAGGTGTGGGTTATGGTTAGGGTTAGGATTAGGGTGAGGTTTAGGGTAAGGGTTGTGTCAGGGTTAGTGTGACGTTTAGGGTTAGTGTGAGGTTTTGGGTTAGGTTTAGGGTAAGTGTGAGGATAAGGGTTAGAGTGAGGGATAGGATTATTTTTTGGGTTAGGGTGAGGTGAGGGTGAGGGTTCGGTTTCGGTTAGAGTGAGGGTTAGGGTGAGGGTAAGGCATAGGGTTGGGGTTAGGGTAAGGGTGCGTGTGAGGGTGAGGGTTAGTGTTAGGTTTATGGTGAAGGTGAGGGATTGGTTTAGGATTAGGGTTAGGGTTAGTTTTAAGGTGAGGGTGAGGGTTAGGTTTAGGATTAGGGTTAGGGTTAGGCTTAAGGTGAGGGTGAGGGTGAGGGTGAGGGTTAGGGAGAGGATTAGGGTTAGGTTTAGGGTTAGGGTGAGAGTGAGGGTTAGGTTGAGGTGAGGGTTCTATTTTGGGTGAGGGTGAGGGTTATGGTTAGATTTAGGGTGAGGTTAGGGTTAATGTCAGGGGTAGGGTTAGGGTTAGGATGAGGTTGAGGTTTAGGTTTAGTGTGAGTGTTAGGGTTAGTATTAGGGTTATGGTAAGGTTAAGGGTTAGGGTGTGGTTTAGGGTAAGAGTGAGGGTTAGGGTTAGCGTGAGTTGGAGGGTGAGGGTTAGGGTTAGCGTGAGGGTTAGGGTAAGGGAGAGGCTTATGTTTAGGGTTAAGGTGAGGGTTAGGATGAGGGTGAGGTTTAGGGTGACGTTGAAGGTTAGGGTGAGGGTGAGGTTTAGGGTTAGGGTTAGGTTTAGGGTGTGGGTTAGGTTTAGGTTTAGGGTTAGGCTGATGGTTAGGTTTGGGGTTAGGGTAAGGGTGAGGGTGACGGTGAGGGTTAGGGCTAGGTTTAGGGTGAGTGTGAGGGTTAGGTTTAAGATTAGTGTTAGTTTGATGGTGAGGGTGAAGTTTACAGTTAGTGTTAGCTTTGGGGCGAGGGTGAGCCTGAGGGTGAGGTTTACGGTGTGGGTGACAGTTAGGTTTAGGGTGAGGGTTAGGGTGATGGTGAGGGTTAGGTGAGGGTGAGATGTAGGTTTAATCTTAGAGTTAGGCTGAGGGTTAAGTTCAGGGTCAGGATTAAGGTGAAGGTTAAGGTGAGGTTTAGGGTTAGGGTTAGGTTTAGGGTTAGTGTGAGGATTAGGTTTAGGGTGAGGGTAAGCTTTAGGGTGAGGGTTAGACTGAGGGTGAGGAATAGGTTTTGTGTTAGTGTTAGGGTGAGCATTTGGGTGAGGGTTAGGTTCAGGGTTAGGGTTAGGGTGAGTGTTAAGGTGAGGGCAAGTGTTAGGGTTAGGTTTATGTGGACGGTGAGGGATAGGGTTATGGTGAGGTGAGGGTGAGGGTGAAGGTGAGGGTTAGGGTTAGCGTTAGGTTGAGGGGAAGGTATAGGTTGAGGGTAGGTACTAGAGTTAGGCTGAGGGTGAGGGTGATGTTGAGGTTTAGGGTTAGGGTAAGGGTTAGGGTTAGTGTGAGGGTTAGTGTTAGTGTTAGGGTTAGGGTTAGTGTGAGGGTAAGTGTTAGGGTGAGGGTTTGGGTTAGGGTGAGTGTTATGGTTAGGGTGAGGGTTAGTGTCAGGTTTATTTTTAGGGTTAGTGTTATGGTAACGGTGAGGGTGAAGGTGAAGGTTAATGTTAGGGTTAGGATGAGATTTAGGTTTAGGGTTAGGATGAGCGTTAGGCTGAGGGTTAGGTTTAGGGTTAAATGTGAGGGTTAGGGTTAAGGTTAGGGTGAGGGGGAGGATTCGGGTTAGGGTTAGCTTGAGGTTAGGGTTAGAGTTAGGGTGAGCGTGAGGGTTAGGGTGAGGCATAGGTTTAGGGTTAGGGTGAGGGTGAGGGTTAGGTTTAGGGTGAGGGTTAGGGTTAGGGTTAGGGTGAGGGTCAGGGTTAGGTTTAGGGTGAGGGTTAGGGTTAGGGTTAGGGTGAGGGTGATGGTTATGGTTAGGGTAAGGGTAAGGGTGAGGATGAGGGTGATTATTAGGGTTAGGTTTAGGGTGAGCGTGAGCGTTAGATTTAGGATGAGGGTTAGGGTGAGGGTGAGGGTGAGGGTTACAGTTAGGATTAGGTTTAGGGTGAGGGTTGGGATTAGGTTTAGGATTAGGGTTAGGGTTAGGCTTAAGTTGAGGGTCAGGGTGAGGGTGAGGTTGACGGTGAGGGTTAGGGTAAGGGTTAGGGTTACGGTAAGGGTGAGGGTGAGGGTTAGGGTTAAGGTGAGTGTGAGGTTTAGGGTTAGAGTTAGGGTTAGCGTGAGGGTTTTGATTAGGGTTAGGGTTAGGGTAATGGTGAGGGTTAGGGTGAGTGCGAGGTTGAGGTTGAGGGTGAGGGTGAGGGTTAGGGTGTGGGTTAGGGTTAGGGTTAAGGTGAGTGTTAGGGTTAAGGTGAGTGTGAGGGTTAGGTTTAGAGTTAGGGTTAGCATGAGGGTTATGGTTAGGGTTAGGTTTAGGGTAATGGTGAGGTTGAGGTTGAGGGTGAGGACGAGGGTTAGGGTGAGGGTGAGCATTATTGTGAGAGTGTGGGTTCCGGTGAGAGTGAGGGGGAGCCTTATGGTTAGTGTTCGGTTTAGAGTTAGGTTGAGGGTGTGGTTGAGGGTTGGGTTTAGGATTAGGGTTAGGTTTAGGGTTAGGCTGAGGGTGAGTGTGAAGGTGAGGTTAGGGTTCCTGTTAGGGGGAAGGTTCGGTTAATGTTAGCGTTAGGGTTAGGGTGAGGGATAGGGTTAGGGTTAGGGTTAGGTTTAGGATGAGGGTTAGGCTGTGGGGTAGGTATAGGGTTAGGGTGAGGGTTAGGTTTAGTGTGAGTTTTAGGGTTAAGGTTAGGTTCAGGGTTAGGTTTATGGTGAGGAGAAGGGTTAGGGTGATGGTTAGGATGAGTGTGAGGTTTAGGTTTTGGGATAGGGTTAAGGTATGTTTAGGGTGAGGGCTAGGGTGGGTGTGAGTGTTAGGGTTAGGGTTAGGGATAGGGTGAGAATTAGGTTTAGGGTTAGGGTTAGGGTTCGGGTGAGTCTTAGGCTGAGGGGTAGGGTTAGGGATAGGGTGAGGGTTAGGTTTAGTGTGAGGGTTAGCGTTTGGGGTAGGGTTAGGGTTAGGGTTAGGGTGAGGTTTAGGCTGATGGCTAGGGTTACAGTTAGGGTGAGGGTTAGGTTTAGTGGGAGTGTTAGGGTTAGGTTTAGGGTTAGGGTTAGGGTGAGGGTTCGGGTGAGGGTTCGGATTAAAGTGTGGGTGAGGGTTAGGGTTAGTGTGAGGACTAGGTTTAGGGTTAGGGTTACTGTTAGGGTTAGGGTTAGAGTGAGGGTAAGGGTTACGGTTAGGGTGATTGTGAGGGTAAGGGTTAGGGTTAGTGTTACGGTTAGGGTGAGTGTTCGGGTTAGTGTGAGGGTTAGGGTTAGGGTGAGGGTTAGGTTGAGGTTTAGTATTAGAGTTAATGTTAGGATTAGGGTTAGGGAGAGGTTGATGTTTAGTGTTAGTGTTAGGGTTAGGGTGTGGGTGAGGGTGAGGGTGAGGGTGAGGTTAAGGGTTAGGGTAGGTTTTGGTTTAGCCAGAGGGTGAGGGTGAGGTTGATGGTTAGTGTTAGGATTAGGGTGAGGGTGAGTGCTAGGGTGAAGGTGAGGTTTAGGGTGTGGGTGAGGGTTAGGTTTAGGGTGAGGGTTAGGGTGATGGTGAGGATTAGGTGAGGGTGAGATTTAGGTTTAGTGTTAGAGTTAGGCTGAGGGTTAAGATCAGGGTCAGGATTAAGGTGAGGGTTAAGGTGAGGGTTAGTGTGAAGTTGAGGGTTAGGGTTTCCTTTACGTCAGGGTTAGGGGTAGGGTAGGGATTAGGGTGACGTTGAGGGTGAGGGTTTAGTTTACATCAGGGTTAGGGTTAAGCTGAGGTTAGGGTTAGGGTGAGGTTTAGGGTTAGTGTTAGGATTAGGGTTAGGGTGAGGGTGATGTTTAGGGTGAGGGTGAGGGTTAAGGGGAGGGTTAGATTGAGGGTCAGCGTTAGGGTTAGTGTTAGGGTTATGGTGAGGGTGATGTTTAGGGTGGGGTGAGGGTTAAGGGGAGGGTTAGATTGTGGGTCAGGGTTAGGGTTAGGGTTAGGATGAGGGTTAGGTTGACGTTTAGGGTTAGGGTTATTGTTAGAGTTAGGGTGAGGGTTAGGCTTAGGTTTATGGTTAGGTTGAGGGTTAGGGTTAGGGTTAGGATTATGGTAAGGGTTAGGGTTAACGTGAGAGTTAGGTTTAGGGTGATGTTAAGGGTGACTTTGAGGGTTACGGTTAGGGTGAGGTAGAGCGTGAGGATTAGGGTGCGGGTGAGGGTGAGTGAGAGGGTGATGGTGAGGATTAGGGTTAGGGTTAGGTTTAGGTTGAGGGTAAGAGTTAGGGTTTGGATTAGGGTTAGTGTAAGCGTTAAGCTGAGGGTGAGGGCGAGGGTATGGTTAAGGGTGAGGCTTTCGGTTTGGTAAGGGTAAGGGTTAGGTTGAGGGTGAGGATTAGGGTGAGGGTGAGGGTTAGGGTTAGTTTGAGCGTTAAGGTTAGGGATAGGGTTAGGGTGAGGGTTTGGGTGAGAGGTAGGGTTAGGGTTAGGATGAGGGTTAGGCTTTGTGTGACCGTTACGGTAAGGGTTAGGGTTATTGTGAGGATAAGGTTTAGGGTGAGGGTTAGGTTGAGACTGAGGGTTAGGGTTAGCGTTAGGGTTATGGTAAAACGTTGGGTGGGGTTTAGGGTGAGGGTTAGTGTTTGGGTTAGGGTTTGGTGAGGGTTACGGTGAGCATAAGAGTTAGGGTGTGGGTTAGGTTGAGGGTCAGGGATAGGGTTATGGTGAGGGTTAGGGTTAGGGTGAGAGTAAGGGTGAGGTTTAGGGTGAGGCTTAGGGTGAGGCTAAGGGTGAGGGTGAGGGTTAAGTTTAGGGTTAGGTTTATGGTGAGGGCTAGGGTGAGGGTGATATTTTTGGTTAGGAAAGGTTTAGGGTTAGGTTTAGTGTGAGGTTTAGGGTGAGGGTGAAGTTTAAGGTGAATGTTAGGTTTAGGGTGAGGGTTAGGGCTAGGGTTAGGGTGAGGTTAAGGGTTCGGATGACAGTTAGGGTGAGGGTGAGGGTTAGGCTTAGGTTTAGTGTTAGGGTGAGGGTTACGGTTAGGGTTAGGGTGAGGGTTAGGTGAAAGTTTAGGGTTAGGGTTAGGGTTCGGGTTAGGGTGAGGGATAGGGTGAGGGGAAGGGTTAGGGTGAGGGCTAGGTAGAGGGTGAGGGATAGGGTTATGGTGAGGGTAAGGGTTAGCCTGAGGCTTAGGTTGAAAGTGAACATTTGTGTTAGCATCAGTGTTGGGTTTAGGGTGAGCGTTAGGGTTAGGCTGAGGGGTAGTTTTAGGGTTAGTGTGAGGGTTAGGGTTAGGGTTAAGTTTAGTGTTAGGGTGAGGTTAAGGGTTAGGGTGAGGGTGAGGGTGAGGGTTGGTTAGGGTTAGCCTTAGTGTGAGGATGAGGGTTAGGGTTAGGTTTAGGGTGAGTGCGAGTCTGAGGGTTAGGTTTAGGATTAGGGTTAGGGTTAGGGTTAGGCTGAGGTTGAGGGTATGAGTGAGGCTCACGCTAGCCCTCATGGCTAGGGTTAGGGTGAGGGGTAGATTTAGGGTTAGAGTTAGGGTAAGGCTTTTGTTTAGTGTGAGGGTTAGGGTTTGGGTAAGGGTTAGGGTGATGGTAAGTGTTAGGGTGAGAGTGAAGGTTAAGTTTAGCCTAAGTGTCACGTTGTGTGTTAGGGTAAGTGTTAGGGTTAGGGTTAGGGTTAGGGTGAGGGTGAGGGTTATGGTTAGGGTTAGGGTGAGTGTTAGGTTTAGGGTGATGTTTAAGGTGAAAATGAAAATTAGGGAGAGAGGGTTCGGGTGAGGGTGAGGGTTAGGTTGTGGGTGAGATTGAGGGTTTGGGTTTGGGTGAGGGTGAGGGTTAGGGTGATGTTTAGGTTGATGTGAGGTTTAGGGTGAGAGTTTAGCTTCAGGGAATAGAAAGGGATAGGGTGTACGTGAGGGTGAGGCTTAGGGTAACCATGAGTTTTAGGGTTCGGGGGAGGATAAGGGTTAATGTTAGGGTTCGGGTTAGGGTTAAGGTTAGGGTTAGGGTGAGTATTAGGGTGAGAGGTAGGGTTAGGTTTAGGATGAGGTTTAGGCTTAGTGTGAGGGTTACGGTGAGTTTTAGGGTTAGAGTTAGTGTGAGAATAAGAGTTAGGGTGAGGGTTAGGGTGAGACTGATGTGTAGGGTTAGCCTTAGGGTTAGGGTGAATGTTAGGGTGGGGGTTAGGGTGAGGTTTAGGGTTAGGTTTAGGGTTGGGTGAGGGTTAGGGTGAGTGTAAGGGTTAGGGTGAGGGTTAGGTTGAGGTTGAGGGATAGGGTTATGGTGAGGGTAAGGGTTAGGGCAACGGTTAGGGTGAGGTTGATGTTTAGACTTATCATTAATGGTAGGGAGATGGTGAAGGTTAGGGTGAGGATGAGGGTTAAGCTGAGGGGTAGGATTAGGGTTAGGGTTAGAGTTAGGGTTAGGGTGAGTGTTAGGGTTACGGATAGGGTGAGGGTGAGGGTTTGGGAAAGGGTTAGGGTCAGGGTTAGGATGAGGGAGAGGGTTAGGGTTACTATTAGGGTTAGGGTTAGGTTTACGTTGAGTGTTAGGTTTAGGGTTAGGGTGAGGTTGAGGGTTAGGGTTCGCATTACTGTTAGGGTTAGGCTTATGTTGCAGGTTAGGGTTAGGTTTAGAGTGAGGGTGAGGGTCAGGGTTAGGGTTAGGATTAGGTTGAGGGTTAGAGTGACGCTGAGGGTGAGGGTGAGGGTGAGCGTGAGGGTGAGGGTTAAGTTTAGCTTTAGGTTTAGGGTGAGGGCTAGGGTGAGGGTCAGGGCTAAGGTGAGGGTTAGGGTGAAGGTGAGGTTTTCGGTTAGGAAAGGTTTAGATTTAGGTTTAGGGTGAGTATTAGGGTGAGGGTGAGGTTTAAGTTTAGGGTTAGGGTTAGGGGGACAGTTAGGGTTAGGGTTAAGTTGAGGGTTAGGGTTAGGGTGATGTTTAGGGTGAGGGTGAGGGTGAGAGTGAGGATTCGTTTGAGGGTGTGGCTAAGGGTGTTGGTGAAGGTTAGGGTGAGAATGAGGGTTCGGGTGAGGATGAGAGTTAGGGTGTTGTTGAGGGGTAGGGTTAGGGTGAGGGTTAGGGTGAAGGTGAGGGTTACTGTCAGGTTGAGGGTTAGGATAAGGGTAAGAGTGAGGGTTAGGTTTAGGGTGAGGGGTAGGGTGAGGGGTAGGGTTAGGGTTAGGGAGAGGGTTAGGTTTAGGGTTAGGATTAGGGTGAGTGTTATGGTTAGAGTTAGGGTGAGGGTTGGGGTGAGGGTTATGTTTAGGTTTAGGGTGAGGATTAGGTTTAGTGTGAGGGTTAGTGTTAGGGTTAGTGTAAGGATCAGGGTTAGGTTGAGGATTAGGGTGAGAGTGAGGGTGAGGGTTAGATTAAGGTTTAGGGTGAGGGTTAAAATTAGGGTTAGCGTGAGGGTTAGGGTTGGGGTGAGGGATAGGGTTAGGATGAGGCTGAGGGTTAAGGTGAGGGTGAGGTCTAGGGTGAGGGTGAGGGTTAGGGTTAGGGTGAGCGATAGGGTGAAGGTTAGGTTTAGGGTGAGTGTGAGAATTAGGGTTAGGGTTACTCTTAGGGCTATGATGAGGGTTTGGGTTAGGGTGAGGTTTAGGGTGAGGGTGAGGTTTAGGGTTAGCGTTAGGGTTAAGGTGAGAGTAAGGGTGAGAGTTATGTTTAGGGTGAGGTTAAGGGTTAGGGTTAGGGTTAGCTTTAGGGTAATGTTTAGGGTTAGGGTGTGCATTAGGGATAGGTTTATGGTTAGGGTGAGGGTTAGGTTTACGGTTAGGACTCAAGTTAAGGTGAGTGTGAGGGTGAGGGTTAGGGTTAGGATTAGGGTTCGGGTTAGTGTTAGGCTGAGGGTGAGTGTGAGAGTTAGGATTAGGGTAATGTTTTGTTTTAGGGTTAGTTTGAGGGTTAGGTTTAGGGTTAGGATAAGGTTTAGGGTGAGGATTATGGTTAGGGTTAGGGTGAGGGTTAGGTTTAGTGTGAGGGTTATGGTTAGGTTTAGGGTGAGGGTGTGGGTAAAGGTTAGCGTGAGGGTCAGGGTGAGGGTGAGGTTTAGGGTAAAGTTTAGGGTGAGTGTTTGGGTGAGTTTTAGCTTTAGGGTTAGGGTTAGGGTGAGGGTTAGGATGAGGGTAAGGGTTTGGGTGAGGTTTAGGTTGTGGTTGAGTATTAAGGTTAGCATTAGTCTTAGGGTGAGGTTTAGGGTTGGGTATAGCATTAGGGTTAGGTGTAGGGTTCGGGTGACGGTTAGAATTAGGGTTAATGTGAGTTTGAGGGTTAGGGTTAGCATTAGGTTTACAGTTAGGGTTAGAGTGAGGGTGAAGCTGAGGTTTAGGGTTAGGAATATGTTTAGGGTTAGGGTGAGGCTAAGGTTGAGGATGAGGTTGAGTTTGAGGGTTAGGGTTAGGGTTTGGCTTAGTGTGAGGGCTAGAGTGAGGGCGAAGGTTAGGGTGCGGGTTAGGGTGAGGGTGCGGTTTTTGGTTAGGAAAGGGTTAGGTTTAAGTTTAGGGTGAGGATTAGGCTGAGGGTGTGGTTGAAGGTGAGGGTTAGGGTTAAGGTAAGGTTTAGGGTTAGGGTTAGGCTGAGGGTTAGGGTTAAGGTGATGTTTAGGGTGAGGGTGAGGTTGGGGGTGAGGGAGAGGGTTAGGGTGTAGGTGAGGGTTAGGGTTAGATTGATGCTGAGGGTTAGGTTGAGGGTTAGGGTTAGTGTGAGGGTTAGGATTAGGGTAAGTGTGAGGAAAGGGTTAGGGTGAGGATTAGGATGAGAGTAAGAGTTAGGGTTAGGTTTAGCCTTAGGGTTAGGGTGAGGTATAGGGTTAGAGTTCGGGTTAGGCTTAGGTTGAGGGTGAGGGTTAGACTTAGGTTTAGGGTGAGGGTTAGGGTTGGGGTGAGTCTTAGTCTTACAGTTAGGGTGAGGGTGAGGGTGACGGTGAGGATTCTGGTGAGGTTTAGGCTGTGGGTTAGGGTTAAGTTTATGGTTAGGGTAAGGGTTAGGGTGAAGTTTAGGGTGAGTGTTAGGGTTAGGGTGACATTGAGGGTTAGAGTGACAGTGGGGGTTAGGGTGAGGTTGAGGTTTAGGTTTAGTGTTAGTGTTACAGTGAGGGTGAGGGTCAGGTTTAGGATTAGGGTGAGGGTTAAAGTGAGGGTTAGGGTTAGGCTTAGGTTTAGGGTTAGTGTGAGGATTAGGGTTAGTGTTAGGTTTATAGTGAGGGTAAGGGTTAAGGTGAGGGTTAGGCTCATGTGTATGTTTAAGGTAAGGTATAGGGAGAGGGTGAGGGTAAGGGTTAGGGTGAGGATTAGGGTCAGGGTGAGGGTTAGGTTTAGCATTAGGGTTAGGTTTTGGGTTAGGATAAGGGGTAGGGTTAATGTTAGGGTGAGGATGAGGGTTAGGGTTAGCATTAGGTTTAGGGTTAGGGTGAGGGTGAGGGTTAGGGTTAGGGTTAGGGTGAGTGTGAGGTTGAGGGTTAGGGTTAGGGGTAGGGTGAGGGTTAAGTTTAAGGTGTGGGTTCCGGTTAGGGTGAGGGTGAGGCTAAGGATTAGGGTGAGGTTTAGGGTCTGGGTGAGTGTTAGGGTTTGAATTAGCGTTAGGGTTAGGGTTAGGGTGAGGGTGAGGGTGAGGGTTAGGGTTAGGGTTAGGGTTAGGGTTAGGGTGAGGGTCAAGGTGAGGGTTAGGGTGAGGGTTAGTTTTAGGGTTAGGGATAGGGTTAGGATTAGTGTTAGGGTGAGGGCTAGGTTGAGGGTGAGGTTTAGGGTTTGTGTTAGGGTGAGGGTAAGTGTTAGGGTGAGGGATAGTGTGAGGGGTAGTGTTAGGGTTAGGGTTAGGGTGAGGGTTAGGTTTAGCGTGAGTGTGAGGGTCAGGGTTAGGGTGAGGGTTCGTGTTAGGTTTAGGATTAGGGTTGGGTTGAGGGTGAGGGTTATGTTTAGGGTTAGGGTGAGGGTTAGGTTTAGGGTGATGTTTAGGGTGAGGTTGAGGGTTAGGGTGACAGTGATGGTGAGGGTGAGGGTGAGGATTAGGGTGTGGATGAGGGTTAGGGTGAAGGTGAGGGTTAGGGTTAGATTTAGGGTGTGGGTTAGGGTTAGGGTTAGGATTAGGGTGAGGGGTATGGTCAGGATTAGGGTGAGTTTTGGGGTTAGTGTGATGTTTAGGCTAAGTGTGAGGATAAGGGTTAGGGTGAGGGATAGGGTTATTGTTAGGGTTAGGGAGAGGATTAAAGTTAGGTTTAGGGTTAGGGTGAGAGTGAGGGTTAGGTTGAGGTGAGGGTTCGGGTTTGGGTGAGGTTTAGGGTGATGGTGAGGGTTAGCATAAAGGTGAGGGTGAGGATCAGAGTAATGGTTAGTGTTAGGTTTAGGGTCAGGGTGATGTTTAGGTTTAGGATTAGGGTTAGGCTTAGTGTGAGGGTGAGGGTGAGGATGAGGGTGAGGGTTAGGATTAGGGTGAGGGTTAGGGTTATGGTTAGGATTAGGGTGAGGATTATGGGTATGGTTAGGGTTAGGATTAGCGTTATGCTGAGGGTTAGGGTTAGGGTTAGTGTGCAGGTTAGGTTTAGGGTTAAGGTTAGGGAGAGCATGAGGGTTTAGTTTAGGTAAATTTAGGGTAAGATTAGGGTGACGTTTAGGATGAGGTTGAGGGTTAAGGTGAGGGTTTCGGTTAGGGTGAGCGTTAGGGTTAGGATTAGGGTGAGGGTTATTGTTAGGATGATGTTTATGGAGAGGGTGAGGGTGAAGGTTCGGGTGAGGGGGAGGGTTAGGGTTAGGGTTAGCGTGAGGGTTATGGTTATGGTTAGGGTGATGGTGAGAGTTAGGTTGAGTGTGAGGTTGAGGGTGAGGGTTAGGATGAGGGTTAGGGTGAGGGTTAGAGTGAGGGTGAGCGTTAGGGTGAGAGTGAGGTTTCGGGGGAGGGTTCGAAGGAGGGGGAGGGTTATGGTTAGGGTTCTGTTTAGAGTTAGGGTGAGGGTGTGGGTGAGGGTTAGGTTTAGGATTAGGGTTAGGGTTATGGTAAGGCTGAGGGTGAGTTTGAGGGTGAGGGTGAGGGTGAGGGTTAGGGTGAGGGTTAGGGTTAGGGTTAGGGTTAGGTTGAGGGATAGGGTTAGGGTTAGGGTTAGGATGAGGGTTAGGCTGTGGGGTAGGGTTAGGTTTAGAATAAGGGTTAGGTTTAGTGTGAGTTTTAGGGTAAAGGTTAGGGTCGAGTTAGGATTAGTGTGAGGAGAAGGGTTAGGTTGAGGGTTAGGATGAGGGTGAGGTTTAGGGTTAGTAATATGGTTAGGGTGAGGTTAGGTTGAGGGCTAGGGTGAGTGTGAGGGTTAGGGTTAGAGTTAGGGATAGGGTGAGGTTTAGGTTTAGGGTTAGGGTTAGGGTTACGGTGAGTCATAGCCTGAGTTGTAGGGTTAGGGATAGGGTGAGGGTTATGTTTAGTGTGAGGTTTAGGGTTTGGGGTAGGGTTAGGGTGAGGGCTAGGGTGAGTGTGAGGGTTAGGGTTAGGTTTAGGGATAGGGTGAGGTTTAGATTTAGGGTTAGGCTTCGGGTGAGGTTTAGGCTGATGGGTAGGGTTACAGTTAGGGTGAGTGTTAGGTTTAGTGGGAGTGTTAGGGTTAATTTTAGCGTTAGGGTTCGGGTTCGGGTGAGGGTTTGGGTTAAGGTGTGGATGAGGGTTAGGGTTAGTGTGAGGACTAGTTTTACGGTTAGGGTTACTGTTAGGGTTAGGGTTAGGGTGAGGGTAAGGGTTAGAGTTATTGTGATTGTGAGGGTAAGGGTTAGGATTAGTGTTACCGTTAGGGTGATGTTTCAGGTTAGTGTGAGGGTTAGGGTTAGGGTTAGGTGAAGGTGAGGGTAAGGGTTAGGGTGAGGGTTATGGTGAGGTTGAGGGTTAGGATTAGAGTTAGGGTTAGGATTAGGGTGAGGGTGAGGGTGAGAGTTAGTGTTAGGGTGAGGTTTAGTGTTGGGGTGAGGGTTAGGGTTGGTGTGAGTGTGAGGGTGAGGTTTAGGGTTAGGGTTAGGATTAGGTTTTGGCTGAGGTTGAGGGTGAGGTTGAGGGTTATAGTTAGGTTTAGGGTGAGGGTGATGGCTCGGGTGAAGGTGAGCGTTATGGTGAAGGTGAGGATAAAGGTTAGTGTGAGGGTTAGGGCGAGGCTGAGGGTTAGGTTTAGGGTGAGGGTTATTGTGAGGGTTAGGGTGAGGGTAAGGGTTAGGGTGATGGTAAGATTGAGTTTGAGGGATAGCATTATGTTGTGGGTAAGGGTTAGGGTGAGGGTTAGGGTGAGGGTTTGGGTTAGAGTGGGGGTTAGGGTTAGGATTAGGTTGAGGGTTAGGGTTTAGGTGATGTTTAGTGTGAGAGTATGGTTTAGGGTGAGGGTGAGTGCTCGGGTGAGCATGAGGTTTAGGATGAGGGTGAGCGTTAGGGTTATAGTTAGGGTTAGGGAGAGGGGTAGGGTGAGCATTAGGGTTAGGATTAGGGTTAGGATTAGGGTTAGAGTGAGGATTAGTGTGAGAGTTAGTGTGTGGGTAAGTGTTATGGTTAGGGTTAGTGTTAGGGCTAGGGTGAGGGTGAGTGTTAGTGTGTGGGTGAGGGTTTTGTTTAAGTTAGGGTTAGGGATAGGGTGAGGATAAGGTTGAGGGTGAGGGTTAAGCTGAGGTTAGGTTTAGGGTGAGGGTTAGGGTTAGGGTGATATTTAGGGTGAGGGTGAGTGTTCCGTGAGGTTGAGGGTGAGGGTTAGTGTTAGGGTTAGGTTTAGGTTGAGGGTGATTGTGAGGGTTAGGATTAGGAATAGGGTTAGGGTTTGGGTGAGAGTCAGTGTGAGGGTGAAGCTTAGGGTTAGGGTTAGGGTTATGGTTATTGTGAAGGTTACGGTTAGTGTGAGGGTTATGATAGGGGTTAGGTTTAGGGTTACAGTAAGGGTAAGGGTTAGGGTGAAGGTTAGGGTGAAGGTGAGGGTTAGGGTTGGGTTAGGGTTAGGGTGAGGGCTAGGGTGAGGGTGAGGGTTAGTGTGAGGGTTTCTTTTAGGTCATAGTTAGGGTTATGGTGAGGATTAGCATGAGGGTGAGGGTTAGGTTTAGTGTAAGGGTTAGGGTTAGGGTTAGGGTGAGAGTTAAGGTTTGGGTGATGTTTAGGGTGAGGGTGAAGGATAGGGTGTGGTTGAGGATTAGGGTTAGAGTTAGGGTTAGGGTTATGTTGAGGGTGCGGTATAGGGTGAGGTTTATTGTGAGGGTTAGTGTTAGTGTTTGGGTTAGGGTGAGGTTTAGGGTGAGGGTTAAGATGAGGGGTAGGGTTAAGGATAGAGTGACTGTTAGGTTTAGTGTGAGGATTAGGGTTTAGTGTGAGGTTTAGGTTTAGGGTTAGGGTTAGGATGAGTGTTAGGGTTAGGTTGAGGGTGAGGGTGAGGGTGAGGGCTAGGGTTAGAGTTAGTGTGAGGTTTAGTGTTAGGGTGAGCCTTAGGTTTTGCGTGAGGGTTAGGGTTAAAGTAAGGGTTAGGGTGAGGTTTAGAGTTAGGGTTAGGGTTAGGGTGAGGGTCAGGGTGAGGGTTAGGTTTAGGGTGAGGGTTAGGTTTAGGGTGAGGGTTAGGTTTAGGGTGAGCGTTAGGGTGATGGTGAGGGTTAGGGTGAGGGTGAGGGTTAGGTTTAGAGTTAGGGTTAAGGTGATGTTTGGGGTGAGGTTCAGGGTTAGTGTGAGGGTGAGGGTTAGGGTGAGGGTTAGGTATAGGATTAGGGTTAGGGTGAGTTTTAGGGTTCGGGTTAGGGTTAGAGTTATTGTTAGGGTTAGGGTTAGGATGAAGGTGAGGGTAATTGTTAGGGTTAGGGTGAGGGTGAGGGTGAGGGTGATGTTCAGGGTTAGTGTTAGGATTAGGGTATTGGTTAAGGTAAGGCTGAGGGGGAAGGGGAGTTTCAGGGTGTGGGTTAGGGTTAAGGTTAGGGTTAAGGTGAGGGCTTGAGTTAGGGTGAGGGTTAGGCTGAGGGTGAGGGTGAGGGTTTATGTAAGTTAAAGGTTAGGGTTATGGTCAGGATTAGGGTGAGGATTAAGTTGAGGTTAGGTTCAGGGTTCGGGTTCGGTTTAGGGTTCGGGTTCGGGTTAGGGTTAGGGTGATGTTTAGGCTGGGGGTGAGGGTTAGGGTGAGCGTGAGGGCTAGGATTAGGGTTAGGGTTAAGCTTAGTGTGAGGATCAGGGTGAGGGTGAACGTTAGGGTCAGGTTTAGGGTTAGGGTTAGAGTGAGGGTTACGGTTATTGTGAGTGTTATGGTTAGGGTTAGGGTCAGGGTAAGGGTTAGGGTGAGGGTAAGGTTTAGGGTGAGGGTTAGGGTGAGTGTGAGGGTTTGGACTAGGGTTTGTGTTAGGGATGAGTTGAGGGTTAGTGTTTGAGTGATGTTGTGAGTGAGGGTGAGGGTTAGGGTGAGGATGAGGGTTTGGGTGAGGATGAGGGCTCGGTTGACTGTGAGGGTTAGGGTGTGGGTGAGGATTAGGCTTAGGGTGAGGGTAAGCGTTAGGGGTAGGGTTAGGGTTAGGTTTAGGGTTAGGGTAAGAGTTAGGGTGAAGTTAAAGGTAAGGGTGAGAATCAGGGGAAGGGTGAGGTTTAGGGTTAGGGTGAGGGTTAGGATAAGGGTGTGGGTAAGTGTTAGGGTAAGGTTTAGGGTGACGGTGAGGGTTAGCATCAAGGTTAGGTTTAGGGTTAGGGTTAGGGTGAGGGTTAGGTTTTGGTTAAGTGTTAGGGTGAGGTTTAGGGTGAGGGTGAGGGTTAGGGTTAGGGTGAGGTTAAATGTTAGGGTTAGGGTTAGGGTGAGTCTTAGTGTTAGGGTTAGCTTTAGGGTGAGGGTGAGGGTGAGAGTTAGGGTTAGGATTAGAGTTAGGGTGAGGGCAAGGCTTAGGGTGAGGGTTAGGGTGAGGTTGAGGGTTATGATTAGGGTGAGGGTGAGGTTAAGTGTTAGGGTGAGGACTACGGTTAGGGTTAGGATTAGGATGAGTGTTAGGGTTAGGGTGAGGGTGTAGGTAAGTGTTAGGGTGAGGGTAAGGGTTAGATTGAGCGTTAGCTTGAGGGTGAGGGTTAGGGTTAGCATTAGGGTTAGGGTGAGGTTGAGGGTTAGGGTGAGGGTTAGGGTTAAGTTTAGGGATAGGGTAAGGATTAGGGTTAGGGTGTGCTTTAGTTTTAGTGTGAGGTTTAGGTTTAGGGTTAGGCTTAGGATGAGTGTTAGTGTTAGGTTGAGGGTGAGGGTGAGGGTGAGGGCTAGGGTTAGTGTTAGTTTGAGGGTTAGTGTTAGGGTGAGGGTTATGTTTAAGGTGAGAGTTAGGGTTAAAGTAAAGTTTAGGTTGAGGATTAGCGTTAGGATTAGGGTTAGGATGAGGATCAGGGTGAGGGATAGGTTTAGGTTGAGGGTTAGGTTTAGGGTGAGGGTTAGGGTTAGCGTGAGCGTTAGGGTGATGGTGAGGGTTAGGGTGAGTGTTAGGGTTAGGGTTAGGTTTAGGGTGAGTGTTAGGGTGAGGTGTCGGGATACGGTTAGGTTGAGGGTTAGGGTTAGTGTGAAGGTTAGGGTTAGGGTTAGTGTGAGGATAATGTTTAGGGTTAGGGTTAGTTTTAGGGTGAGAGTTAGATTGAACGTTAGGGTTAGGTTAAGGTGATGTTTAGGGTTAGGTTGAGGGTTAGTGTGAGGGTGACAGTGAGGTTGAGGTTCAGGGTTAGGATGAGGGTTAGGGTGAGTTTTAAGGTTAGGATTAGGGTTAGAGTTATTGTTAGGGTTAGGGTTTGGGTTAGGATGAGGGTGAGGGTTATTGCTAGGGTTAGGGTTAGGGTGAGGGTGGGGTTGAGGGTTAGTGTTAGGATTAGGGTTATTGTTAGGGTAAGGCTGAGGGGGAAGGGGAATTTGAATGTGAGTGTTAGGGTTAAGGTTAGGGTTAGGGTGAGGGCTTGGGTGAGGGTGAGGGTTAGGCTGAGGGTGATGGTGAGGGTTTCGGTTAGTTAAAGGTTAGGGTTATGGTGAGGATTAGGGTGAGGGTGAGGATTAAGCTTAGGTTAGGTTCAGGGTGAGGGTTCGGGTTAGGGTTAGGGTGAGGGTTAGGGTTAGGATGATGTTTAGGGTGAAGGTGAAGGTTAGAGTGAGGGTGAGGGTTAGGGTTAGGGTTAGGTTTAATGTGAGGCTGAGGGTTAGGAAGAGGAATAGGATTAGGGTTAGGGTTCAGCTGAGGGTGAGGATCAGGGTGTGGGTGAAGGTCAGGGTCAGGGTTACGTTTAGGGCTAGAGTGAGGGTTACGGTTATTTTGAGGGTTAGGGTTAGGGTTAGGGTGAGGGTAAGGGTTAGGGTGAGGGTAAGGGTTAGGGTGAGGGTTAGGGCGAGTGTGAGGGTTTGGAATAGGGTTTGGGTTAGGGTTAGGGTGAGGGTTAGGTTTTGGGTGATGTTTAGAGTGAGGGTGATGGTTAGGGTGAGGATGAGGGTTTGGTTGTGGGTGAGGGTTCGGTTGAGGGTGAGGGTTAGGGTGTGGGTGAAGATTAGGGTTAGGGTGAGGGTACGGTTGAGAGTGAGGGTGAGGGTTAGGGTTAGGGTTTGGGTTAGAGATAGTGTGAGTTTGAGAGTGAGGGTTAGGTTTAGGATTAGGGTGAGGGTTAGGGTTAGGTTGAGGATTAGGTATATTGTTAGGGTTAAGGTAAGGGTGAGGGTGGGTGTTATGGTTAGATTTAGGGTTAGAGTTAGGGTGAGGGTGAGGGTGAGGGTTATGATTAGGTTAGGATTAGGGTTAGGCTGAAGGTGAAGGAGAGGGTGAGGGTGAGTGTTAGGTTTAGGGTGAGGTTTAGGTTTACGGTTAGGGTTAGGGTGAGGGTAAAGATTAGGGTTATGGTTAGGATGAGGGTTAGGCTGAGGGTTAGGGTTAGGATTAGGGTGAGGTTTAGGGCTAGGTTTAGGGTTAGGATAAGGGTTAGACTGAGGGTTAGGGTTAGGGTTAGTGTGAGGGATAGGCTTAGGTTTAGGGTAAGAGTTAGGGTGAGGGTAAAGGTTAGGGTGAGAGTTAGAGTGAGGGTGAGGTTTAGGGTTAGGGTGAGGGTTAGGGTAAAATTTAGGTTTAGGGTTAGGGTTAGGGTGAGGGTAAGGGTGTCAGTAAGTGTTAGGGTGAGGTTTAGGGTGAGGATGAGGGTTAGTGTCAAGTTTAGGTTTAGGGTGATGGTTAGGGTTTGGGTAAGTGTTAGGGTGAGGTTTAAGGTGAGGGTGAGGGTTAGGGTTAGGGTGAGGGTAAGTGTTAGCGTGCGGGTTAGTGTGAGTCTGAGCGTTAGGGTTAGCATTAGGGTGAAGGTGAGGGTTAGGGTTAGGATTAGAGTTAGGGTGAGAGTAAAGCTTAGGGTGAGGGTTAGGGTGAGGTTGAGGGTTAGTGTTAGGGTGAGTGGGAGGGTAAGTTTTAGTTTGAGGACTAATTTTAGGGTTCAGATTAGGGTGAGTGTTAGGGTTATTGTGAGAGTGAGGGTGAGGGTTAGGTTCAGTATTAGGTTTAGGGTTAGTGTGAGGGTTAGTGATAGGGTTAGGGTTAGGGTGAGGGTCATAGTTAGGGTTAAGGTGAGGGTTAGTCTGAGAGGTAGGGTTAGGGTTATTGTGAGGATTAGGCTTAGTGTGAGGGTTAGGGTTAGGTTTAGTGTTAGGGTGAGGGTGAGTTTGAAGGTGAGGGTTTGGGTTAGGGTGAGGGTTAGTGTTAGGGGGAGGGCTAGGTTGGGGGTTAGGGTTTGGGTGAGGGTGAGGTTTTCGGTTAGGTAAGATTTAGGGTTAGGGTTAGGGTGAGGATTAAGGTGAGGTTGTGGGTTAGGTTTAGGGTGAGGGTGAGGGTCAGGCTTAGTGTTAGGATGAGGGTTAGCTTTAGGCTTAGGTTTAGGGTGAGGTTTAGGGTGACGGTGAGTGTTAGGGTGAGGGTGAGGTTGAGGGTGAGGGTTAGGGTTTGGTTTACGGATAGGATTAGGGTTAGGTTTAGGGTAAGGGTTAGGGTTAGGTTGAGGGTTAGGTTTAGGGTTAGGGTGAGCGTTAGGGTTTGGTTTAGGTTTAGGGTAAGGTTTAGGGTTAGGATTAGGGTGAGCCTGAGGGTTAGGTTGAGGGGTAGGTTTAGGGATAGGGTAAGGGTTAGGGTTAGGGTGAGGGTTAGGTTTAGGGTTGGGGTTAAGATGAGGGTGAGGGTGAGGATTAGGGTTAGGGCTAGGGTTAGGGTGAGGGATACTGTGAGGGTTAGGTTTAGGTTTAGGGTAAGGATTAGGTTTATGGTGAGGTTTAGTTTCAGGTTTAGGGTTAGGGTGAGGTTGATGCTGAGGGATAGAGTTCGAGTTAGTGTGAGGATAAGGGTTAGGGTGAGGATTAAGGTGAGGGTGAGTTTTAGGTTTAGCATAAGGTTTAGGGTAAGGGTTAGGGTTAGGCTTAGGGTTAGGGTAAGGGTTAAGGTTAGGGTAAGGGTTAGGGTTAGGCTTATGGTTACGGTTAGTGTTAGGGTTAGGGTGAGGGTTAGGCTTAGGGTTAGGTTTAGGGTGAGGGTTAGGCTGAGGGGTAGGGTTAGGGATAGAGTGAATCTTAGGTTTAGTGTGAGGATTATGGTTAGGGTGTGGTTTAGGTTGAGGGTGAGGGTGAGGGTGAGGGCTATTGTTAGGGTTAGTTTGAGCGTTAGTGTTAGGGTGAGCGTTAGGTTTAAGGTGAGTGTTAGGGTTAAAGTAAGGTTTAGGGTGCGGGTTAGCGTTAGGGTTAGGGTTAGGGTGAGGGTCAGGGAGAGGGTTATGTTTAGGTTGAGGGTTAGGTTTAGGGTGAGGGTTAGGGTTAGGGTGAATATTAGGATGATGGTGAGGCTTAGGTTTAGGGTGAGAGTAAGTATTAGGGTTAGGGTTAGGATGAGGGTTAGGCTGAGGCTTAGGGTTAGGGTTAGGGTGAGGTTTAGGGTTAGGATAAGGGTTGGGCTGAGGGTTAGGGTTAGGGTTAGTGTGAGGGTTAGGTTTAGAGTTAGGGTAAGTGTTAGGGTGAGGGTAAACGTTAGGGTGAGGGTGAGGTTTAGGGTTAGGGTGAGGTTTAGGGTCAATTTCAGGTTTAGGGTTAGGGTTAGCGTGAGTGTAAAGTTGTTGGTAAGTGTTAGGTTGAAGTTTAACATGAGGGTGAGGGTTAGTGTCAAGGTTGGGTTTAGGGTTAGGGTTAGGGTGAGGGTTAGTGTTTGGGAAAGTGTTAGGGTGAGGTTTAGTTGAGGGTGAGGTTTAGGGTTAGGGTGAGGGTAAGTGTTAGTGTGAGGGTTAGGGTGAGTCTGAGGCTTATGGTTAGCATTAGGGTGAGGGTGAGGGTGAGGGTTAGGGTTAGGATTAGAGTTAGGGTGAGGGTATAGCTTAGGGTGAGTGTTAGGGTGAGGTTGAGGGTGAGGGTAAGTGTTAGGGTGAGGACTACGGATAGGGTTTGGATTAGGGTGAGTGTTAGGGTTATGGTGAGGGTGAGGTTTAGGTTCAGTATTAGGTTTAGGGTTAGTGTCAGGGTTAGTGATAGGGTTAGGGTTAGGGTGAGGGTTAGTCTGAGAGGTAGGGGTAGGGTTAGCATTAGGGTTAAGGTTAGGTTTAGGGTTAGGGTGAGGGTGAGTGTGAGGGTGAGGGTTAGGGTTAGGGTGAGGGTTAGTGTTAGGGGAGCTAGGTTGAGGGTTAGGGTTTGGGTGAGGGTGAGGTTTTCGATTAGGTAAGGTTTAGGGTTAGGGTTAGTGTGAGGTTTTTGGTTAGGGTTAGGGTGAGGGTGAGGGTGAGGGTTAGTGTTAGGATGAGGGTTAGGTTTAGGGTTAGGGTGAGGGTGAGGGTGAGGGTGAGTGAGAGGGTTAGGGTGTGGTTTAACGTTCGGTTTAGGGTGAGGGTTAAGGTGACGGTGATGGTTAGGGTGAGGGTGAGGATTAGGATAAGTTTTAGGATGAGGGTTAGGGTTAGGGTGAGGGTTAGGGCGAGGAGTAGGGTTAAGGTTAGGGAGAGGGTTAGGGATTGTGTGAAGGTTAGGGTTAGGGTTAGAGTTAGGTTTAGTATGAGAATAAAGGTTAGGGTGAGGGTTAGGTTGAGGGTTAGGCTTAGTGTGAGGGTTAGGGTTAGGGTTAGGTTTAGGGTAAGTGTTAGAGTTAGGGTGAGGGTTAGGTTTAGGGTTAGCGTTAGGGTTAAAGTTAGGTTTAGGTTTAGGGCGAGGGTCAGGGTTAGGGTTTGGGTGAGTGTGAGGTTTAGGTTGAGGGGTAGGGTTAGGGTTAGGCTAAGGGACAGGGTTAGGGTGAGGGTTATGTTTAGGGTTAGGTTTAGGGTGAGGGTGAGGGTTAGGGTTAGGGTTACGGTTAGGGTGAGGGTTAAGGTTAGGTTCAGGCTTAGAGTAAGGGTTAGGGTTAGAGTGAGGGTTATGTTTATGGTTAGGGTTAGAGTGAGGGTGAGGCCGAGGTTTAGGGTTAGGGTTAGTTTGAGGATAAGGATTAGGGTGAGCTTTGGGCTGAGGTTGAGGGTTAGGGTTAGCATTAGGGTTAAGGTGATTTTTAGGGTGATGGTGAGGATTAGGGTGAGATTGAGCATGAGGGTTAGGGTGAGTGTGAGGGTGACGGTTACGGTTAGGTTTAGGGTGAGGATAAGGGTTAGGGTTAGGATTAGGGTAACTGTAAGGGTTACGCTGAGGTTGAGGGTGAGGGTTAGGGTGAGGGCTATGGTGAGAATGAGGGTTAGGGAGAGGATGAGGGTGAGGTTGATTGTTTCGGTTAGGTAAGATTTAGGGTTATGGTTAGCATGAGGATTAGGGTGGGGTATGAGGTTTAGGCTGAGGGTTAGGGTTAGGGTGAGGGTTAGGGTGAGGCTGAGGTTTAGCGTGAGGGTTAGGGTTACAGTGAGGGTTAGGGTTAGGGTTAGGTTGAGGATGAGGTTTAGGTATAGGTTAAGGGTTCGGGTTATGGTGAGGGTTAGGGTTAGGGCAAGTGTTAGGGTGAGGATGAGCGTTAGGTTTAGGGTTAGGGTGAGGTTTAGGGTTAGGCTTAGGGTTTGTGTAAGAGTTAGAGTTAGGCTAAAGGTTAGGGTTAGGGTTAGGATTAGGGTTAGGGTTAGGGTTAGGGTGAGGGTTAGTGTTAGGGTTAAGGTTGGGGTTAGGTTGAGGGTACGTGTTAGGGTGAGGGTTAATGTTAGGGTGAGGGTTATTGTTAGGGTGAGGGTTAGGATTACGGTTATTGTTAGGGTGAGAGTTTGGTTTAGGGTTAGGGTTAGGGTAGGGGTTAGGGATAGCGTGAGGGTTAGGTTTAGAGTGATGTTTAGGGTGACGGTGAGCATTAGGGTGATGGTGAGGGTGAAGGTGAGGGTTAGGGTGAGGGTTAGGGTTAGGGTTAGGGTTACGGTTAGGATTAGGGTTAGTGTTAGGGTTAGGGTAAGGTTTAGGCTGAGGGTGAGGGAGAGGATGAGGTTGCGGGTGAGGGTTTCAGTTAGATAAGGGTTAGGTTTAGGTTTAGGGTGAGGATTATGGTGGGGGGCAGGGTTAGCTTGTGGGTGAGGTTGAGTTTTAGGTTGAGGGTAAGTGTTAGGGTGATGTTTAGGGTGAGGGTGAGTTTTAGGTTGAGAGTTTGGGTTCAGGGAAGGGGAAGGGTTAGGGTGTAGGTGAGGGTTCGGGTTCGGGGGCAAATTAGGGTTAGGGTTAGAGTTCAGGTTAGGGTTCAGTTTAGGGTTAGGGTGAGTGTTAGTGTGAGAGGTAGCGTTAGGGTTAGGATGAGGGTTAGTCTTAGTGTGAGGGTTACAGTTAGGGTTATTGTTAGGGTTAGTGTGAGGATAAGAGTTAAGGTGAGGGTTAGGGTGAGACTGAGGGTTAGGTTTAGCCTTAGGGTTAGGGTGAAGGTTAGGGTGGGGGTTAGGGTGAGGGTTAGTGTTAGGGTTAGGGTTGGGTGAGGGTTAGGGTGAGTGTAAGGGTTAGGGTGAGGGTTAGGTTGAGGTTGAGGGATAGGGTTATGGTGAGGGTAAGGTTTAGGGTGATGGTTAGGGTGAGGTTGATATTTAGGGTTAGCATTAATGTTAGGAAGAGGGTGAGGGTTAGGGGGAGGGTAAGGGTTAGGCTGAGGGGTAGGATTAGGGTTAGAATTAGAGTTAGGTTTAGGGTGAGTGTTAGTGTTATAGATAGGGTGAGGGTGAGGGTTAGGATAAGGGTTAGGTTCAGGGTTAGAGTTAGGTTGAGGGTTAGGGTTAACATTAGGGTTAGGGTTAGGTTTAGGTTGAGTGTTAGGGTTAGGTTTAGGGTGAGGTTGAGGGTTAGGGTTAGCATTAGGGTTAGTGTTATGCTTATGGTGCAGGTTAGGATTAGGTTTAGAGTGAGGGTGAGGGTCAGGTTTACGGATAGGATTAGGTTTAGTGTTAGGGCTAGAGTTTGGTTTAGGGTTAGGGTGAGGGTGAGGTTTAGGGTGAGTGTTAGTGTTTGGGTGAGGGTTAGGTATATGGTTAGGGTGAGTTTCAGGGTTAGGTTTAGAGTTAGGGTGAGGGTGAGTGTTAGGATTAGGGTTAGGGTTAAAGTTAAGGATAGGGTGAGGATTAAGGCTAGGGTTAGGTTTAGGGTGAGTGTTAGGCTGAGGGGCAGGGTTAGGGATAGTGTGACTGTTAGGTTTAGTGTGGGGATTAGGGTTAGGTTGAAGTTTAAGTTTAGTGTGAGGTTTTGGTTTAGGGTTAGGGTTAGGATGAGTTAGGGTTAGGTTGAGGGTGAGGGTGAGGTTGAGGGCTAGGGTTAGGGTTAGTGTGAGGGTTATTGTTAGGGTGAGCATTAGGTTTAGGGTGAGGGTTAGGGTTAAAGTAAGGGTTAGGATGAGGGTTAGCATTAGGGTTAGGGTTAGGGCGAGGATCAGGGTGAGGGTTATGTTTAGGTTGAGGGTTAGGTTTAGGGTGAGGGTGAGGGTTAGTGTAAGCGTTAGGGTGATGGTGAGGGTTAGGGTGAGGGTGAGGGTTAGGTTTAGAGTTAGGGTTAGGGTGAGTGTTAGGGTTAGGGTTAGGGTTAGGGTGAGAGTTGGGTGAGGTGTCGGGATACGGTTAGCTTGAGGGTTAGGGTTAGTGTGAAGGTTAGGGTTAGGGTTTGGTTTAGTGTGAGGATAATGTTTAGGGTTAGGGTTAGTTTGTGGGTGAGAGTTAGGGTAAGCGTTAGGGTTAGGTTCATTGTGAATATTAGGGTTAATGTGATATTTAGGGTGAGGTTGAGGGTGAGGTTGAGGGTGAGTGTGAGGTTGAGGGTTAGGGTTAGGATTAGGGTTAGGATGAGTTTTAGGGTTAGGGTTAGGGTTAGAGTTATTGTTAGGGTTAGGGTTAGGGTTAGGATGAGGGTGAGGGTTATTGTTAGGGTTAGGGTTAGGGTTAGGGTGAGGTTGGGGTTGAGCGTTAGTGTTACGATTAGGGTTATGGTTAGGGTAAGGTTGAGGGTGTAGGGGAGTTTGAGGGTGAGGGTTAGGGTTAAGGTTAGGGTTAGGGTGAGGTCTTCGGTGAGGGTGAGGGTTAGGCTAAGGGTGAGGATGAGGGTTTCGGTTCGGTAAAGGTTAGGGTTAGGTTGAGGATTATGCTGAGTTTAGGTTCAGGGTGAAGGTTCGGGTTAGGGTTAGGGTGAGGGTTAGGGTTAGGGTGATGTTTAGGGTGAGGGTTAGGGTTAGGGTGAGGATGAGGATGAGGTTTAGGGTTAGGGTTAGTGTTAGGGTTTAGGGTTAGGGTTAGGTGTAGGGTTAGGGTTAAGCTGAGTGTGATGATCGGGGTGTGGATGAAGGTTAGGGTGAGGGTTAGGGTTAGGGTTAGAGTGAGTGTTACGGTTATTGTGAGGGTTATGGTTAGGGTTAGGGTGAGGTAAGTGTTAGGGTGAGGGTACAGGTGAGGGTGAGGGTTTGGATTAGGGTGTGGGTTAGGGTTAGGTTGAGGGTTAGTGTTTGGGTGACATTTAGAGTGAGTGTGAGGGTTAGGGTGAGGATGAGTGTTTGGGTGAGGGTGAGGGTTTGGGTGAGGGTGAGGGTTTGGTTGAGGGTGAGGGTTAGGTTGTGGGTGAGGATTAGGTTAGGGTGAAGATTAGCGTTAGGGTTAGGGTTAGGGTTAGGTTGAGGGTTAGGGTTAGCATTAGGGTTAGGGTGAGGGGTAGGGAGAGGGGTGGGCTTAGGGTAAGGGTGAGGGTGAGTGTTAGGGTTAGGTTTAGGGTTAGAGTTAGGGTGAGGGTGAGGGTGAGGGTTAGGTTTAGGATTAGGACGAGCGTTAGTGTTAGGTTGAGGGTTAGGGATAGTGTTAGGATTAGGGTAAGGGTGAGGGTGAGTGTTACGGTTAGGTTTAGGGTTAGAGTTAGGGTGATGGTGAGGGTGAAACTTATGATTAGGTTAGGATTAGGGTTAGGCTGAGGTTGATGGGTAGGGTGAGGGTGAGGTTTAGGGTTAGGGTGAGGTTTAGGTTTACGGTTAGGTTTAGGATGACGGTTAGGATTAGGGTTAGGGTTAGGATGAGTGTTAGGCTGAGGGTTAGGGTTAGGGTTAAGGTGAGGTTTAGGGCTAGGTTTAGTGTTAGGATAAGTGTTAGGTTGAGGGTTAGGGTAGGGTTAGTGTGAGGGTTAGGTTTAGGGTTAGGGTAAGAGTTAGGGAGAGGGTAAACGTAAGGGTGAGAGTTAGGGTGAGGGTTAGGGTCAAGTTTAGGTTTAGGGTTAGGTTTAGGGTGAGGGTAAGGTGTGGGTAAGTGTTAGGGTGAGGTTTAGGGTGAGGGTGAGGGTTAGCGTCAAGATTAGGTTTAAGGTTAAGGTTAGGGTGAGTGTTAGGGTTTGGGTAAGTGTTAGGGTGAGGTTTAGGTTGAGAGTGAGGGTTAGGGTTAGGGTGAGGGTAAGTGTTAGGGTGAGGGTTATGGTGAGTCTGCTGGTTAGGGTTAGCATTAGGGTGAGGGTGAGGGTTAGGGTTAGGATTAGAGTTAGGGTGAGGGTAAGGCTTAGGGTGAGTGTTAGGGTGAGGTTGAGGGTTAGGGTTAGGGTGAGTTTGAGGGTAAGTGTTAGCGTGAGGACTATGGTTAGGGTTAGGATTAGGGTGAGTGTTAGTGTTATGGTGAGGGTGAGGGTGAGGGTTAGGTTCAGTGTTAGGGTTAGGGTTAGTGTGAGGGTTAGTGATATGCTTAGGCTTACGGTGAGGGTTAGAGGTAGGGTTAAGGTGAGGGTTAGTCTGAGAGGTAGAGTTAGGGTTAGGGTAAGGGTTAGGCTTAGTGTGAGGGTTAGGGTTAAGGTGAGAGGGTTATGTTTAGGGTTAGGCTGAGGGTGAGTGTGAGGGTTAGGGTTAGGGTGAGCATTAGTGTTAGAGGGAGGGCTAAGTAGAGGATTAGGATTAGGGTGAAGGTTACTGTTAGGTTTAGGCTTAGTATATGGGTTAGGCTGAGGGTAAGGCTTAGGGTTAGTTTGAGTGTTAGGTTTAGGGTTAGGGTTTGGCTTTTGTTGAGGGTAAAGGTTAGGGTGAGGGTTAGGGAAAGGGTGAGGATTAGATTTATGGTGAGGGTTCGGGTTATGGTTAGGATTAGGGTTATTTTTAGGGTTAGCGTGAGGGTAAGGGGAAGGTTAGGTTTATTTATAGGGTTAGGGTGATGGTTAGGGTGTCAGTAAGTGTTAGAGTGAGGGTTAGGGTGAGGTTAGCGTTAGGGGGAGGGGGAGGGTTAGTGTTAGCATTAGGGTTAGGGTGAGGGTGAGGGTTAGGTTGAGGATTAGGGTTGAGTTTAGGGATAGGGTGTGGATTAGGGTTAGGGTTATATATAGGGTGAGGGTTAGGCTGAGGGTTAGGGTTAGGGTTAGGTTTAGTGTGAGGCTTAGGGTTAGGGTTATGGTGAGGGTAAGGGTTAGGTTGAGGTTTAGGGTGAGCGTGAGGTTTAGGGTCAGCATTAGGTTTAGGTTTAAGGTTAGGATGAGGGTTAGGTTTAGGGTGAGGCTGGGTGTTAGAGTTACAGTGAGGGTGAGGGTGAGGGTGAAGGTTAGGATTAGGGTTAGGGTTAGGGATAGGATCAGGTTGAGGATGAGGATTAGGGTGTTTTTGAGGGTTAGGGTTAGGGTGAGGGTGAGGGTTAGGGTTATGGTTAGGATGAGTGTTAGGGAAAGGGGTAGGGTTAGGTTTAGGCTGAATGTTAGGATTAGGGTGAGGGTTAGGGGCAAGGTAAGGGTTAGGGTTAGGGTGAGGTTAAGGATTAGTGTGAGGGTGAGGGTTAGGGTTAGGGTGAGGGTTATGTTGTGGGTGAGGGTGAGGGTGAGGGTGAGGGTGATGGTGAGGGTTAGGGTGTTGCTTAGGGTTCAGATTAGGGTGAGGGTTAGGGTGACGGTGAGCATTAGGGTGAGGGTGAGGGTTAGGATAAGGGTTAGGGTGAGGGTTAGAGTGAGGGGTAGGGTAAAGTTTAGGGAGAGAGTTAGGGTTTGTGTGAGGTTTAGGGTTAGGGTTAGAGTTAGGGTGACTATGAGGATAAAGTTTAGGATGAGGGTTAGTGTGAGGGTTAGGGTTCGTATTAACGTTTGGGTTAGGGTTAGGGTTACGTTTAGGGTAAGTGTTAGGGTTACGGTGAGGGTTAGTTTTAGGGTTAGCATTAGGGTTAGGGTTAGGTTTAGGGTGAGGGTCAGGGTAAGGTTTTGGGTGAGGGTGATGTTTAGGTTGAGGGGTAGGTTTAGGGTTACGGTAAGTGTTAGGGTTAGGGTGAGGGTTATATTTAGGCTTAGGTTTATGGTGAGGGTGAGGGTGATGGTTAGTGTTAGGGTTACGGTTAGGGTGAGGATTAGGGTTAGGTTTGGGTTAGGGTAAGGGTTAGGGTTAGAGTAAGGTTTAGGTTTAGGGTTAGGGTTAGGGTGAGGGTGAGGCTGAGGGTGAGGTTTAGGGTTAGTGTGAGGATAAGGTTTACGGTGAGGTTTAGGTTGAGGTGGAGGGTTAGAGTTAGAATTAGGGTTAGGGTGAGAGTTAGGGTTAGGGTTATGGTAAGTGTTAGGGTTATGGTTAGGGTAAGGGTTAGGGATAGGGTGAGGGTTAGGGTTAGGGTGATTTTTAGGGTGACGATGAGGGTTAGGGTGCGGGTGAAGTTGAGCGTGAGGGTTAGGGTGAGGGTGAGTTTGAGTGTGAGTTTGACGGTTAGGGTTTGGTTTAGGGTGAGGATAAGAATTAGGGTTAGGTGAGGGTGAGGGTGATGGTTAGGGTTAGACTTAGTTTTATTGTTAATATTAGGTTTAGGGTGAGAGTGAGGTTGAGGGTTAACATGTGGGTTAGGGTTAGGGTTATGGTTAGAGTGAGGGTGAGGGTGAGGGTTAGGGTTAGGATTAGTGTTAGGGATAGGTTTTGGATGAGGGTTAGACTGAGTGTTAGAGTTAGGGTTAGTGTGAGGCTTAGGGTTAGGTTTACAGTTAGGTTGAGGGCAAGGGTTAGGGTAAGGGTTAGGGTGGGTTTGAGGGTTAGGGTTAGGGTGAGGTTTATGGTGAGGGTTTGGGTGAGGGTTAGAGTTAGGGTGAGAGTTAGGGTTAGCGTTAGTGTTAAGATGAGAGTTAGGTTGAGAGTTACTGTTAGGGTGAGGGTGAGGGTTAGGGTTAGGGTTAGGGTGATGTTTAGGGTTAGGGTGTAGGTTAGGGATAGGTTTATGGTTAGGGTGATGGTTAGGGTTAGAATTAGCGTGAGTGTGAGGGTGAGTGTTAGGTTTAGGATTAGGGTTAGGCTTAGTGTTAGGCTGAGGTTGAGGGTGAGGGTGAGGGTGGGGGTTAGGTTTTGGGTAATGTTTAGGTTTAGGTTTAAGTTGAGGGTTATGTTTAGGGTTAGGATGAGGGATACAGTGAGTTGTATGGTTATGGTTCGGGTGAGGGTTAGATTTAGTGTGAGGTTTAGAGTTAGGGTGAGGGAAAGTGTTAGGGTGAGGGTTAGAGTGAGGGTGAGCGATAGGGTGATTGTTAAGGTTAGGTTGAGCGTATGGATTAGGGCTAGGGTGAGGGTGAGGATTAGGGTTTGGGTTAGGGTTAGGGTAAGTGTTATTGTGAGGGGTAGGGTTAGGGTAATGGTTAGGGTGAAGGTTAGGATGAGAGTGAGGGTTAGGGTTAGTGTGAGTGTGAGGGTGAGGGTTACGGTGAGGGTTCGTGTTAGAGTTAGGATTAGGGTTGGGGTGAGGGTGAGGGTTATGTTTAGGGTTAGGGTGCGGGTTAGGGTTAGGGTGATTTTCAGGGTGAGGTGAGTGTTAGGGTGACTGTGAGGGTTCGGGTTTGGGTTCAGATTAGGGTGTAGATGAGGGTTAGGGTGAGGGTGAGGGTTAGGGTTAGGTTTAGGGTGAGGTTTAGGGTGAGGTTTAGGGTGAGGGGTAGGTTCAGGGTTAGGGTGAGGTTTAGGGTTAGTGTGAGGTTTAGGGTTAGGTTTAGGGTAAGTGTGAGGATAATGGTTAGGGTGAGGGATAGGGTTATTGTTAGGGTTAGGGTGAGAATGAGGGTGAGGGTTATGGTTAGGGTGAGGGTTAGGGTTAGGGTAAGGCTTAAGGTTAGGGTTAGGGTAAGGGTGCGTGTGAGGGTGATGGTTACTGTTAGGTTATGGTGAAGGTGAGGGTTTGGTTTAGGATTAAGGTTAGGGTTAGGTTTATGGTGAGGGTGAGGGTTAGGATTAGGATTAGGTTTAGGGTTAATCTTTAGGTGAGGTGAGGGTGAGGGTGAGGGTTAGGGAGAGGATTAGGGTTAGGTTTATGGTTAGGGTGAGAGTGAAGGTTAGGTTGAGGTGAGGGTTCAGGTTTGAGTGAGGGTTAGGGTGACGGTGACGGTTAGGGTGAGGGTGAGGTTTAGGTTTAGTGTTAGCTTTAGGGTGATGGTTAGGATCAGGTTTAGGATTAGGGGGAGGGTTAAGATGAGGGTTAGGGTTAGGGTTAGGGTGAGGGTGAGGGTTAGGTTTATGGTTAGGGTTA
This sequence comes from Dipodomys merriami, assembly GCF_024711535.1. Lineage (NCBI taxonomy): Eukaryota > Metazoa > Chordata > Mammalia > Rodentia > Heteromyidae > Dipodomys > Dipodomys merriami. The sequence continues at coordinate 408,068 of NW_027206352.1, read as the reverse complement.
GGGTAAGTGTTAGGATTAGGGTAAGGGTGAGGGCTAGGGTGAAAGTGAGGGTTACGGTTAGGGTTAGCATGAGGGTTAGGGTTAGGCTGAGGTTTAGGGTGAGAGGTAGGGTTAGGGTTAGTGTGAGGGTGAGGGTTAGGTTTAGTGTGAGGGTCATGGTTAGTGTTAGGGTTATGGTAAGTTTAAGGGTTAGGGTGAGGTTTAAGGTAAGAGTGAGGTTTAGGGTTAGCATGAGTTTGAGGGGGAGGCTTAGGGTTAGGTTTAGTGTTTGGGTGAGGGTGAGAGTTATGTTTAGGGTTAGGGTGAGAGGTAGGGTTAGGGTGATGTTTAGGGTGAGGGTGAGGGTTAGGATGAGGGTGAGGTTTCGTGTGAGGGTGCAGGTTAGGGTGAGGGTGAGGTTTAGGGTAGGGTTAGGGTTAGGGTTAGGTTTAGGGGGAGGTTTAGGGTGAGGGTTAGGGTTATCATTAGGGTTAGGGTGAGGGGGAGTTTGAGGGTTAGGGTGAGGGTTAGGGTTAGGCTGAGGGTTAGGTTTGGGTTTAGGGTAAGGGTGAGGGTGAGGGTGAGGGTGAGGTTTAGCGTGTGGGTGAGGGTTAGGTTTAGGGTGAGGGTTAGGGTGACGGTGAGGGTTAGGTGTGGGTGAGGTTTAGGTTTAGTGTTAGAGTTAGTTTGACAGTTAGGGTCAGGGTTAATATTAAGGTGAGGGTTAAGGTGAGGGTTAGGGTTAGGGTTAGGTTTAGGGTTAGTGTGAGGATTAGTTTTAGTGTGAGGGTAAGCGTTAGTGTGAGGGTTAGACTGAGGGTGAGGGTTAGGTTTAGTGTTAGGGTTAGGGTGAGCATTTGGGTGACTGTTAGGTTCATGGTTAGGGTTAGGGTGAGGGCAAGTGTTAGGGTCAGGTTTAGATTGAGGGAGATGGATAGAGTTATGGTGAGGTGAGGGTGAGGGTTGTTACTTTGAGGGTGAGGTACAGGGTGAGGGTTAGGACAAGGATTAGGCTGAGTGTGAGGGTGAGGTTTAGGGTGAGGTTTAGGGTTAGGGTGAGGGTTAGGGTGAGTGGGAGTCAGAGGGTGAGGGTTAGGTTTAGGGTTAGAGTAAGGGTTAGGTTGAGGGTTAGGATTAGGTTAGGACTAGGTTTAGGCTGAGGGTGAGGTTGAGGTTGAGGTTGAGGGTTAGGATTAGGGTGAGGTTTAGGGTTAGGGTTAGGGTTAGGGTTTGTTTAGGGTGAAGGTTAGTTTTAGGTTTAGGGTTATGATAAGGTTTAGGCTGACGGTTAGGGTTAGGGTTAGTGTGAGGGTTATGTTTAGCGTTAGGTTAAGGGTGTGGGCTAGTGTGAGGGTGAAGGTTAGGTTGAGGGTTTAGTTTAGGTAAGGTAAAGGTTATGTTAGGGTGAGGATTAGCGTGAGGTTGAGGGTTAAGGTGAGGGTTAGGGTTAGGGTGAGTGTTAGGGTTATGATTAGGGTTAGGTTTAGTGTTAGGGTGCTGTTTAGGGTGAGGGTGAGTGTGAAGGTTTGGGTGAGAGGGAGGGTTAGGGTTAGGGTTAGAGTTAGGGTGAGCGTGAGGGTTACGGTGAGGGGTAGGTTTAGGGTTAGGGTGAGGATGAGGGTTAGGTTTAGTGTTTGGGTTAGGGTTAGGGTGAGGGTGAGGGTGAGGGTTAGTGTGAGCATTAGGGTTAGGGTGAGCATGCGTGTGAGATTGAGGGTGATGTTTAGGGTTAGGTTTAGGGTGAGGGTGAGCATTAGGGTGAGAGTGAGGGTTCAGTTGAGGGTGAGGGGTACGGGAGGGTTATGGTTTGGGTTCGGGTTAGAGTTAGGGTGAGGGTGTGGATGAGGGTTAGGTTTAGGATTAGTGTTAGGGTTAGGGTTAGGCTGAGGGTGAGTGTGAGGGTGAGGGTGAGGATTAGGGTTAGGTTGAGGGTTATGGTTAATGTCAGGGTTAGGGTTAAGTTGAGGGATAGGGTTAGGGTTAGGTTTAGGATGAGGGTTAGGCTGTGGGGTAGGGTTAGGGTTAGGGTGTGGGTCAGGTTTAGTGTGAGTTTTAGTGTTAAGGTTTGGCTCAGGTTTAGGATTAGGGTGTAGGTAAGGGTTAGCTTGAGGGTTACATTGAGGGTGAGGTTTAGGGTTCGGGGTAGGGTTAGGGTGAGGTTAAGGTGAGAGCTAGGGTGAGGGTGAGGGTTAGGGTTAGGGTTAGGGATAGGGCTAGGATTAGGTTTAGGGTTAGGGTTAGGGTTAGGGTGAGTCTTAGGCTGAGGGGTAGGGTTAGGTATAGGGTTAGGGTTAGGTTTAGTGTGAGGGTTAGGGTTTGGTGTAGGGTTAGGGTGAGGGCTAGGGTGAGTGTGAGGGTTCGGGTTAGGTTTAGGGATAGGGTGAGGATTAGGGTTAGGTTTAGGGTTAGGGTGAGGTTTAGGCTGATGGGTAGGGATACAGTTAGTGTGAGGGATAGGTTTAGTGGGAGGTTTAGGGTTAGGTATAGGGTTAGTATTAGGGTGAGGGTTCGGGTGAGGGTTCGGGTTAAGGTGTGGTTGAGGATTAGGGTTATTGTGAGGACTAGTTTTAGAGTTAGGGTTACTGTTAGGGTTAGGGTTAGGCTGAGGGTAAGGGTTAGGATTAGGGTGATTGTGAGGGTAAGGTTTATGGTTAGTGTTACGGTTAGGGTGAGGGTTCGGGTTAGTGTGAGAGTTAGGGTTAGGGTTAGGTGAAGGTGATTTAAGGGTTAGGCTTAGTGTTAGGGTGAGGGTGAGGGTTAGGATTAGAATTAGGTTTAGGATTAGGGTTAGGGTGAGGTTGAGGTTTAGTGTTAGGGTGAGGGTTAGGGTTATTGTTAGGGTTAGGGTGTGAGTGAGGGTGCGGGTGCGGGTGAGGGTTAGGGTTAGGGTAGGGTTAGGTTTAGGCTGAGGGTGAGGTTGATGGATAGTGTTCGGGTAAGAGTGAGGGCTAGGGTGAGGGTGAGGGTTAATGTGATGGTGAGGGTGAGGGTTTCGTTTATGTCAGGTTTCGGGTTAAGGTGAGGATTAGGGTGAGGGTGAGGGTTTCGTTTACATCAGGTTAGGGTTAAGCTGAAGTTAGGGTTACAGTGAGGGTTAGGGTTAGGGTTAAGGTGTGGGTTAAGGTTAGGGTGATGTTTAGGGTGAGGGTGAGGGTTAGGGTGAGAGTTAGGGTGAGGTTTAGGGTTAGTGTTAGGATTAGGGTTTGGGTGAGTGTGAGGTTTAGGGTTAGAGTTAGGGTTATGGGGAGGGTTAAATTGAGGGTCAGGGTTAGGGTAGTGTTAGGGTTAGGGTTAGGATGAGGGTTAGGTTGAGGTTTAGGGTTAGGGTTAGATTTAGGGTTATGATGAGCGTTAGGCTGAGGGTTAGGTTTAAGGTTAGTGTGAGGTTTAGGTTTAGGTTAGGGTGAAGGTTAGTTTTAGGTTTAGGGTTAGCTTTAGATTTAGGCTGAGGGTTAGGGTAAGGTTTAGTGTGAGGGATAGGTTTAGGGTTAGCTTTAGGGTGTGGACTATGGTGAGGGTGAGGGTGAGGGTTAGGGTTAGTGTTAGGGTTAGGGTTATGTTCAGGGGTAGGTTAAGGGTTAGGATTAGGTTAAGGACTAGGGGTTAGGCTGAGGGTGAGGGTGAGGTTGAGGGTGAGGGTTAGGGTTAGAGTGAGGGTTAGATTAAGGGTGAGAAAGAGGGGGAGATTTTGCTTTAGGGTTAGAGTTAGGTTGAGGGTAAGGGTTAGGATTAGGGTTAGCACTAGGTTTAGGCGGAGGGTGAGGGTGAGGCTGAGGGTGAGGTTTAGGGTTAGGGTGAGGGTTAGGGTTAGGGTTAGTTTTAGGGTGAGGGTTAGGGTTAGGGTTAGGGTTAGGGATTGGTTAGGGTGAAGGTTAATTTTAGGTTTAGGCTTAGATTAAGGTTTAGGCTGAGGGTTAGGGTTAGGGTTAGTGTGAGGGTTAGTTTTAGGGTTAGAGTTAGGGTGTGGGCTAGGCTGACGGTGAGGGTTAGGGTGAGGATGAGGGTGAAGGGTTAGTTTAGGTAAGTGTTAAGGTTAGGTTAGGGTGAGGATTATGGTGAGGTTGAGGGTTAAGGTGAGGGTTAGGGTTAGGGTGCGGGGTAGAGTTACTGTGAGGGTTAGGATTAGGGTTAGGGTGAGGGTGAGGGTAAGGGTTAGTGTGAGGGTTAGGGTGAGGGTGTGGTTTAGGATTAGAGTTACGGTTAGGATTAGGGTGAGGGTGAGGATTAGGATAAGTGTTAGGGTGAGGGTTAGGGTTGGGGTGAAGTTTAGGGTTAGGGTTTGTGTTAGGGTGATGGTGAGGGTTAGGGTTAGGTTTAGTGTTAGGAATAGGCTGAGGGTGAGGGTTAGGGTGACGTTGAGCGTTAGGGTTATGGTTAGAGTGATGGTGAGGGATAGGGTGAGGGCGATGGTTATTGTGAGGGTGAGGGTGAGGTTTTCGTTTACGTCAAGGATAGGGTTAATCTGAGGTTAGTTTTAGGGTGAGGGTTAGGTTTAGAGGTAAGGTGAGGTTTAGTGTTAGGTGATGTTTAGGGTGAGGGTGAGTGTTAGGGTGATGGTGAGGATTACGGTATGGGCGAGGGTGAGGGTTAAGATTGGGAATAGGTTAGGGTTAGGGTTGGGCTGAAAGTGAGGGCGAGGGTGAGGGTGAGGCTGAGGGTTAGGGTTAGGGTTAATGTTAGGTTTAGGGTTAGGGTGAAGGTAATGGTTACTGTGAGGGTTATGGTTAGGGTTAGGGTTAGGGTTAGGGAAAGGGTAAGGATTAGAGTGAGGTTTAGGGTGAGGGTGAGGTTTAGGGTTAGGGTTAGGATTAAGGTGAAGGCTAAGGTGAGGGTGAGTGTTAGTGTGAGTTTTAGGTTGAGGGTTTATTTTAACCATGGATTTGGGTTATGGTGAGGAATAGGGTGAGGTTGAGAATTAGGTTTTGGGTTAGGGTTAGGATGAGGGTTAGGGCTAAGGTTAGGGTGAGGGTTAGGGTTTGGGTGATATTTAGCGTGAGGGTGAGGGTTAAGTGAGGGTGAGGGTCAGGTGGTGGGTGAGGATTGGGGTTAGGTTGAGTGTTAGTGTTAGGTTTAGGTTTAGTGTGAGGGTGAGGGTTATGGGTAGCATTAGGGTTAGGTTGAGGGTTTGGATTAGGGTTAGGGTTAGTCTCAGGGTGAGGGTGAATGGTAGGGTTAGGGTTTGGGTGAGGTTTAGGGTGAGGGTGAGTGTTAGGGTGAGGGTGTGGGTGAGGGTTACTGTTAGGTGTAGGGTTAGGGTGAGTTTAAGGTTAAGGTTTAGGTTTAGAAATAGGGTTAGGGTTAGGGTGCGGGTGAATGTTAGGTTTAGGGTGAAGATTAGGGTTAGAGTTAGGTTTATGTTGAGGGTAAGGGTTTGGGTGAGGTTTAGTGTGAGGGTTATGGTTAGGGTTAGGGTGAGGGTGAGGTATAGGTTTTGGGTTACGGTTAGGCTGAGGGTTAGGTATAGGTTTAGGGTTAGTTTGAGGGTGAGGGTGAGGGTTAGGGTTAGGTTTAGGGTTAGAATTAGGTTGAGGGTGAGGGTTAGGCTTAGTATTAGAGTTAGCCTGAGGGTGAGGGTGAGGGTTAGGGTTAGTGTGAGGGTTAGGGTTAGGGTTAGGGAGAGGGTTAGGTTTAAGTTTAGGGTTAGGATCAGGGTTAGGTTGAGGGTTAGGTTTAGGGTAAGTGTGAGGGTTAAGTTAAGGGTTAGGGTAGGGTTAGGGTCAGGGTAACGTTAGGGTGAGGTTTAGGGTGAGGGTGAGGGTAAAGGTTAGTGTGAGGGTTAGGGCGAGGGTGAGGGTTAGGGTTAGGGTGAGGGTTAGGATAAGGGTTAGGGTGAGGGTAAGGGTTAGGGTGACAGTAAGGTTGAGGGTGAGGGATAGGATTATGTTGTGGGTAAGGGTGAGGGTTAAGGTTAGCGTGAGGTTTAGGGTTAGGGTGGGGGTTAGGGTTAGGGTTAGATTGAGGGTTAGAGTTAGGGTGATGTTTATTGTGAGAGTATCCTTTAGGGTGAGGGTGAGTTTTCGGGTGAGCATGAGGGTTAGGATGAGGGTGAGGGTTAGGGTTACAGGTAGGATTAGGGAGAGGGGTAGGGTGAGCATTAGGGTTAGGATTAAGGTTAGAGTGAGGATGAGGGTGAGCGATAGGTTGTGGGTAAGTGTTATGGTTAGGGTTAGGGATAGGGCTAGGGTGAGGGTGAGGGTTAGTGTGAGGGTTAGTGTGAGGGTGAGGGTTTCCTTTACATTAGTGTTACGGTTAGGGTGAGGATTAGGTTGAGGGTGAGGGTTAAACTGAGGTTAGGATTAGTGTGATGGTTAGGGTTAGGGTGATGTTTTGTGTGAGGGTGAGTGTTCGGTGAGGGTGAGGGTGAGGGTGAGGGTTAGGATTAGGAATAGGATTAGGGTTAGGGTTAAGCTGATGCTGAGGGTCAGGGTGAGGGTGAAGTTTAAGGTCAGGTTTAGGATTAGGGTTAGAGTGAGGGTTACGGTTAGTGTGAGGGTAATGGTTAGGGTTAGGGTGAGGGTAAGGATTAGGGTGAAAGTAAAGGTTAGGGTGAGGGTTAGGGTGAGTGTGAGGGTTTGGATTAGGGTTTGTTTTAGAGTTAGGGTGAGGGTTAGGATTTGGGTGATGTTTAGAGTGAGAGTGAGGTTTAGGGTGAGGATGAGGGTTCGGGTGAGGGTGAGGGTTCGGTTGATGGTGAGGGTTAGGGTGTGGGTGAGGATTAGTTTTAGGGTGAGGGTTAGCGTTAGGGCAGGTTTAGGGTTAGGTTGAGGGTTAGGGTTAGGGTTAGGGTGAGGGGTAGGGACAGGGTTAGGGTCTGGTTTAGGATGAGGTTTAGGGTGAGTGTGAGGGTTAGGTTGAGTGTGAGGGTGAGGGTTAGGGTTAGGGTTTGCGTTAGACTTAGGGTGAGTTTGAGGGTGAGGGTTAGGTTTAAGATTAGGGTGAGGGTTAGGGTTAGGTTGAGGGTTAGGGATAGTGTTAGGGTTAGGGTAAGGGTGAGGGTGAGTGTTAGGTTTAGGTTTAGGGTTAGAGTTAGGGTGAGGGTGAGGGTTAGGCTTAGGATTAGGTTAGATTTAGCGTTAGGCTGAGGGTGATCGAGAGGATGAGGTTGAGGGTTAGGGTTAGGGTGAGGTGTAGGTTTCCGGTTAGGATTAGGGTGAGGGATAGGATTAGGGTTATGGTTAGGATGAGGGTTAGCCTAAGGGTTAGGGTTAGGGTTAGGGTGAGGTTTAGGTCTAGGTTTAGGGTTCGGATAAGGATTAGGCTGAGGATAAGGGTTCGGGTTAATGTGAGGGTTAGGTTTAGTGTTAGGGTAAGAGTTAGGGTGAGGGTAAAGTTTAGGGTGAGGGTTAGGGTGAGGGTGAGGTTTAGGGTTAGGTTGAGGGTTAGGGTCAATTTTAGGTTTAGGGTTAGGGTTAGAGTGAGGGTAAGGGTGTGGGTAAGTGTTAGGGTGAGGTTTAGATTGAGGGTGAGGGTTAGCGTCAAGGTTAAGATTAGGATTAGGGTTAAGGTGAGGGTTAGGGTTTGGGTGAGTGCTAGGGTGAGTTTTGGGGTGAGGGTGAGGGTAAAGTGTTAGGGAGAAGGTTACGGTGAGGCTGAGGGTTATGGTTAGCATTAGTGTGAGGGTGAGGGTTAGGGTGTAGTTTTGGGTTAAGGTTAAGGATAGGGTGAGGATTAGGGTTAGGGTTAGGTTAAGGGTAAGGGTTAGGGTGAGGGGTAACATTAGAGTTTGGGTGAGGGTTAGGTTTAGTGTGAGGGTTAGGGTTGGTTTAGGGTGACGGTAAGGGTTAGGGTGACGGTTAGGTTGAGTGTGAGGTAGGATGAGGGTAAGAGTTAGGGTGAGGGTTAGGGATAGGTTTAGGGTTAGAGTGAGGGTTAGGGTTAGGGTTAGGATTAGAGTTAGGGTGACGGTAAGGCTTCGGGTGAGGGTTAGGGTGAGGATGAGAGTTAGGGTTAGGGTGAGGGTGAGGGTAAGTTTTAGCATGAGGACTAGTGTTAGGTTTAGGATTAGGGTGAGTGTTAGGGTTATGGTGAGGGTGAGGGTGAGGGTTAGGTTCAGTATTAAGGTTAGGGTTAGTGTGAGGGTTAGTGATAGTGTTAGGGTTAGGGTGAGGGTTAGAGTTAGGGTAAAGGTGAGGGTTAATCTGAGAGGTAGGGTTAGGTTTAGGGTGAGAGTTAGGCTCAGTGTGAGGTTTAGGGTTAGGGTGAGGGTTAGGGTTAGGTTTAGGGTGAGGGTGAGGGTGAGTGTGAGGGTGAGGGTTAAGGTTATGGTGAGGGTTAGTTTTAGGGGGAGGGCTAGGTTGAGTGTTAGGTTGAGGGTGAGAGTGAGTGTGAGGTTTTCGGTTAGGTAAGTTTTAGGGTTAGGGTTAGGGTGAGGATTAGGGTGAGGTTGTGGGTTAGGGTTAGGGTGAGGGTGAGGGTGAGGGTGAGGGTTAGTGTTAGGATGAGGGTTAGGGATAGGGTTAAGGTGAGGGTGCGGGTGAGGGTGAGGGTTAGGCTTAGTGTTAATGTGAGGTTTAGGGTTACGGTTAGGGTGAGGGTTAGGGTTAGGGTTAGGTTGAGGGTTAGTGTTAGGTTGATGTTTAGTGTGAGGGTGAGGGTTAGGGTGTGGGTGAGTGTTCGGGTATAGATAGGGTTAGGGTTGGGGTTAGGGATAGGGTTAGGGTTTGGTTAAAGTTTAAGGTGAGGGTGATGATTAGGGTTAGCGTGAGGGTTAGGGTTAGGTTTAGGGTTAAGAAGAGGTTTAGGCTGAGGTTTAGGGTTAGGTTTAGGGTTAGTGTGAGGGTTCAGGTTAGGGTGAGGGTTGGATTTAGGTTTAGGGTTAGTATAAGGATAGGGTGAGGGTTAGTGTTACGGTTAATATGAGTGTTAGGTTTAGGGTTAGGGTTTTGGTTAGGTTGAGGGTAATGGTTAGGGTGAGGGTTAGGGTCAGGCTGAGGGATAGGTTTAGGGTGAGGGTTAGGTTGAGTGTTAGGATTATGGTTATGGTTAGGGTAAGGCTCAGGGGGAAGGAGAGGTTGAGGGTGAGCGTTAGGGTTAAGGTTACTGATAGGGTGAGGATTTCGGTTAAGGTTAGATTTAGGGTGAGGGTTAGTATCAGGGGTAGGGTTAGGGTTAGGTTGAGGGTTAGGTTTAGTTTGAGGTTTAGGGTTAGGGTTAGAGTGAGGGTTAGGTTTAGTGTGTTGGTTAGGGTTAGGGTTAGGTTGAGGGTAAGGATTAGGGTGAGGGTTAGGGTGAGGCTGAGGTTTAGGGTTAGCATTAGTTTTGAGGTTAGGGTTAGGATGAGGGTTAGGGGGAGGGAGAGGGTGAGGGTGAGGGTAAGGGTTAGGATGAGGGTTAGGTTTAGTGTGAGGGTGAGGGTTAGGTTTAGTGTGAGGGTGAAGTTTAGGTTTAGGGTGAGTATTAGGGTTAGGGTAAGGGTGAGGGTTAGGGTTAGGGTTAGGTTTAGGGTGAGGGTCAGGGTGAGGGATAGGTTTAGGTTGAGGATTAGATTTAGGGTGAGGTTTAGGTTTTGGGTTAGGGTGAGATTTAGGGTTAGGGTGATGTTTATTGTGAGGGTGAGTGTTAGGGCGAGTGTGAGTGTTCAGGTGAGGGTGAGTGTTTGGGTGAGGGTGAGGATTAGGGTGTGGTTGAGGGTTAGGGTTAGTATGAGAGTCAGGGTGAAGTGTAGGGATAGGGTTAGAGTGAGGGTTAGGGTTAGTGTGAAGGTTAGAGTTAGGGTTAGGGTTATCGTTAGTGTGAGGATAAGAGTTAGGGTGTGGGTTAGTGTGAGGGTGAGGGTTAGGGTTAGCGTTAGGGTTAGGCTGAGAGTTATGGTGAGGTTTAGGGGTAAGGTGAGGGTTAGGATTAGGGTTAGTGTGAGGGTTAGTGTTGGGGTGATGTTTAGGGTGAAATTGAGGGATAGTGTGAGGGTGAGAGTGAGGGTGAGGGTTAGTATGAGGGTGCGGATGCGGGTGAGGGTGAGGGTGAGGGTTAGGGTTAGGTTTAGGGTAAGGGTGAGGGTTAGGGTTAGGATTAGTGTTAGGTTTAGGCTGAGGGTGAGGATGAAAGTGAGGGTGAGGGTTAGGGTTAGGGTTAGGGTGAGGATTCGAGGTAGTGTGGGGGTTAGTGTGATGGTGAGGGTCAGGGTGAGGGTGAGTGTTAGAATGAGGGTGAGGGTGAGGGTTAGGGTTAAGATTAGGTTAAGGGGAGTTTTAGGGTGAGGGTTAGGGTTAGGTTTATTGTTAGGGTGAGGGTTTGGGTTAGGTGTGGGTGAGGGTGAGGTTTTGCGTTAGGGTTAGGGTTAGGGTTAGGGTGAGGGTGGGGTTCACGGTTAGGGTTAGGATTATGTAAAGGGTAACGCTGAGGGGGAAGTGGAGGTTGAGTGTGAGGTTTTGGGTTAGGGTTACGGTTAGGGTGAGGGTTACTGTTAGGTTTAGGTTTAGTCTAAGGGCCAGGCTGAGGGTAAGGGTTAGATTTAGTGTGAGTGTTAGGTTTAGGGATAGGGTTTGGGTTAGGTTGAGGGTAAAGTTTAGAGTGAGGGTTATGGAGAGGATGAGGGTTAGGGTTACCGTGAGAGTTCGGGTGAGGGTTAGGGTTAGGGTTATGGTTAGGGGTAACGTGAGGGTTAGGGTGAAGGTTAGGTTTAGTGTTAGGGTTCGTTTGTGGGTTAGGGTGTGGGTAAGTGTTAGAGTGAGAGTTAGGGTGAGGGTGAGGGTTAGGAGGAGGGTGATGGTTAGTGTTAGCATTAGGGTTAGGGTAAGGGTGAGGGTTAGGTTTAGGGTGAGGTTTAAGGTGAGGGTTAGGTTAAGTGTGAGGATTAGGGTTAGGTTTAGGGTGAAGTTTAGGTTTAGTGTGAGGGTTAGGGTTAGTTTTAGGGTGAGGGTAAGGGTTAGGGTGAGGTTTAGGTGAGGGTGAGGTTTAGGGTTAGCATTAGGTTTAGGTTTAAGGTTAGGATGAGGGTTAGGGTTAGGGTGAGGGTGAGAGTGAGGGTGAGGCTTATGTTTAGGATGAGGGTTAGGGTTAAGGTGAGGGTTCGGGTTAGGTTTAGGGTGAGGGTTAGGGTCAGGGTAAGTGTTAGAGTGAGGGTTAGGGTTATGGTTAGGTTTAGTGTGAGGGTCAGGGTGAGGGTTAGGGTTAGGTTGAGGGTTAGGGTTAGGGTTAGGGTGAGAGTTAGGGTTAGGGTTAGTGTTAGGGTGAGGTTGAGGGTTATGGTCAGGGATAGGTGGAGGATTATGGTGAGGTTTAGGGTTAGGATAAGTGTTAGGGTTAGGGTTAGGCTGAGGGTGAGGGTGAAAGTGAGGGTGAGGGTTAGGGTTAGGGTTAGGGTGAGGGTTAGTGTGAGGGGTAGTGTTAGGTTTAAGGTGAGTGTTAGGGTTAGGGTGATGTTTAGGGTGAGGTTGAGGGTTAGGGTGAGGGTGAGGGTGAGGGTGAGGGTAAGGGTTAGGTTTTTGTTTTGGGTGAGGCAGAGGGTTAGTGCTAGGAATAGGATTAGGGTTAGGGTTAAGCAGAGCCTGAGGGTAAGGGTGAGGGTGAAGGTTAGGGTCAGGGTTAGGATTAGGGTTAGAGTGAGGGTTATGGTAAATGTGAGTGTTATGGTTAGGGTTAGGGTGAGGGTAAGGGTTAGGGTGAGAGTAAAGGTTAGGGTGAGGGTTAGAGTGAGTGTGAGGGTTTGGATTAGGGTTTGTGTTAGGGTTAGGGTGAGGGTTAGGATTTGGTTGATATTTAGAGTGAGAGTGAGGGTTAGGGTGTAGGTGAGGATTAGGTTTAAGGTGCGGGTTAGCGTTAGGGGTAGGTTGAGGGTTAGGGTTAGGGTTAGGGTGAGGAGTAGGGACAGGGTTAGGGTCAGGTTTAGGGTGAGGTTTAGGGTGAGTGTGAGGGTTAGGTTGAGGGTGAGGGTGAGGGTGAGGGTTAAGGTTAGAGTTTGCGTTAGACTTAGGGTGAGTTTGAGGGTGAGGGTTAGGTTTAGGATTAGGGTGAGGGTTAGGGTTAGTTTGAGGGTTAGGGATAGTGTTAGGGTTAGGGTAAGGGTGAGGGTGAGTGTTAGGTTTAGGTTTAGGGTTAGAGTTAGGGTGAGGGTGAGGGTGAGGTTTAGGATTAGGTCATTATTAGGGTTAGGCTGAGGGTATTGGAGAGGGTGAGGTTGAGGGTTAGGGTTAGGGTGAGTTTGAGGGTGAGGGTTAGGTTTAGGATTAGGATTAGGTTTAGGGTTAGGGTGAGTGTTACGGTGAGGGTGAGGGTGAGGGTGAGGGTTAGTGTGTGGGTGAGGTTTAGGGTTAGGGTGAGGATTAGGTTTAGGCTTAGGGTTAAGGTTATGGTGAGGGTAAAGTTTAGGGTTAGGTTTAGTGTGAGGATGAGGTTTAGGGTTAGTTTTAGGGTTAGGGTGAGGGTTACGGTTAGGGTTACGGTTAAGGTTAGGGTGAGGCTGAGGTATAGGTTGAGGGTTAGGGTTAGGATGAAGGTTAGGGATAGTGTTAGGTTAGGGTGAGGGTGAGGGTGAGTGTTAGGTTTAGGTTTAGAGTTAGGGTGAGGGTGAGGGTGAGGGTTAGGATTAGGGTTAGGGTTATGGTTAGGATGAGGGTTAGGCTGAGGGTTAGGGTTAGGGTTAGTGTCACCGTTAGAGTTAGGGTTAGGTTTAGGGTTAGTGTGAGGGTTAGTGTTAGATTTAGTGTTAGCATAAGGTTTAGGCTGAGGGTTAGGGTTAGGGTTAGTGTGAGGGTTAGGTTTAGGGTTAGGGTAAGGATTAGTGTGAGGGTAAAGTTTAGGTTGAGGGTTACGTTGAGGGTGAAGGTTAGGGTTAGTGTGAGAGTTATGGTGAAGGTTAGGTTTAGGGTTAGGGTGAGGGTGAGGGTGTGTGTAAGTGTTAGGGAGAGTGTAAGGGTTAGGGTGAGTGTACTGGTGAGGCTGAAGATTAGGTTTAGCGTTAGGGTTAGGGTTAGGGTGAGGGTTAGTGTGAGGTTTTGCCTTAAGCTTAAGGATATGTTGAGGATTAGGGTTAGGGTTAGGTTTATGGTGAGGTTTAGGCTGAGGGGAAGGCTTAGGGTTAGGGTGAGGGTGAGGTTTAGTGTTAGGTTTAGGGTTAGGGTTAGGGTGACGGTAAGTGTTAGGGTGAAGTTTAGGGTGATTGTGTGGTTTATGGTTTGCATTAGGTTTAGAGTTAGGGTTAGGATGAATGTTAGGGTTATGTTTAGGGTTAGGGTTAAGGTGATGGTGAGGGTTAGGGTTAGGTTTAGTGTTAGGGTTAGTTTTAGGGTGAGGGCAAGGGTGAGGGTGAGTTTTAGGGTGAGGGTGAGGTTGAGGGTGAGGTTTTCATTTAAGTAAGTGTTAGGGTTAGGGTTAGGTTTAGGTGTAGGGTGAGGGTGTAGGTTGGGTTAGGGTTAGGGTTAGGGTGAGGCTGAGGGTGAAGGTTAGTGTTAGGATGAGGATTAGGGTTAGGGTGAGGGTGAGGGTGAGGGTAAGTGTTAGGGTTAGGATTAGTGTGAGAGTTAGGGTTTCGGTGAGGGTTAGGGTTAGGGTGAGGAGTAGGGTTAGGGTTACGGTGAGGGTTAGGGTTGGGTGATGTTTAGTGTGAGGGTGACGGTTAGGGTGAGGGTGAGTGTTCTGTTGAGAATTAGTGTTAGGGTTAGGGATTGGGTTAGTGTGAGGGTAAGTGTTACGGTGAGGGTTAGGGTGAGGGTGAGGTTTAGGGTTAGGGTGAGTGTTAGTTATAGGGTTATGATGAGGGTGAGGGTTAGGGTGAGCCGTAGGTTTAGGGTTAGGGTTAGTTTGCGGGTTAGGGTGAGGGTAAGCGTTAGGGTGAGGTTAAGGGTGAGGGTGAGTTTTAGGGTTAGGGTGAATGTAAGGTTTAGGGTGAGGGTTAGGGTGAGTGTTAGGGTTAGGGTTAGTGATAGGGTAAGGATTAGTGTTAGTGTGAGAGTTAGGGTGAGGGTTAGGATTAGTGTTAGTGTGAGGATAAGTGTTAGGGTGAGGGTTAGGGTGAGGGTGAGGGTTAAGGTTAGGGTGATGGTTAGGGTTAGGTTTATGCTTAAGGTGAGGGTTAAGGTGAGCCGTAGGTTTACGGTTAGGGTTATTTTGCGGGTTAGGGCGAGGGTAAGGATTAGGGTGAATTTTAGGGTTAGGGTGAGGGTTATGGTTAGGGTGAGGGTAAGGGTTAGGGTGAAGGTTAGGGTGAGGTTTCGGGTTAGGTTTAGGGATAGGGTGAGGATTAGGGTTAGTGTGAGGGTTAGGATTAAGTTTATTGTGAGGATAAGGGTTAGGGTGAGGGTTAGAGTAAGGGTGTGGTGTTGGGTTAGTGTTAGGTATAGGGTGAGCGTAAGGGTGAGGGTTAGGTTTAGGGTGAGGGTTATGTTTAGGTTTAGGGTGAGGGTGAGCGTGAGGTTCAGCATTAGGGTTAGGTTTAGGGTTAGGGTGAGGGTCGGTTGAGGGTTAGGGTTAGGATTAGTGTTAGGGTTAGGGTGAGGGCTAGGGTGAATGTGAGGTTTGGGTGAGGGTGAGTGTTTCAATTATGTAAGTGTTAGGGTTACTGTGAGGATTAGGGTGAGGGTGAGGGTTAACCTGAGGTTAGGTTTAGCCTGATGGTTAGGGTTAGGTTTAGGGTGAGGGTTAGGGTTAGGGTGATGGTTAGGGTGAGGGTGAGGCTGAGGGTTAGGATTAGGAATAGGGTTAGTGTTAGGGTCAGACTGAGGTGAGGGTCAGGGTGAGGGTGAAGGTTCGGGTTAGGGTTAGAGTTAGGGTGAGGGTTAAGCTTAGTGTGTGGGTTAGGGTTAGGTTTATGTTTAGGGTGTGGTTTAGGATTATATTTAGGGTTAGCATAAGGGTTAGGCTGAGGTTTAAGGTTAGGGTTAGTCTGAGGGTTAGGTGTAGGGTTAGGGTAAGTCTAAAGTTTAGGGTGAGGGTTAGGATGAGTGTGAGGGTTAGGGTTAGGGTGAGGGTTAGGGTGAAGGTTAGGTTTACGGTTAGGGTTAGGGTGAAGTTTAGGGTGTGGGTTAGGGTAAGGGTGAGGGTTAGGGTGAGGGTTAGGATTAGGGTTAGCATTAAGTTTAGGGTGAGGATGATGGTTAGGGTGAGGGTTTGGGTTAAGGTTAAAGATAGGGTGAGGATTAGCTTTAGGGTTAGGTTTAGGTTGAGGGTTAGGAGGAGGGGTAGGCTTAGGGTTAGGGTGAAGGTTAGGTTTAGTGTGAGAGTTAGGGTTAGTGTTAGGGTGATGGTAAGGTTTAGTGTGAGGGTTAGGGTGAGTGTGAGGTTTAGGGTTAGCATTACGTTTAGCGTTAGGTTTAGGATGAGTGTTATGGTTAGGTTTAGGGTTAGGATGAGGGTGAAGGTGAAAGTTAGAGTTAGGATGAGGGTAGGGGTTAGGGGTAGGGTGAGGGTTAGGTTTAGGGTTACTGTGAGGGTTAGGATTATGGTGAGGTTTAGGGTGAAGGTGAGGGTTAGGTTTAGCATTAGGGTAAGGGTTAGCTTTAGGGTGATGTTTAGTGTCCGGGTGAAGGTTAGGATGAGGGTGAGTGTTCTGCTGAGAGTTAGGATTAGGGTTAGGGTCAGGGATAAGTTTAGTGTGAGGATAAGGGTTACGGTGAGTGTTAGGGTGAGGGTCAAGTTTAGGGTTAGGGTGAGCATTGGGGTTAGGGTTAGGGTTATGTTTAGGGTGAGGGTTAGGGTGAGCGGTAGGTTTAGGTTTAGGGTTAGTTTGCGGGTTATGGTGAGGGTAAGGGTTAGGGTGAGGGTTAGGGTTAGCATTAGAGTTAGGGTTAGGGTAAGGGTAAGGGTTAGGTTGAGAGTGAGTGTGAAGGTGAGGGTTAGGGTTAGCATTAGAGTTAGGGTGAGGGTGAGGGTTAAGGTGAGGTTTAGTTTGAGGATGAGGATTAGGGTTAGTGTGAGGGTTAGGGTGAGTGTTAGGGTGAGGGTTAGGGTTAGGGTTTGGGTTAGGGTGAGGGTGAGGTATAGGGTGAGGGTTAGTGTTAGGGTGAGGGTTAGGGATAGGGTTAGAGTTAGGGTGAGGATGAGGGTGAGTGTTAGGGTTAGGTTTAGGGTGAGTGTGAGGGTGAGAGATAGGATTAGCAATAGGGTTAGGGTTAGGGTTAGGGTTAGGCTGAGAGTGAGGGTCAGGGTTAGGGTGAGGGTTAGGGTTTGGGTGATGTTTATGGTGAGGATGAGGGTTAGGGTGAGGATGAGGGTTTGGGTGAGGGTGAGGGATCGGGTTAGGGTGTGGTGGGATTAGGGTTATGGTGAGGGTTAGCATTAGGTTTAGGGTTAGTGTGACAGTGAGGGTGAGGAGTAGGGGTAGGGTTACATTGAATGTTAGGGTTAGGGTTAGGGTGATGGTTAGGGAGAGGGGTAATATTAGGGTTAGGGTGAGGTTTAGGATGAGTGTGAAGGTTAGGGTTAGGTTGAGGGTTAGGTTTAGGGTTAGGTTTAGGTTGAGGCTTAGGGTTAGGTTTAGGGGTAAGGTGAATTTGAGGGTTTGGGTTAGGTTTAGGTTTAGGCTTAGGGTGTAAGGTTATGGTGAGGGTAAGTGTTAGGGTGAGGTTTAGTGTGTGGATGAGGGTTAGGGTTATTATTAGGGCTAGGGTGAGGGTAAGGGTTAGGGTTAGGGTTAGTGTTAGGGTGAGGGTGAGGTATAGGGTGAGGTTTAGGGTTAGGGTGAGGGTTAGGGATAGTGTTAGGTTAGGGTGAGGGTGAGGGTGAGTGTTAGGTTTAGGTTTAGGTTTAGAGTTAGGTTGAGGGTGAGGGTGAGGGTGAGGGTTAGGAGTAGTGTTAGGGTTAGGGTTAGGATGAGGGTTAGGCTGAGGGTTAGCGTTAGGTTTAGGGTTAGCATAGTGTTTATGCTGAGGATTAGGGTTAGGCTTAGGGATAGGGTTAGGGTGAGGGTTAGGCTGACGGTAAGTGTTAGGGTGAGGTTTAGGTTGAGGTTGAGTATTAGGCTTAGCATCATTCTTAGGGTGAGATTTAGGTTTAGGTTGAGGATTAGGCTTAGCATCATTCTTAGGGTGAGATTTAGGTTTAGGTATAGCATTAGGGATAGGGTTAGGATTAGGGTAAGGATAAGGATTAGGGCTAAGGTGAGGGTGAGGTTTAGGGTGAGCATTAGGTTTAGGGTTAGGGTGAAGGTTAGGTTTAGTGTGAGAGTTAGGGTTAGGGTTAGGGTGATGGTAAGGGTTAGTGTGAGGGATAGGGTGTTTGTGAGGTTTAGGGTTAGCATTAGTTTTAGCATTAGGTTTAGGATGAGTGTTATGGTTAGGTTTAGGGTTAGGATGAGGGTGAAGGTGAAAGTTAGAGTTAGGATGAGGGTAGGGGTTAGGGGTAGGGTGAGGGTTAGGTTTAGGGTTACTGTGAGGGTTAGGATTATGGTGAGGTTTAGGGTGAAGGTGAGGGTTAGGTTTAGCATTAGGGTAAGGGTTAGCTTTAGGGTGATGTTTAGTGTCCGGGTGAAGGTTAGGATGAGGGTGAGTGTTCTGCTGAGAGTTAGGATTAGGGTTAGGGTCAGGGATAAGTTTAGTGTGAGGATAAGGGTTACGGTGAGTGTTAGGGTGAGGGTCAAGTTTAGGGTTAGGGTGAGCATTGGGGTTAGGGTTAGGGTTATGTTTAGGGTGAGGGTTAGGGTGAGCGGTAGGTTTAGGTTTAGGGTTAGTTTGCGGGTTATGGTGAGGGTAAGGGTTAGGGTGAGGGTTAGGGTTAGCATTAGAGTTAGGGTTAGGGTAAGGGTAAGGGTTAGGTTGAGAGTGAGTGTGAAGGTGAGGGTTAGGGTTAGCATTAGAGTTAGGGTGAGGGTGAGGGTTAAGGTGAGGTTTAGTTTGAGGATGAGGATTAGGGTTAGTGTGAGGGTTAGGGTGAGTGTTAGGGTGAGGGTTAGGGTTAGGGTTTGGGTTAGGGTGAGGGTGAGGTATAGGGTGAGGGTTAGTGTTAGGGTGAGGGTTAGGGATAGGGTTAGAGTTAGGGTGAGGATGAGGGTGAGTGTTAGGGTTAGGTTTAGGGTGAGTGTGAGGGTGAGAGATAGGATTAGCAATAGGGTTAGGGTTAGGGTTAGGGTTAGGCTGAGAGTGAGGGTCAGGGTTAGGGTGAGGGTTAGGGTTTGGGTGATGTTTATGGTGAGGATGAGGGTTAGGGTGAGGATGAGGGTTTGGGTGAGGGTGAGGGATCGGGTTAGGGTGTGGTGGGATTAGGGTTATGGTGAGGGTTAGCATTAGGTTTAGGGTTAGTGTGACAGTGAGGGTGAGGAGTAGGGGTAGGGTTACATTGAATGTTAGGGTTAGGGTTAGGGTGATGGTTAGGGAGAGGGGTAATATTAGGGTTAGGGTGAGGTTTAGGATGAGTGTGAAGGTTAGGGTTAGGTTGAGGGTTAGGTTTAGGGTTAGGTTTAGGTTGAGGCTTAGGGTTAGGTTTAGGGGTAAGGTGAATTTGAGGGTGAGGGTTAGGTTTAGGTTTAGGCTTAGGGTGTAAGGTTATGGTGAGGGTAAGTGTTAGGGTGAGGTTTAGTGTGTGGATGAGGGTTAGGGTTATTATTAGGGCTAGGGTGAGGGTAAGGGTTAGGGTTAGGGTTAGTGTTAGGGTGAGGGTGAGGTATAGGGTGAGGTTTAGGGTTAGGGTGAGGGTTAGGGATAGTGTTAGGTTAGGGTGAGGGTGAGGGTGAGTGTTAGGTTTAGGTTTAGGTTTAGAGTTAGGTTGAGGGTGAGGGTGAGGGTGAGGGTTAGGAGTAGTGTTAGGGTTAGGGTTAGGATGAGGGTTAGGCTGAGGGTTAGCGTTAGGTTTAGGGTTAGCATAGTGTTTATGCTGAGGATTAGGGTTAGGCTTAGGGATAGGGTTAGGGTGAGGGTTAGGCTGACGGTAAGTGTTAGGGTGAGGTTTAGGTTGAGGTTGAGTATTAGGCTTAGCATCATTCTTAGGGTGAGATTTAGGTTTAGGTTGAGGATTAGGCTTAGCATCATTCTTAGGGTGAGATTTAGGTTTAGGTATAGCATTAGGGATAGGGTTAGGATTAGGGTAAGGATAAGGATTAGGGCTAAGGTGAGGGTGAGGTTTAGGGTGAGCATTAGGTTTAGGGTTAGGGTGAAGGTTAGGTTTAGTGTGAGAGTTAGGGTTAGGGTTAGGGTGATGGTAAGGGTTAGTGTGAGGGATAGGGTGTTTGTGAGGTTTAGGGTTAGCATTAGTTTTAGCATTAGGTTTAGGATGAGTGTTAGGGTTAAGTTTAGGGTTAGGGTGAGGGTGAGGCTGAAGGTTAGACTTACGATGAGGGTAGGGGTTAGGGGTAGGGTGAGGGTTAGGGTTAGGGTTACTGTGAGGGTTAGGATTATGGTGAGTTTTATGGTGATGGTGAGGGTTAGGTTTAGCATTAGGGTGAGGGTTAGCTTTAGGGTGATGTTTATGGTCCGTGTGAGGGTTAGGATGAGGGTGAGTGTTCTGCTGAGAGCGAGGATTAGGGTTAGGGTCAGGGATAAGTTTAGTGTGAGGGTAAGGGTTAGGGTGAGTGTTAGGGTGAGGGTGAAGTTTAGGGTTAGGGTGAGCGTTAGGGTTAGCGTTAGGGATATGTTTAGGGTGAGGGTTAGGGTGAGCGGTAGGTTTAGGTTTAGGGTTAGTTTGCGGGTTATGGTGAGGGTAAGGGTTAGGGTGAGGTTTAGGTTGAGGAAGAGGTTTAGGGTTAGGGTAAGGGTAAGGGTTAGGTTGAGAGTGAGTGTGAAGGTGAGGGTTAGGGTTAGCATTAGAGTTAGGGTGAGGGTGAGGGTTAAGGTGAGGTTTAGTTTGAGGATGAGGATTAGGGTTAGTGTGAGGGTTAGGGTGAGTGTTAGGGTGAGGGTTAGGGTTAGGGTTTGGGTTAGGGTGAGGGTGAGGTATAGGGTGAGGGTTAGTGTTAGGGTGAGGGTTAGGGATAGGGTTAGAGTTAGGGTGAGGATGAGGGTGAGTGTTAGGGTTAGGTTTAGGGTGAGTGTGAGGGTGAGAGTTAGGATTAGCAATAGGGTTAGGATTATGGTTAGGCTGAGAGTGAGGGTCAGGGTTAGGGTGAGGGTTAGGGTTTGGGTGATGTTTAGGGTGAGGATGAGGGTTAGGGTGAGGATGAGGGTTTGGGTGAGGGTGAGGGTTCGGGTTAGGGTGTGGGTGGGATTAGGGTTATGGTGAGGGTTAGCATTAGGTTTAGGGTTAGTGTGACAGTGACGGTGATGGGTATGGGTAGGGTTAGGTTGAGTGTTAGGGTTAGGGTTAGGGTGATGGTTAGGGAAAAGGGTAATATTAGGGTTAGGGTGAGGTTTAGGATGAGTGTGAAGGTTAGGGTTAGGTTGAGGGTTAGGTTTAGGGTTAGGTTTAGGGTGAGGGTTAGTGTTAGATTTAGGGGTAAGGTGAGTTTGAGGGTGAGGGTTAGGTTTACGTTTAGGCTTAGGGTTAAGGTTATGGTGAAGGTAAGTTTAGGGTAAGGTTTAGTGTGTGGATGAGGGTTAGGGTTATTATTAGGGCTAGGGTGAGGATTAGGGTGAGGGTTAGGGTTAGGGTTAGCGTTAGGGTGAGGGTGAGGTATAGGATGAGGTTTAGGGTTAGTGTGAGGGTTAGGGATAGTGTTAGGTTAGGGTGAGGGTGAGGGTGAGTGTTAGGTTTAGGTTTAGGTTTACAGTTAGTGTGAGGGTGAATGTGAGGGTTAGGATGAGGTTTAGGCTGAGGGTTAGGATGAGGGTTAGGCTGAGGGTTAGGGTTAGGGTTAGCGTAATGTTTAGGCTGAGGGTTAGGGTTAGGCTGTGGGATAGGGTTAGGGTGAGGGTTAGGCTGACGGTAACTGTTAGGGTGAGGTTTAGGGTGAGGTTTCCTATTAGGCTTAGCATCATTTTTAGGGTCAGGTTTAGGTTTAGGTATAGCGTTAGGGTTAGGGTTAGGGTGAGGGTTAGGATTAGGGCTAAGGTGAGGCTGAGGTTTAGGGTTAGCGTTAGGTTTAGGGTTAGTGTGAGGGTTTGGGTTACGGTGAGGGTTACCTTTCATGTGAGGGTTAGGTTTAGGATGAGGGTTAGGGTTGGTGAGAGGGTTAGGGTGAGGGTGAGGGTTAGGGTTAGCGTCAGCGTTAGGGTGAGATTGAGGGTTAGGGTTAGGTTAGGCTGAGGGTGAGGGTGAGGGTGAGGGTTAGGGTTGGTGTTAGTGTTAGTGTTAAAGTTAGGGTTAGGGTTAGGGTTAGGGTGAGGGTTAGAGTGAGGGTTAGAATGAGGGGGATGGTTAGGGTAAGGGTGAGGGTAAGGGTTAGTGTGAGGGTTAAGGTGAGGGTGAGGGATAGGGTTAGCATTAGGGTTAGGGTTAGGGTTAGGCTGAGCGATCAGGATAGGGTTAGGGTTAGGGTTAGGGTGAGGGTGAGGGTTGGGTGAGGCTGAGGGTGAGGTTGAGGGTTAGGGATAGGGTTAGGGTGAGGGTGAGAGTGTGGGTGAGGGTTAGGGTTAGGATTACTGTTAGGGTTAGGGTTAAACTGAGGGTGAGCTTGAGGGTGAGGGATAGGGTTATGTTTAGGTTTAGGGTGAGGGTTAGGGTTAGTGTGAGTGTTAGGATTAGGGTGAGGGTTAGGTTTACGGTTAGGGTGCTTGTTAGTGTGAGGTTTAGGGTTAGGGTTAGGTTTAGGTGAGGGTTAAGGTGAGGGTTAGGGTTAATTTTAGGGTTAGGTTGAGGGTGAGGGTTAGGGTGATGGTGAGAGTTAGGGTTAGGTTTTAGAGTTAGGGTTAGTTATAGGGTGAGGGGTAGGGTTAGGCTTAGGAAGAGGGTTAGGGTTAGTGTGAGGGTTAGAGTTAGGGTTAGGGTTAGGGTGAGGGTATGGATTAGGGTGAGGTTTAGTGTGAGGGTGAGGGTTAGTTTGAGGTTTTTGTTAGGTTTAGTGTAAGGTTTATGGTGAGGTCTAATATGAGGTTGCGGGTTAGGGAGAGGGAGAGGGTGAGGGAGAGCGTGTCAGTTAGGTAAGGGTTAGGATTCGGGTCAGGGTGAGGATTAGGGTGAGGGTTAGGGTTAGGTTTAGGGTGAGGGTGAGGTTGAAGGTTAGGGTTAGGGTGAGGGTGAGGGTTAGGGTTAGGGTTAGTGTTAGTTTGAGGGTTAGGGTTAATGTGAGGTTTAGGGTGAGGGTCTGGGTAAGGGTTAGTGTGAGGGTTAGGGTGAGGGTGAGAGTTAGGGTTAGGATCATCGTTAGCGTTAGGGTTCGTTCGAGGATTAGGGTGAGGTTTTGGGTTAGGGTGGCCGTTAGGTATAGGCTGAGTGTTAGGTTTAGGGTTAGGGTGAGGGTTAGGGTTAGTGTGATATTTAGGCTGAGGATGAGGCTGAGGTTGAGAGTTAGGGTTCTCTGACGGTTAGCTTTTGGGTGACGGTAAGGGTTAGGGTTAGGGTTAGGGTGAGGTTGAAGGTTAGGATGAGGGTGAGGGGTAGGGTTAGGGTTAGGGTTATTTTTAGGTTTAGGGTTAGTGTTAGGTGAGGGTGAGGGTGAGGGTGAGGGTTAGGGTTAGGGTTAGGTTTAGTGTTAAGTTTAGGGTGAGGGTTACGGTGAGGTTTAGGGTTAGGGTTATGGTGAGGGTAAGGTTTAGAATGAGGGTTAGATTGAGGGTGAGGGTTAGGTTAGGGTTTGGGTGAGGGAAAGGGTGAGGGTTAGGGTTAGGTTGGTGGTGAGGGTTAGGGTGAGAATTTTGGTTAGTGTTAGGGTTAGGGTTAGTGTTAGTGTGAGGGTGATGGTTATGGTTAGGGTTAGTCTTAGGGTGAGGTCTAGGGTGATGGTGAGGGTTAGTGTTAATGTTAGGGTTAGGTATAGGGTGAGTATTAGTGTTATGATTTGGGTGAGGGTTAGGCTGAGTGGTAGGGTTAGGGTTAGGTTTAGTGTGAGGATTCGGATTAGGTTTAGGATTAAGGTGAGGTTTAGGGTAAGGGATAGCGTTAGGGTGAGGGTTAGGTTTAGGGTTACGGTGAGGGTTAGGGTTAGGTTTAGGTTTAGGGTGAGGGTTAGTGTTAGGATAACGATGAGGATGAGGGTTAGGTTGAGGGGCAGGTTTAGGGATAGGGTAAAGGTTAGGGTTAGAATGAGGATTAGGGTAAAGTTTAGGGTTAGGGTGAGGGTGAGGGTGAGGGTTAGGAAGAGGGATAATGTTAGGGTTCGGGTGAGGTTTAGGGTGAGTGTGAGGGTTAGGGTTAGGTTGAGGGTTAGGTTTAGGGTGAGGGTTAGGGCTAGGGTGAGGGTTAGGGTTAGAGTTAGGGGTGGGTTGAGTTTGAGGGTGAGGGTTAGGTTTAGGATTAGGATTAGGGTTAGGGTCAGGGTTAGCTTTAGTGTGTGGGTGAGGGTTAGGTTTAGGGTTAGGATTAGGTTTAGGCTTAGGGTTAAGGTTATGTTGAGGGTAAGTGTTAGGGTGAGGTTTAGTGTGTGGATGAGTGTTAGGGTTATTGTTAGGGTTAGGGTGAGGGTTAGAGTTAGGGTTAGCGTTAGGGTGAGTGTGAGGTATAGGGTGAGTTTTAAGGTTAGGGTGAGGGTTAGGGATAGTTTGAGGTTAGGGTGAGGGTGAGTGTTAGGTTTAGGTTTAGATTTAGAGTTAGGGTGAGGGTGAGGGTTAGGGTTAGGATTAGGGTTAGGGTTAGGGTTAGGATGAGGGTTAGGATTAGGGTTAGGATGAGGTTTAGGGTTACGGTGAGGGTTAGGGATAGGGTTAGGGTTATTGTGAGGGTTAGGGTTAGGGTTACGGTTTGAGTTAGGGTGAGTATGAGGGTGAGCTTTAGGGTTAGGATTAGGGTTATGGTTAGTGGTAGGCAGATGGTGAGTGTGAGGGTTAGGGTTAGGGTGAGGTTTAGGGTTAGGTTTAGGGTGAGGGTTAGGGTTAGGGTTAGGGAGAGGGATAGGGTTAGGGTGAGGAATAGGGTGAGGGTTAGGGTCACAGTTAGGTTTAGGGTTAGGTTGAGGGTTAGGGTTAGTGTGAGGGTTAGGGTTAGAGTTAGGATGAGGGTAAGGGTTACTGTGAGGTTTAGGGTGAGGGTGACAGTTAGGGTTAGCTTTTGGTTTATGGTGAGGTGAGGTTTCGGGTTTGCATTAGGGTTAGGGTGAGGGTTATGGTGAGGGTTAAGGTTAGGGTTAGGGTGAGGCTGAGGGTGAGGGTTAGGTTTAGGGTTATGTTGAGTGTTAGGTTTAGGGTGAGGGTTAGGGTTAGGGTTAGGATTAGGGTGAGGGTGAGGGTGAGGGTGAGGGTGAGGGTTAGGGTTAGGGTGAGGGTGCGGGTGAGGGTTAGGGTTAGGTTTAGGGTGAGGTTGAGAGTGAGGATTAGGTTTAGGTTAAGTTTACGGTTAGGGTAAGGTTTAGGGTTAGGTTTATCGTGAGGGTGAGGGTGATGGTTAGGGTTAGGGTGAGGGTGAGGGTGAGGGTTAGGGTTAGGGTTAGTGTTAGTTTTTGTGTTAGGATTAATGTGAGGTTTAGGGTGAGGGTGAGGCTAAGGATTAGTTTGAGGGTTAGGGTGAGAGTTAGGGTTAGGGTGAGGGATAGAGGTAGGGTTAGGGTTAGGTTTAGGGTTAGGATTAGGCTTAGGGTGAGGGTGAGGGTGAGGGTGAAGGTGAGGTTTAGAGTTAGGGTTAGGGTGAGGGTGAGGGTGAGGGTTAGGTTTAGGGTTATGGTGAGTGTTAGGTTTAGGTTGAGGTTTAGGGTTAGGGGTAGGTTTAGGGTGAGGGTGAGGGCGAGGGTGAGGGTGAGGATCAGGGTTAGGTTTAGGGTGAGGGTGAGGGTGAAGTTTAGGGTTAGGGTGAGGGTGAGGGTTAGGGTTAGGGTTAGGGTTAGGGTTAGTTTGAGTATTAGGGTGAAGTTTTGGGTTAGGGTGACCTTAGGTATAGGTTGAGTGTTAGGTTTAGGGTTAGGGTGAGGGTTAGGGTTAGTGTGATGTTTAGGGTGAGGGTGAGGCTAAGGGTGAGGGTTCCGTTTGTCATGAGGGTTAACGTTTGTGTGACGGTTAGGGTTAGGGTGCGGGTTAGGGTGAGGTTGAAGGTTAGGGTGAGGGTGAGGTGTAGGGTTAAGTTGAGGTATAGGTTTAGGGTTAGTGTTAGGTGAGGGTTATAGGGAGTGTTAGGGTTAGGGTTAGGGTTAAGTTTAGGGTGAGGGTTATGGTGAGGGTTAGGGTTAGTGTTAGGGTGAGGGTAAGGTTTAGAGTGAGGGTTACAGTGAGGGTGAGGGTTAGTGTTAGGGTTTGGGTGAGGGAAAGGGTGACGGTTAAGGTTAGGGTGAGGGTGAGGGTTAGGGTGAGAGTTTTGGTTAGTCTTAGTGTTAGTGTGAGTGTTAGTGTGAGGGTGATGGTTAGGGTTAGGGTTAGTATTAGGGTGAGGTCTAGGGTGATGGTGAGTGTTATGGTTAGGGTTAGGGATAGGGTTAGGATTAGTGTTATGATTTGGGTGAGAGTTAGGCTGAGCGGTAGTGTTAGGGTTAGGTTTAGTGTGAGGATTCGGGTTAGGCTTAGGGTTAGGGTTAAGTTGAGGGTAAGCGTTAGGGTTAGATTTAGCATTAGGGATAGGGTGAGGGTTAGGGTGTGGGTAAGGGTCTGCGTAAGGTTTAGGGTGAGAGTGGGGGTAGAGTTAGGGTTAGGAAGAAGTTTAGTGTTAGGGTGAGGTTTTGCGTTAGTTTGAGGGTTAGGGTGAAGGTGAGTTTGAGGTTGAGAGTTAGGGTGAGGGTGATGGTGACGGTAAGGTTTAGGGATAGCATACGGGTTAGGGTGAGGGTTAGGGTTAGGGTTAGGGTTAGAGTGAGGGTGAGGGTGAGGGTGAGGCTTAGGGTTAGGGTTAGGTTTAGGATTAGAGTTAGGTTTAGGGTAAGGGTTAGGGTTAGGGTGAGGTTTAGCTTTAGGGTTAGGGTTAGGGTTAGGTTTAAGGTGAGGGTTAGTGTTAGGATTAGCGTGAGGATGAGTGTTAGTTTGAGGGGCAGGGTTAGAGAGAAGGTAAGGGTTAGGGTTAGGGTTAGGGTTAGGGTGAGTATGAGGGATAATTTTAGGGTGAGGGTTAGTGTGAGGTTTAGGTTTAGGGTTAGGGTAAGGGTTAGGTTTAGGGTGAGCGATAGTTTTACGTTTAGGAATAGGTTGAAGTTAATGCTGAGGGTTATGGTTAGGTTTAGTGTGAGGATAAGGGTTAGGGTGAGGATTAGGGTGAGGATGAGGGTTAGGGTTAGCATAAGGTTTAGTGTGAGAGTTAGGGTTAGGGTTAAGTTTAGGGTAAGGGTTAGGGTTAGGGTAAGGATTAGGGTTCGGCAGGTTAGGGTTAGGGTTAGGGTTAGGGTGATGTTTATGCTTAGGCTTAGAGTTAGGTTGAGGGTTAGGGTTAAGTTTAGGGTTAGGGTAAGGTTTAGGGTTAGTGTGAGGTTTAGGGTTAGGGTGATGTTTAGGGTGATGGTGAGGGTTAGGGTGAGTGTGAATTTGAGAGTGAGGGTTAGGGTGAGGTTGAGGGTGAGAGGGATGGTGACGGTGAGGATTAGGGTTAGGTTTAGGTTTAGAGTGAGGGTAAGAGTTAGGGTTAGGATTAGGGTTAGGGTAAGGGTTAGGCTGAGGGTGAGGGAGAGGGTGCGGTTGAGGGTGAGGGTTTTGGATAGGTAAGCGTTAGGATTAGGTTTAGGGTGAGGATTCGGGTGACGTGAGGGTTAGGGTTAGGTTGAGTGTTAGGGTTAGGGTGAGGGTTAGGGTGTGAAGTAGGATTAGGGTTAGGATGAGGATTAAGTTGAGGGTGAGGAATAGGGTTTTGGTGAGTGTAAGGGTTAAGGTTATGGTAAGAGTGAGGGTGAGGGTAAGGGTAAGGGTTAGGGTCAGGGTTAGGGTGAGGGTGAGGGTTAGGGTTAGGGTTAGGGAGAGGGGGAGAGTGTGGATGAGGCTTAGCGTTAGGATTAGTGTTAGGGTTAGGGTTTGGCTGAGGATGAGCTTGAGGGTGAGGGTGAGTGTTAGGTTTAGGTTTAAGGTGAGGGTTAGTGTTAGTGTGAAGGTTAGGGTTACGGTTAGGGTGAGTGTTAGTGTGAGGTTTAGGATTAGGGTTAGGTTAAGGTGATGGTTAATGGTAATTTTAATATTAGGTTGAGGGTGAGGGTTAAGGTGACAATGAGAGTTAGGTTTGGGTTTAGGTTAGGGTTAGTTATAGGGTGAGGCTTTGGATGAGGGGTAGGGTTACTGTTAGGATGAGGGTTAGGGTCAATATGAGGGTTAGAGTTAGGGTTAGGGTTAGGGTGAGGGTAAGGATTAGTGTGAGGTTTAGGTTGAGGGTGAGGGTTAGGGTTAGCTTTCGGATTAAGGTGAGGGTGAGGTTTAGGGTTTCCATTAGGGTTAGGTTGAGGGTTAGGGTGAGGTTTAGGTTTGGGTATAGTGTGAGTGTGCGGGTGATGGTTAGGGTTAGGGTTATGGTGAGGTTTAAGATTAGGGTGAGGGTTAGGTTTACGGTTAGGTGGAGAGTGAGGGTGAGGGTGAGGTTTAGGGTGATGGTGAGGGTGAGGTTGAGGCTTAGGGTTAGTTTTAGTGTGAGGGTGAGGGTTAGTGTGAGGGTTATTGTTAAGTTTAGTGTAAGGTTTATGTTGAGGTCTAATGTGAGGTTGCGGGTTAGGGAGATGGAGAGGGTGAGGGAGAGCGTTTCATTTAGGTAAGGGTTAGGATTAGGGTTAGGGTGAGGGTCAGGGTTATGATGAAGTTTATGGTTGGGGTGATGGTTACAGTTAGTGTGAGGTTTAGGTTTAGGGTTAGGGTTAGGTTGAGGTTTAGGGTTCGGGTTTGCATTAGGGTTAGGGTGAGGGTTAGGGTGTATTTGAGGGATAGGGATAGGGTTAGGGTTAGTGTTAGGGTGAGGGTTAGGGTTAGGGTTAGGGTTAGGGTGAGGGTTAGGATAAGGGGTAGGGTTAGGGTTAGGGTGAATGTTAGGATTAGGGTGAGGGTTCGGGTAAGTGTAAGTTTTAGGGTTAGGGTGAGGTTAAGGATTAGGGTGAGGGTGAGGTTCAATGTTAGGTTTGGGGTGATGGTGAGGGTGAGGGTTAGGGTAAGGTTTAGCCTTAGTTTGAGGGATAGGATGAGGGTTTTGTTTAGTGTTAGTGTTAGGGTTATGGTGAGGTTTAGGTTTAGTGTGAGGGTTAGGGTGAGGGTGAGGGTGAGTGTATGGATTTTGGTGAGGGTTAGGCTGAGGGTTAAAGTTCGGGTTAGGGCAAGGGTGAGGGTTATGTTGAGGGTTAAAGTTAATGTTATGTTTAGGGAGAGGGTTAGGTTTAGGGTTATGGTGAGGGCGATGGTGAGGGTGAGCGTTAGGGTGAGGATGAGTGTGAGCATGACGGTTTCGGTTAGGTAAGGATTAGGGTTAGGTTTAGGGTGAGGGCAAGGGTTAGGATGAAGTTTAGGGTTAGGGTGAGTATTAGGGTTAGGGTTAGGGATATGGTGAGCCTTAGGGTGAAGGGTAGGTTTAGGGTTAGGGTGAGGGTTATGGTTAGTGTGAGGGTTAGGGTTAGAGTTAGGGTGAGGGTAAGGGTTAGGGTGAGCTTTAGGGTGAGGGTGACTGTTAGGGTTAGCTTTAGTTTTAGGGTGAGGGTGAGGATTTAGTTTTAGGGTTAGGGTGAGGGTTATGGAGAGGGTTAGGGTTAGGTTTAGCGTAAGGGTGAGGGTGAGGGTGATGTTTAGGCTGAGGCTGAGGGTTAGGGTGATAGCTAGGGTGAGGTTTAGGGTTAGTGTTAGGATTAGGGTTAGGTAGAGGGTGAGGGTTAGGGTTAAGGTGAGCGGTAGGGTGATGGTTAGGGTTAGGGTGAGTGTGAGGATTAGGTTTAGGGTTACCCTTAGGGTTATGGTGAGGGTATGGGTTAGAGTGAGGTTTAGCGTGAGGGTGAGGGTTAGGGTTAGCGTTAGGGTTAAGGTAAGAGTTAGGGTGAGGGTTAGGGTTAGGGTGAGGATGAGGGTTAGGGTTAGGGTTAGGGTGATGTTTAGGATTAGGGTGTGGGTTAGGTTTACGATTAGGGTTCGAGTTAGGGTGAGTGTGAGGGTGAGTGTTAGGGTTAGGATTAGGGTTAGGGTTTTTGTTAGGCTGAGGGTGAGGGTGAGGGTTAGTGTTAATGTAATGTTTAGGGTTAGGGCTTGGTTGAGGGTTAGGGTTAGGGTTAGGAGGAGGGTTAAGGTGAGGATTATGGTTAGGTTTAGGGTGAGGGTTAGGTTTAGTGTAAAGGTTAGGTTTAGTGTGAGAGTAAGCGTTAGGGTGAAGGTTAGGGTGAGGGTGAGGGTGAGTGGGAGCGTGACGGTGAGGGTTAGGGTTAGGGTTAGGTTTAGGTTGAGGGTAAGAGTTAGGGTTAGGATTAGTGTTAGGGTCAGGGTTAGGCTGAGGGTGAGGGAGAGGGTGAGGTTAATTGTGAGGGTTTTGGTTAGGTAAGGGTTAGGGTTAGGTTTAGGGTGAGGATTAGGGTGAGGGTGAAGGTTAGGGTTAGGTTGAGCGTTAGGGTTAGGGTTAGGGTTAGGGTGAGAGGCAGGGTTAGGGTTAGGATTAGGGTTATGCTTTTTGTGAGGTTTATGGTTAGGGTTAGGGTTAGTGTGAGGAAAAGGGTTAGGGTGAGGGTTAGGTTGAGACTGAGGGTTAGGGTTAACGTTGGGGTTAGGGTGAAGGTTAGGCTAGGGGTTAGGGTGAGTGTTAGGGTTCCGTTTAGGGTTGGGTGAGGGTTAGGGTGAGAGTGAGGGTGAGGGTAAGGGTAAGTGTTAGGGTCAGGGTCAGAGTTAGGGTGAGGGTGAGGTTTAGGTTTAGGATTAGGTTTAGGGTTAGGGTAAGGTTGAGTGTTAGGGTTAGGTTTAGGGTTAGGGTGCAGGTTAGGGTTAGGGTTACAGTGAGGGTGAGGGTCAGGGTTAGGGTTAGGATTAGGTTTAGTGTTATTGTGAGGCTGAGGGTGAGGGTGAGTGTGAGGGTTAAGGTTAGGGTTAGGTTTAGGGTGAGGGCAAGGTTGAGGGTGATATTTTTGGTTAGGGTTAGGATTAGGGTGAGGATTAGGGTGAGCGTGAGGTTTAAGGTGAGGGAAAGTTTTAGGGTGAGGGTTAGGGTTAGGTTTAGGGTGAGGGTTAGGGTTACGGTGATGTTTAGGGTGAGGGTGCAGGTGAGAGTGAGGGTTCGGGTGAGGGTTAGGGTTAGGGTGAGGGTTAGGGTTTGGGTTAGTGTTAGGGTGAGAATAAGGGTTAGGATGACAGTTGGGGTGAGGGTGAAGGTTAGGGTTAGGTTTAGGCTGAGGATGAGGGTTAAGGTGAGGGTTAAGTTTAGGGTCAGGGTGAGTGTTAGGGTGAGGTTTAGGGTTAGGTTTAGGGTTCGGGTTAGGGTAAAAGTTAGGGTTAGGGTGAGTGTTAGGGTGAGTGGTAAGCTTAGGGTTAGGACGAGGGTTAGGCCTATTGTGAAGGTTATGGTTACGGTTAGGTTTAGTGTGAGGATAAGGGTTAGGGTGATGGTTAGGGTGAGACTGAGGGTTAGGGTTAGCCTTAGGGTTATGGTGAAGGTTAGGGTGGGGTTTAGCGTGAAGGTTAGGGTTAGGGTTAGGGTTGGATGAGGGTTAGGCTGAGTGTAAGGTTTAGGGTGAGGGTTAGGTTGAGGTTGAGGGATAGGGTTATGGTGAACGTAAGGGTTAGAGCGACGGTTGGGTTGAGGTTGATGGTTAGGGTTAGCATTAATGTTAGTGAGAGGGTGAGGATTAGGGTGAAGGTGAGGGTTTGGCTGAGGGATAGGATTAGGGTTAGGGTTAGATTTAGGGTTAGGGTGAGTGTTAGGGTTAGGGATAGAGTGAGGGTGAGGGTTAGGGTAAGGGTTATGGTCAGGGTTATGGTGAGGGTGAGGGTTAGGGTTAGCATTAGGATTAGGATTAGGTTTAGGTTGAGTGTTATGGTTAGGGTTAGGGTGAGGTTGAGGGTTAGGGTAAGCATTAGGGTTAGGTTTAGGCTTAGGGTGCAGGTTAGGGTTAGGTTTAGAGTGAGCGTGAGGGTCAGGGTTAGGGATAGGATTAGGTTTATGGTTAGGGTGAGACTGATAGTGAGGGTGAGGGTGAGGGTGAGCATGAGGGTGAGGGTTAAGTTTAGCGTTAGGTTTAGGGTGAGGGCTAGGGTGAGGGTGAGGGATAGGGTAAGGTTTAGGGTGAAGGTGAGGTTTTCGGTTAGGAATGGTTTAGGATTAGGTTTAGGGTGAGGGTGAGGTTTAAGTTGAGGGTTAGGTTTAGGGTGCGTGTTAGGGTTAGGGTTAAGTTGAGGGTTTGGGTTAGGGTGATGTTTAGGGTGAGGGTGAGGGTGAGAGTGAGGATTCGGTTGAGGGTGTGGCTTAGGTTGTTGGTGAGGGTTAGGGTGAGAGTGAAAGTTAGGGTGAGGGTTAGAGTTAGGGTGTTGGTGAGGTTTAGGGTTAGGGTGAGAGTTAGGTTGAAGGTGAGGGTTAGGGTGAGGGTGAGGGTTAGGTTTAGGGTTTGGATTAGGGTGAGGGTTAGGGTTAGGGTGAGGGTGAGGGTTATGGTTAGGGTTAGGGTGAGGATTTGGTTTAGTGTGAGGGTTAGGGTTAGGGTTAGTGTAAGGATTAAGGGTTAGTTTGTGGATTAGGTTGAGAGTGAGGGTTAAGGTTAGATTAATGGTTAGGGTGAGGGTTAGGGTAAGGGGTAGGGTTAGGGTTAGGGTGAGTGTGAGGTTTAAAGTTAGGGTTAGGGTGAGGGTTAGTGTCGGTGTGAGGGTTAGGGTTAGGGTTACGGTGAGGCTGAGGGTGAGGGTTCGGGTGAGTGTGAGTGTTAGGGTGTGGGTCACGGTTAGGTTTAGGGTGAGGGATAAGGTGACGGTGAGGGTAAGGGTTAGGGTGAGTGTTATGGTTAGGGTGAGGGTGAGGGTTAGGGTTAGGTTTAGGGTGATGTTTAGGGTTAGGGTGTGGGTTATGGATAGGTTTATGGTTAGGTTGAGGGTTAGGTTTACACTTAGGGTTCGAGTTAAGGTGAGTGTGAGGGTGAGTGTTAGGGTTAGGATTAGTTTTAGGGGTAGTGTTAGGCTTAGGGTGCGGGTAAAGGGTTCGGGTTAGGGTGAGGGTGAGGGATACGGTTAGTGTTGGGGTTAGGGTGAGCATTTGGATGAGGGTTTGGTTTAGGGTTAGGGTGAGGTTTAGGGTTAGGGTTGAGTTTAGGGTTAGGGTGAGGTTTAGGGTTAGGGTTGAGTTTAGGGTTAGAATTAGGATGAGGTGTAGGGTAAGGGTTAGGGTTAGTGTGAGGAAAAGGGATATGGTGAGGGTTAGGGTGAGGGTGAGGAATAGGGTTAGTGTAAGGGTTAGGGTGAATATTTGGGTGAGCGTTAGGTTTAGGTTTAGGGTTAGGGTTAGAGTTAGGATGAGGCTAAGTGTTAGGGTGAGATTTAGGTTGTGGTTGAGTATTAAGGTCAGCATTAGTCTTAGGGTGAGGATTAGGTTTAGGTATAGCATTAGGGTTAGGGTTAGGGTAGGGTGTGGGTTAGGATTAGTGTTAAGGTGAGGGTGAGTTTTAGGGTTAGCATTAGGTTTAGGGTTAGGATTAGCGTGAGGGTGAGGGTGAGGGTTAGGGTTTGGATTAGGTGTAGGGTTAGGGTGAGGCTGCGGTTGAGGATGAGTTTGAAGGTGAGGGTTAGGTTTTGGCTTAGGCTTAGGGTGAGGGTCAGGGCTAGGGTGAGGGCGAGGGTTAGGGTGAGGGTGCGGTTTTCTGTTAGGAAAGGGTTAGGGTTAGGTTTAGGGTGAGGATTAGGCTGAGGGTGAGGTTGAAGGTGAGGTTTAGGGTTAAGGTGAGGTTTAGGGTTAGCGTTAGGCTGAGCGTTAGGGTTTGGGTGAGGTTTAGGGTGATGTTTAGGGTGAGGGTGAGGGTGAAGGTGATGGTTAGGGTGAGGGTGAGGGTTAGGGTGATGGTGAGGGTTAGGTTTAGGGTTAGTGTGAGGAAAAGGCTTAGGATGAGGATTAGAATGAGAGTAAGTGTTAGGGTTAGGGTTAGAGTTAGGGTTAGGGTGAGGTATAGGGTTAGAGTTCGGGTTAGGGTTCAGTTGAGGGTGAGGGTTAGAGTTAGGGTTAGGGTTAGGGTTGGGGTGAGGGTTAGGGTTACGGTTAGGGTGAGGGTGAGGGTTCAGGTGAGGGTTAGGGTGTGGGTTAGGGTTAAGGTTATGGTGAGAGTAAGTATTAGGGTGAGGTTTAGGGTTAGGGTTAGGTTTAGTGGTAGGGTTAGGATGAGTGTAAGGCTGAGGGTTCGGTTTAGGGTTAGTGTGAGGGTTAGGGTTAAGGTTAATGTTAGGGTTAGGATTTGGTAAGGGTGAAGGTTAGTTTTAGGTTTAGGATAAGGTTTAGGCTGATGGTTAGGTTTAGGGTTAGTGTGGGGGTTATGTTTAGCGTTAGGTTAGGGTGTGGGCTAGGGTGAGGGTGAGGGTTAGGTTGAGGGTTTAGTTTAGGTAAGGGTTAAGGTTAGGTTAGGGTGAGGATTAGGGTGAGATTGATGGTTAAGTTGAGGGTTATGGTTAGGTTGAGCCTTAGGGTTACAATTAGGGTGAGGGTTAATGTTAGGGTGATGTTTAGGGTGAGGGTGAGAGTGAAGGTTCGGGTGAGGGTGAGGGTTAGGATTAGGGTTAGTGTGAGGGTTAGGGTTAGGTTTAGGGTTAGAGTTAGGGTGAACGTGAGGGTTAGGGTGAGGGTTAGGGTTAGGGTAACGGTGAGGGTGAGGGTTAGGTTTAGTGTGCGGGTTATGGTTAGGGTTAGGGTGAGGGTGAGGTTTAGGTTGAGGGTTAGGGTTAGGTTAAGGGTGAGGATGAGGATGAAGGTGATGGTTAGGGCTACGTTTAGGGTTAGGGTGAGGCTTAGGTTTAGGATGAGGGTTAGGATCAGGGTGAGGGTGAGGGTTACGGTTAGGATTAATTTTAGGGTGAGGGTGAGGGTTAGGTTTAGGATTAGGCTTAGGGTGAGGGTGAGGGTGAGGGTGAGGGTTAGGGATAGGGTGAGGGTTAGGGTTATGGTTAGGTTTAGGGTGAGGGTTAGGGTTAGGGTTAGGTTTAGGATGAACGTTAGGCTGAGGATTAGGGTTAGCTTTAGTATGAGGTTAGTTTTAGCGTTGTGTTAGGGTGAGGCTGAGGGTTTACTTTAGGTTAGGGTTAGGGTAAGTTTAGGGTGAGGATTAGGATGAGGTTGAGGGCTGAGGTGAGGGTTAGGGTTAGGGTGAGTGTTAGGGTTGGGATAAAGGTGAGGGTTATTGTTAGGGTGAGGGTGAGGGTGAAGTTTCAGGTGAGGGGAGGGGTTAGGTTTAGGGTTAGCGTGAGGTTTATGGTTAGGGTTAGGTTTAGGGTGATGATGAGGGTTAGGGTGAGTGTGAGGTTGATGGTATGTGTGAGGTTTAAGTTTAGGGTGAGGGTTAGGGATAGGGTTAAGGTTAGGGTGAGGGTGAGTATTAGGGTGAGAGTGAGAGTTCGGGTGAGGGGGAAGGGGAGGGGGAGGGTTATGGTTAGTGTTCGGGATAGAGTTAGGGTGAGTGTGTGGGTGAGGGTTAGGTTTTGGATTAGGGTTAGGGTGAGGGTTAGGCTTAATATTAGGGTTAGGGTTAGGGTGAGGGATAGGGTTAGGATTAGTTTTAGGATGAGGGTTAGGCTGTGGGGTAGGGTTAGTGTTAGGGTGAGGGTTAGGGTTAGTGTGAGATTTAGGGTTAACATTAGGGTCAGGGTTAGTATTAGGGTGAGGGTAAGGGTTAGTGTGAGGGTTAGGATGAGGGTGAGGTTTAGGGTTAGGGATAGGGTTAGGCTGAGGTTAGGGTGAGGGCTAGGGTTAGTGTGAGGGTTAGGATTAGGGTTAGGGATAGGGTGAGGGTTATGTTTAGGTTTAGGTTTAGGGTTAGGGTGAGTCTTAGGCTTAGGGGTAAGGTTAGTGTTACGGTTAGGGCGAGGGTTCGGGTTAGTGTGAGGGTTAGTGTTAGGTTTAGGTGAAGGTGAGGTTAAGGGTTAGGGTGAGGGTTAGGGTGAGGATGAGGGTTAGGATTAGAGTTAGGGTTAGGATTAGGGTTAGGGTGAGGTTGAGGTTTAGTATTAGGGTGAGGGTTAGGGTTATTGTTAGGGTTAGGGTGCGGGTAAGGTTGAGGGTTAGGGTTAGGTTAGGGTTAGGTTTAGGCTGAGGGTGAGGGTGAGGGTGAGGTTGATGGTTAGTGTTAGGGTGAGGGTGAGGGTGAGGGCTAGGGTGAGGGTGCGGGTTAGTGTGAGGGTTAGGGTGAGGGTTTCTTTTACATCAGGGTTAGGGTTAGGGTGAGGATTAGGGTGAGAGTGAGGGTGAGGATTTCGTTTACATCTGGGTTAGGGTTAAGCTGTGGTTAGGGTGAGGGTGAGGTTTAGGGTTAGAGTTAGGGTGTGGGTTAAGCTTAGGGTGATGTTTAGGGTGAGGCTGAGGGTTATTGTGAGAGTTAGGGTGAGGTTTAGGTTCAGTGTTAGGATTAGGGTTAGGGTGAGGGTGAGGTTTAGGGTTAGACTTAGGGTTATGTGGAGGGTTAAATTGAGGATCAGGGTTAGGGTTAGCGCTAGGGTTAGGGTTAGGATGCAAGTTAGGTTGAGGTTTAGGGGTAGGGTTAGAGTGAGGTTTAGAGTGAGGGTGAGGGGAAGGGAGAGAGTTTGGTTTAGGGTTAGAGTTAGGTTGAGGGTGAGGGTTAGGATTAGGGTTAGCACTAGGTTTGTGCTTAGGGTGAGTGTGAGGTTGAGGGAGAGGTTTAGGGTTAGGTTGAGGGTTAGGGTTAGGTTTAGGGTGAAGGTTAGGATTATGGTTAGGGTTAGGATGAGCATTAGGCTGAGGGTTAGACTTAGGGTTAGTGTGAGGGTTTGGGTTAGGGTTTGATTAGGTTGAAGGTTAGTTTTAGCTTTAGGGTTAGGATAAAGTTCAGACCGAGGGTTAGGGTTAGGGTTACTGTGAGGGTTATGTTTAGGGTTAGGGTTAGGGGGTGGGCTAGGGTGAGGGTGGGGTTTAGGGTGAGGGTTTAGTTTAGGTAAGGGTTAAGGTTAGGTTAGGGTGAGGATTAGGGTGAGGTTGAGGGTAAAGGTGAGGATTAGGGTTAGGGTGAGGGTTAGGATTACTGTGAGGGTTAGGGTTAGGGTTAGGGTGAGGGTGAGGGTAAGTGTTAGGGTGAGGTTTAGGGTGAGGGTGTGGGTTAGGATTAGAGTTACGGTTAGGATTAGGGTGATGGTAAGGATGAATGGTTAGTGTTAGGGTGAGGATTAGGGTTGGGTTGAGGGTGAGGGTGAGGGTTAGGGTTAGGTTTAGGGTTAGGTTTAGGCTGAGGATGAGGGTGAGGTTGAGGTTGATGTTTAGGATTAAGGTTAGGGTGAAGGTGATGGTTAGGGTGAGGGTGCGGGTAAGTGTTAGGGTGAGGTTTAGGGTGAGGGTGAGGGTTAGGATTAGAGTTACAGTTAGGATTAGGGTGATGGTAAGGATGAATGGTTAGTGTTAGGGTGAGGATTAGGGTTGGGTTGAGGGTGAGGGTGAGGGTTAGGGTTAGGTTTAGGTTTAGGTTTAGGCTGAGGGTGAGGGTGAGGTTGAGGTTGATGTTTAGGATTAAGGTTAGGGTGAAGGTGTTGGTTAGGGTGAGGGTAGGGTTAGTATGAGGTTTACGGTGAGGGTTTCATTTACCTCAGGGTTAGGTTTAACCTGAGGTTAGGTTTAGGGTTAGGGTTAGGGTTAGGGTTAGGGTGAAGTTTAGGGTTAGGGTGATGTTTAGGGTGAGGGTGAGGGTTAGGGTGAGGGTGAGGGTTAGGGTAAGGGTGAGGGTGAGGTTTAGGTTTGGGAACAGGGTTACGGTTAGGGTTAGGCTGAAGGTGAGGGTGAGGGTGAGGCTGAGGGTGAGGGTGAGAGTTTGGGTTAGGGTTAGCGTTAGGGTTAAGGTGAGAGTTACGGGTACTGTGAGGCTAATTGTTAGGGTTAGGGTTAGGGTGAGGGGAAGGGTTAGAGTGAGGTTTAGTGTGAGTATGAGGTTTAGGGTTAGGGTTAAGATTAGGGTGAGGGCTAGGGTGAGGGTGAGGGTTAGTATGAGGGTTAGGGTGAGGGTTTCTTTTAGCCAAGGTTTAGTGTTATGTTGAGGATTAACGTGAGGGTGAGGGTTAGGTTGAGGTTTAGGGTTAGGGTGAGGATTAGAGCAAGGGTTAGGGTGAGGGTTAGGGTTTGGGTGATGTTTAGCGTGACGGTGAGGATTAGAGCGAGGATGAGGGTTCAGGTGAGGGTAAGGGTTCGAGTGAGGGTGAGAGTTAGGGTGTGGGTGAGCATTAGTGTTAGGTTGAGTGTTAGCATTAGGTTTAGGGTTAGTGTGAGGGTGAGGGTAAGGGCTAGGGTTAGGATTAGGTTGACGGTTAAGATTAGGGTTAGGGTTAGTATGAGGGTTAGGGTGAAGGGTAGGGTTAGGGTTAGGATGAGGGTTAGGGTGAGGGTGAGAGTGAAGGTTTAGTTTAGGTAAGGGTTAAGGAAATGTTAGGTTGAGGATTAGGGTGAGGTTGAGGGTTAAGGTTAGGGTTAGGATTAGGTTGAGTGTAAGGGTTACTGTGAGGTTTAGGGTTACACTTAGGGTGAGGGTGAGGGTATGGTTTAGGATGAGGGTTATGGTGAGAGTGAGGGTTAGGATTAGAGTTATGGTTATGATTAGGGTGAGGGTGAGAGTGAGGGTTAGTGTTAGGGTGAGGGTTAGGTTTGGGGTGACTGTTAGGGTTAGGGTTAGGGTTGGGGTGAGGGTGAGGGTGAGGGTTAGGGTTAGGCTTAGGGTTAGGTTTAGGTTGAGGGTGAGGTTGAGGGTGAGGTTGAGGGTTATAGTTAGGGTTAGGGTGAGGGTGAGGGCTAGGGTAGGGTGAGGGTTAGTGTGAGGTTGAGGGTGAGGGTTTCGTTTACGTCAGGGTTAGGGTTAAGATGAGGTTAGGGTTAGGGTAAGGTTTACCGTTAGGGTTAGGGTGAGGTTTATTATTAGGGTGATGTTTAGGGTGAGGGTGAAAGTTAGGGTGAGGGTGAGGGTTAGGGTAAGTTTTAGGGAGAGTGGTAGGATTGGGAATAGGGTTAGGGTTAGGGTTAGGCTAAAGGTGAGGGTGATGGTGAGGGTGAGGCTTAGTTTTAGGTTTAGGGTTAGTGTTAGGCTTAGGGAAAGGGTGAGGTTAAGGGTTAGAGTGAGGTTTAGGGTGAAGGTGAGGGTTAGGGTTAGGGTTAGGATTTGGCTGATGGTTAGGGTGAGGGTGAGGGTTAGTGTGAGTTTCAGATTGAGAGTTTCTTTTAGCCAAGCGTTAGGGTTATGTTGAGGAATAGGGTGAGGTTTATGATTAGGCTTTGGATTAGGGTTAGGTGAAGGTTAGGGCTAGGGTTAGGGTGAGTGTTAGGGTTTGGGTGATGTTTAGAGTTAGGGTGAGGGTTAAGGTGAGGGTGAGGTTTAGGGTGTGGGTGAGAATTAGGGTTAGATTGAGTGTTAGTGTTAGGTTTAGGTTTAGTGTGAAGTTGAGGGTTAGGGGTAGCTTTAGGGTTAGGTTGAGGGTTTGGATTAGAGTTAGGGTTAGTGTGAGGTTTAGGGTGAAGGGTAGGGTTATGGTTAGGGTGAGGGTTAGGGTGAGGGTGAGGGTTACAGTGAGGGTGTGGGTGAGGGTTAGGCGTAGGTGTAGGGTTAGGGTGAGTTTAAGGGTTAGGTTTAGGTTGAGGAATAGTGTTAGGGTTAGGGTTAGGGTGAGTGTTAGGGTGTGGGTTAGGGTTCCGCTGAGGGTGAGGGTTAGGTTGTTGGTGAGGGTTAGGTTTAGGGTGAGGATTAGGGTTATAGTGAGGTTTATGGTGAGGGTAAGTGTTAGGGTGAGGTTTAGTGTGAGGGTTAGGGTGAGGGTTAGGGTGAGGGTGAGGTATAGTTTTTGGGTTAGGGTTAAGGTGAGGGTTAGGGATAGGTTTAGGG
Organism: Dipodomys merriami; assembly: GCF_024711535.1. Taxonomy (NCBI): domain Eukaryota; kingdom Metazoa; phylum Chordata; class Mammalia; order Rodentia; family Heteromyidae; genus Dipodomys; species Dipodomys merriami. Next base: position 369,328 of record NW_027206352.1, on the reverse strand, counting down.
ATATGGTGAGGGTGAGGGATAGGGTTAGGTTTAGGTTTAGAGTTAGGTTGAGGGTGAGGGTTAGAGTTAGTATTAGAGTTAGCCTGAGGGTAAGGGTGAGGGTTAGGTTTAGTGTGAGTTTTATGGGTAGGTTTTGGGTTAGGGTGAAGGTTATGGTTATGGTTAGGGTTAGGCTGAGCATTAGTCTGAGGGTTAGAGTTAGGGTTAGGTTGAGGGATAGGGTTAACCTGATATTTATTGTGAGAGTATCGTTTAGGTTGAGGGTGAGTGTTCGGGTGAGCGTGATGGTTAGGATGAGGGTGAGGGTTAGGGATACAGTTAAGGTTAGGGAGAGGGGTAGGGTGAGCATGAGGGTTAGGATTAGGGTTAGGATTAGGATTAGAGGGAGGATGAGGGTGAGGGTTAGGGTGTGGGTATGTGTTATGGTTAGGGTTAGGTTTAAGGCTAGGGTGAGGGTTTGTGTGAGGATGAGGGATTCGTTCACGTTAGTCTTAGGGTTAGGGTGAGCATTAGGTTAAGGGTGAGGGTTAATCTGAGGTTAGGTTAGGGTGTGGGTTATGGTTAGGGTGATGTTTATGGTGAGGGTGAGTGTTCAGTGAGGGTGAGGGTGAGGGTGAGGGTTAATGTTAGAGTTAGGTTTAGGTTGAGGGTTAGGAATAGGAATAGGGTTAGGGTTAGGGTTAGGGTTAGGGTTCGGGTTAGGTTTAGGGTGAGGGCTAGGGTGAGGGTGAGGGTTAGTGTGAGGGTTAGGGTGAGGGTTCCTTTTAGGTCAGGGTTAGGTTTATGGTGAGGATTAGTGTGAGAGTGAGGGTTAGGTTTAGGGTGAGGGTTAAGGTTAGGGTTACCATGAGGGTGAGGGTTTGGGTGATGTTTAGGGTGAGGGTGAGGGTTAAGGTGAGGGTGAAGGTTAGGGTGTGGTTGAGGATTAGGTTTAGGGTTTGGGTTAGGGTAATGGTGAGGGTAAGGTATAGGGTGAGGTTTATTGTGAGGATGACGGTTAGGTTTACTGTTAGGGTTAGGATGAGGTTTAGGGTGAGCGTTAGGTTTTGGTTTAGGGTTAGGGGGAGGGTGTGGTATAGGGTGAGTGTTAGTGTTAGGGTGAGGGATAGGTATATGGTTAGGGTGAGGTTGAGGGTTAGGGTTAGAGTTAGGGTGAGGGTTAGGGTTAGGATTAGGGTAAGGATTAGGTTTTGGCTGAGTTTGAGGGTGACTGTAAGAGTGAGGGTTAGGTTTAGGGTGAGGGTTAGGGCTAGGGGTAGGGTTAGGTTAAGGGTGAGGGTTAGGGTTAGGGTGAGGGTATGGGTAAATGTTAGGGTGAGGATTAGGGCGAGAGTGATGGTTAGTGTTAGGGTCAGGGTGAGGGTTAGGGTGAGGGTAAGGGTTAAGTTGAGGGTTAGGGTGAGGGTGAGGCTTAGGGTTAGCATTAGGGTTAGGGTGAGTGTGAGGGTTAGGGTGAGGGTTAGGGTTAAGTTTAGGGATAGGGTGAGGATTAGGGTTAGGGTTAGGTTTAGGATGAGGGGTAGGGTTAAGGATAGAGTGATTTTTAGTTTTAGTTTGAGGATTAGGGTTAGGGTGAGGTTTAGTTTTACTGTGACGTTTAGGTTTAGGGTTAGGGTTAAGATGAGTGTTAGGGTTATGTTGAGGGTGAGGGTGAGGGTAAGGGCTAGGTTTAGGGTTAGTGTGAGTGTTATTGTTAGGGTGAGGGTTAGGTTTAGGGTGAGGGTTAGGGTTAAAGTAAGGGTTAGGGTGAGGGTTAGGGTTAGGGTTAGGGTGAACGTTAGGGTGATGGTGAGGTTTAGGGTGAGGGTGAGGGTTAGGTTTAGAGTTAGGGTTAGGCTGAGTGTTAGGGTTAGTGTTAGGGTTAAGGTGGAGTTAGGGTGAGGTGTCGGGATACGGTTAGACTGACGGTTAGATTTAGTGTGAAGGTTAGGGGTAGGGTTAGGGTTAGTGTTAGGATAATGTTTAGGGTGAGGGTTAGTTTGAGGGTGAGGGTTAGAGTGAGCATTACGGTTAGGTTCAGTTTGAGGTTTAGGGTTAAGGTGATGTTTAGGGTGATGTTGAGTGTTAGTGTGAGGGTGAGGGTGAGGGTGAGGCTGAGGGGGAGGGTTAGGGTGAGGGTGAGGTTAGTTTAGGATTAGGGTTAGAGTTAGGGTTATGCTGAGGGTGAGGGGGAAAGTGAGGGTTAGGGTTAGGGTTAGGGCTAGGGTGAGGGTTAGGGTTAGTGTGTGGGTTAGTGTGATGGTGAGGGTCAGGGTGAAGGTGAGGGTTAGAATGATGGTGAGGGTGAGGTTAAGGGTTAGGATTAGGATTAGGGTTAAGGTGAGTTTTAGGGTTAGGGCTAGGGTTAGAGTTATTGTTAGGGTTAAGGTTAGGATGAGGTTGAGGGTTATTGTTAGGGTTAGGGTTAGGGTGAGGGTGAGGGTGGGGTTGAGGGTTAGGGTTAGGCTTAGGGTTATGGTTAGGGTAAGGCTGATGGGGAAGAGGAGGTTGAGGGTGCGTTTTAGGGTTAAGTTTAGGATTAAGGTGAGGGCTTGGGTGAGGGTGAGGGTTAGGCTGAGGGTGAGGGTGAGGGTTTTGGTTAGGTAAAGGTTAGGGTTAGGGTGAGGATTTGGGTGAGGATGAGGATTAAGCTGAGGTTAGGTTCAAGGTGAGGGTTAGTCTTAGGGTTAGGGTGAGGGTTGGGGTTAGGGAGATGTTTAGGCTGAGGTTGAGGGTTAGGGTGTGGGTTAGGGTGAGGGTGAGGGTTAGGGTTAGCATTAGGGTTAGGGTTAGGATTAGGTTGAGTGTTAAGGTTAGGGTTAGGGTTAGGGTTAGGGCTAGGGTGTAGGTTAGGGTTACGGTTAGAGTGAGGGTGAGGATCAGGGTTAGGGTTAGGATTAGGTTTAGGGTTAGGGTGAGGCTGAGGCTGAGGCTGAGGGTGAAGGTGAGGATGAGGGTGAGGATTAAGGTTAGGGTTAGGTTTAGGGTGAGGACTAATGTGAGGGTGATGTTTTTGTTTAGGAAAACTTTAGGGTTAAGTTTAGGGTGAGGATTAGGGTGAGGGTGAGGTTTAAGGTGAGGGTTAGGGATAGGGTCAGTGTTAGGGTTAGGGTTAGGGTGAGGGTGAGGGTTAGGTTGATGTTTAGGGTGACAGTGAACGTGAGACTGAGGGTTCGAGTGAGGGTTAGGGTTAGGGTGAGGGTTAGGTTTAGGATTAGGTTTAGGTTTAGGGTGAGGGTAAGGCTTATGATGACAGTTAGAGTGAGGGTGAGGGTTAGGGTTAGGGTGAGGGTTAGGGTGAGGGATAGGGTTATGGTGAGGGTAAGGGTTAATCTAAAGGTTAGGTTGAGAGTGAGCATTTGTGTTAGCATCAGGGTTGGGTTGAGGGTTAGGGTTAGGGTTAGGCTGAGGGGTAGTTTTAGGGTTATGGTGAGGGTTAGGGTTAGGGTGAGGGTGAGGGTAAGAGTTAGGGTGACAGCTAGGGTGAGGGTCAGGGTTAGGTTTAGGGTGAGGGTGAGGGTTAGGGTGAGGGTTAGGGTTAGGGTTAGAGTGAGGGTTAGGGTGAAGTTTAGGGTTAGGGTTAGGGTTTGGGGTAGGATGAGGTTTAGGGGGAGGGGAAGGGGTAGGGTGAGGGTTAAGGAGAGGGTGAGGGATAGGGTTATGTTGAGGGTAAAGTTTAATCTAAGGGTTAGTTTGAGAATGAGCATTTGTGTTAGCATCATGGGTGGGTTGAGGGTTAGGTTTAGGGTTAGTTTGAGGGGTAGTTTTAGGGTTAGGGTGAGGGTTTTGGTTAGCGTTAAGGTGAGGTAAAGGGTTTGGCTGAGGGTGAGGGTGAGGGATAGGGTTAGCCTTAGGGTGAGGGTGAATGTTAGGGTTAGGGATAGGGTGAGTGTGAGTGTGAGGATTAGGTTTAGGATTAGGGTTAGGGTTAGGGTTAGGGTTAGGCTGAGGTTTAGGCTGATGGGTAGGGTTACAGTTAGGGTGAAGGTTAGGTTTAGTGGGAGTGTTAGAGTTAGGTTTATGGTTAGGGTTAGGGTGAGGGTTCGGGTGAAGGTTTGGGTTAAAGTGTGGGTGAGGGTTAGGGTTCGTGTGAGGACTAGCTTTAGGGTTAGGGTTACTGTTAGGGTTAGGATTAGGGTTCGGGTAAGGGTTCGGGTTAGTTTTATGGTTAGGGTGAGGGTTCGGGTTAGTGTGCGGGTTAGGGTTAGGGTTAGGTGAAGGATCGGGTAAGGGTTAGTGTGAGGGTTGGGTAAGGGTGAGTATTATGATTAGGTTAAGGACTAGGGTTAGGCTGAGGGTGAGGGTGAGTTTGAGGTTTATGATTAGGGTTAGGGTGAGGGTTAGGTTTAGGGTGATGTTTAGGGTGAGGGTGAGGGTTAGGGTGAGGGTGAGGGTTCGGGTGAGGGTGAGGATTAGGGTGTGGATGAGGGTTAGCATCAGGGTGAGGGTTACAGTTAGGTTTAGGGTGTTGGTTAGGGTTAGGGTTTGGATTAGGGTGAGGTTTAGGGTGAGGGGTAGGGTCAGGGTTGGGGTGAGGTTTAGGGTTAGTGTGAGGTTTAGGGTTAGGTTTAGGGTAAGTGTGAGGATAAGGGTTAGTGTGAGGGATAGGGTTATTGTTAGGGTTTGGGTGAGGGTTATGGTTAGGGTTAGGGTGAGGGTTAGGGTTAGGCTAAGGTTTAGGGTTGGGGATAGGGTAAGGGTGAGTGTGACGGTGATGTTTAGAGGTAGATTTAGGGTGAAGTTGAGGGTTCGGTTTAGGATTAGGGTTAGGTTTAGGGTTAGGGTGAGGGTGAGGGTTAGGTTTAGGATTAGGGTTAGGGTTAGGCTTAAGGTGAGGGTGAGGTTGAGTGTTAGGGAGAGGATTAGGGTTAGGTTTAAGTTTAGGGTAAGGGTGAGGGTTAGGTTGAGGTGAGGGTTCGTGTTTGGGTTAGGGTTAGGTTGATGGTGAGGGTTAGGGTGAGGGTGAGGTTTAGGTTTAGTGTTAGCTTTAGGGTGAGGGTTAGGATCAGGGTTAGGATTAGGGTGAGGGTTAAGGTGAGGGTTAGGGTTAGGGTGAGGGTGAGGGTGAGTGTGAGGGGTAAGGTTAGGTTTAGAGTTAGGGTGATGGTGAGGGTGAGGGTGAGGGTTAGGTTTTGGGTGAGGGTTAGTGTTAATGTTAGGGTTAGGGTTAGGGTGAGGGATAGGGTTAGGGTTAGGGTTACGATGAGGGTTAGGCTGTGGGGTAGGGTTAGGGTTAGGGTGAGGGTTAGGGTTAGTGTGAGTTTTAGGGTTAAATTTAGGGTCAGGGTTAGGATTAGGTTAGGGGTGAGGGCTAGGTTGAGGGTGAGGGGTAGGGTGAGGGGTAGGGTTAATGTTAGGGTGAGGGTGAGGGTTAGGTTTAGTGTGAGGGTTAGGGTTAGTGTGAGTTTGAGGGTTAGGGTTAGGGTGAGGGTTAGGGTTAGGGTTAGGTATAGGGTGAGGGTGAGCGTTACGTTTAGGTTGAGGGTTAGGGTGAGAGTAGGGTTAGGGTAAGGGTGAGGGTGAGGCTTAGGTTTAGTGTGAGGGTTAGGGTTAGTGTAAGGTTAAGGGTTAGGGTGAGGTTTAGGGTAACAGTGAGGCTTAGGGTTAGGGTGAGTTTGAGGGTGAGGGTGAGGTTTAGGGTTAGGTTTAGGGTTAAGGTGAGTGTGAGCCGTAGGGTGAGTGTGAGGGTTCGGGTGAGGGTTTGGGTGAAGGGGGAGGTTTATCATTAGGGTTCGGGTTAGAGTTAGGGTGAGGCTGTGGGTGAGGGTTAGGTTTAGGATTAGGGCTAGTGTTAGGATTAGGCTGAGGCTGAGTGTGAGGGTGAGGGTGAGGGTTAGGTTTTGGGTGAGGGTTCAGGTTAACGTTAGGGTTAGGCTTAGGTTGAGGGATAGGATTAGGGTTAGGGTTAGGATGAGGGATATGCTGTGGGGTAGGGTTAGGATTAGGGTGAGGGTTAGGGTTAGTGTGAGTTTTAGGGTTAAGGTTAGGGTCAGTGATAGGATTAGGTTAGGGGTAAGGGTTAGGGTGAGGGTTAGGATGAGGGTGAGGTTTAAGTTTAGGGATAGGGTTAGGATGAGGTTAGGGTGAGGGCTAGGGTGAGTGTGTGGGTTAGGGTTAGGGTTAGGGATAGGGTGAGGATTAGGTTTAGGTTTAGGGCTAGGGTTAGGGTGAGTCTTAGGCTGAGGGGAAGGTTTAGTGATAGGGTGAGGGTTAGGTTTAGTGTGAGGGTTAGGGTTTGGGGTAGGGTTAGGGTGAGGGCTAGGATGAGTGTGAGGGTTAGGGTTTTATTTAAGGATAGGGAAAGGATTAGCATTAGGGTTAGTGTTAGGTTGAGGTTTAGGCTGATGTGTAGGGTTACAGTTAGGGTGAGGGTTAGGATTAGTGGGAGTGTTAGGGTTAGGTTTAGGGTTAGGGTTAGGGTGAGGGTTCGGGTGAGCGTTCGGGTTAATGTGTGGGTGAGGGTTAGGGTTTGTGTGAGGACTAAGTTTAGGTTTAGGGTTACTGTTAGGGTTATGTTTAGGGTGAGGGTAAGGGTTAGGTTTAGTGGTATGGTTAGGGTGAGGGTTCGGGTTAGTATGAGGGTTAGGATTAGGTTTAGGAGAAGTTGAGGGTAAGGGTTAGGGTGAGGTTTAGGGTGAGGGTGAGGGTTAGGATTAGAGTTAGGGTTAGGATTAGGGTTAGGGTGAGGGTGAGGTTGAGGTTCAGTGTTAGGGTGAGGGTTAGGGTTATTGTTAGGGTTAGGTTGCGGGTGAGGGTGAGGGTGAGGGTGAGGGTTAGGGTTAGGGTAGGGTTAGGTTTGGCTGAGGGTGAGGGTGAGAGTGAGGGTGAGGGTTAAGTTTAGGGTGAGGGCTAGGGTGAGGGTGATATTTTTGGTTAGGAAAGGTTTATTGTTAGGTTTAGGGTGAGGATTTGGGTGAGGGTGACGTTTAAGGTGAAGGTTAGGGTTAGGGTGAGGGTTAGGGTTAGGGTTAGCGTGAGGTTTAGGGTTAGGGTGATGTTTACGGTGAGGGTGAAGGTGAGAGTGAGGGTTCAGGTGAGGGTTAGGGTTAGGGTGAGGGTTAGGGTTAGGGTTAGGGTTAGGTTTAGGGTGAGGATAAGGTTTAGGATGACAGGGTGAGGGTGAGGGGTAGGTTTAGGTTTGGGTTAGGGTGATGTTAATGGTGAGGGTGAGGGTAAGAGTGAGGATTCGGTTGAGGGTGTAGCTTAGGGTGTTGGTGAGGGTTAGGGTGAGAGTTAGGGTTCGATTGAGGGTGAGAGTTAGTGTGTTGGTGAGGGTTAGGGTGAGTGTGAGTGTTAGGGTGAAGTTTAGGATTAGGATGAGGGTTAGGGTTAGGGTTAGGGTGAGGGTTAGGGTGAGGGTTATGGTTAGGGATAGGGTCAGGATTAGGGTTAGTGTGAGGGTTAGGGTTAGGGTTGGTGTAAGGATAAGGGTTAGGTTGAGGATTAGGGTGAGAGTGAGGGTAAGGGTTAGATTAAGGGTTAGGGTGAGGGTTAGGCTAAGGGTTAGGTTTAGGGTTAGGGTGAGTGTGAGGGTTAAAGTTAGGGTTAGTGTGAGGGTTAGGGTTGGGGTGAGGGTTAGGGTTAGGGTTAGGGTGAGGGTTTAGGTGAGTGTGAGTTTTAGGGTGTGGGTGACGGTTAGGGTTAGGTTGAGGGATAAGGTGACGGTGAGGGTTAGGGTGAGGGTGAGGGTTAGGGTTAGGGTGAGTGATAGGGTGAGGGTTAGGGTTAGAGTGAGTGTGAGGATAAGGATTAGGGTTACCCTTAGGGTTATGGTCAGGGCATGGGTTAGGGTGAGGTTTAGGTTGAGGTTGAGGGTTAGGGTTAGCGTTAGGGTTAAGGTGAGAGTTAGGGTGAGGGTTAGGGTTAGGGTGAGGGTGAGGGTTAGGTTTAGGGTTAGGGTGATATTTATGGTTAGAGTGTGGGTTAGGGATAGGTTTATGATTGGGGGAGGTTTAGGTTTATGGTTAGGGTTCCAGTTAGGGTGAGTGTGAGGGTGAGTGTTAGGGTTAAGAGTAGGGTTAGGGTTAGTGTTAGGCTGAGGGTGAGGGTGAGGGTGAGGGTTAGGGTTAGGGTTAGGGTAATGTTTAGGGTTAGGTTTAGGTTGAGGGTTAGGGTTAGGGTTAGGATTAGGATTAGGGTGAGGATTATGGTTAGGGTTAGGGTGTGGGTTAGGGAAAGGTTTATGGTTAGGGTTAGCATTAGGTTTACCATTAGGGTTAGAGTTAGGGTGAGGTTGAGGATTAGGGTTAGGATTAGGTTTAGGGTTAGGGTGAGGATGAGGTTGAGGATATGTTTGAGGGTGAGGGTGAGGGTTAGCTTTAGGCTTAGGGTGAGGGCTAGGGTGAGGGCGAGGGTTAGGTTGAGGGTTAGTGTGAGGATGCAGCTTTCGGTTAGGAAAGGGTTAGGGTTAGGTTTAGGGTGAGGATTAGGCTGAGGGTGAGGTTGAAGGTGAGGGTTAGGGTTAAGGTGAGGGTTAGGGTTAGGGTTAGGGTTAGGGTGATGTTTAGGGTGAGGGTGAGGGTGAGGGTGAGGGTTGTGGTTAGGGTAATGTTTAGGGTTAGGGTTAGGTTGGGGGTTAGGTTTAGGGTTAGGATGAGGGTTAGGGTGAGGATTATGGCTAGGGTTAGTGTGTGGGTTAGGTTTAGTGTGACCGTTAGTGTTAGGGTGAGGGTAAGCGTTAGGGTGAGGGTTAGGATGAGGTTGCGGGATAGGGTTAGTATTAGGGTTAGGGTGAGCGTTTGGATGAGGGTTAGGTGTAGGGTAAAGGTGTGGGTTAGTGTTAGGGTTCAGTTCAGTGTTAGCGTTAGGGTGAGGTGTAGGGTTAGGGTTAGGGTTAGTGTGAGGTTAACGGAATGTTGAGGGTTAGGGTGAGGGATAGGGTTAGTGTAAGGTTTAGGGTGAGTGTTTGTGTGAGGGTTAGGTTTAGTTTTAGGGTTACGTGAGGGTTAGCATGAGGGTAAGGTTTAGGGTGAGGTTTAGTGTGAGGTTGAGTATTAGGGTTAGCATTAGTGTTAGGGTGAGGGTTAGGGTTAGGTATAGCATTAGGGTTAGGGTGAGGTTTAGGATTACGGTAAAAGTTAGGGAGAGGTTTAGGGTTAGCATTAGGTTTACGGTTAGGTTTACAGTGAGGGTGAGGGTGAGGAATAGGGTTAGGATTAGGTTTAGTTTTAGGGTGAGTCTGAGGTTTAGGGTGAGGGTGAGTGTTAGGGTTAGGCTTAGGGTGAGGGCTACGGTGAGGGCTAGGGTGAGGGCGAGGGTTAGGGTGAGAGTTAGGGTTGGGGTGAATATTAGGATTACGGTTAGGGTGAGGGTGAGGGTGATGGTGAAGGTGAGGGTTAGGGTGTGGGTTAGGGTTAAGGTTATTTTGAGGGTAAGAGTTAGGGTGCGGTTTAGTTTGAGGTTTAGGGTTAGGGTGAGGATTATGGTGAAGTTGAGTGTTAAGGTGACAGTGAGGGTTAGGGTGAGGTTGAGTTTTAGGTATAGTGTTAGCATTAGGGTGAGGGTTAGGGTCAGGGTTAGGATTAGGGTGAGGGTTAAAGTGAGGGTTAGTGTTCGGGTTAGGTTTAGGGTTAGTATGAGGATTAGGGTTAGTGTTAGGTTTATAGTGAAGGTAAGGGTTAATGTGAGGGTTAGGCTGAAAGGGTAGGTTTAAGATAAGGGTGAGGGAGAGGGTGAGGGTAAGGGTTAGGGTGTGGGTGAGGCTTAGGGTTAGCATTAGTGTTAGGGTTAGGTTTAGAGTGAGTGTGAGGTTTAGGGTTAGGGTTAGGGTGAGGGTGAGGTTTTGGGTGAGGGTGAGGTTTAGGTTTAGGTTTAGGGTTATGGTTAGGATTAGTGTAAGGGTGTGGGCTAGTGTGAGGGTGAGGGTTAGGTTTTGGGTTAGGGTGAGGGTAAGGGTTAGGGTGAGGGGTAGGGTGAGGTGTAGTTTTAGGGTTAGGGTGAGGGTTAGGGTTAGCCTGAGGTTTATGGTGAGGGTTAGGGCTAGGGTTAGGGTGTGGGTTAAGGTTAGGGTGATGTTTAGGCTGAGGCTGAGGGTTAGGGTGATAGCTAGGGTGAGGTTTAGGGTTAGTGTTAGGATTAGGGTTAGGGTGAGGGTGAGAGTTAGGGTTAGAATTAGGGTTAGGAGAGTGTTAAATTGAGGGTCAGGTTTAGGGTTAACGTTAAGGTTAGGGTTAGAATGAGTGTTAGGTTGAGGTTTAGGGTTAGGGTTAGGGTTAGGTTTAGGATGAGCGTTAGGCTGAGGGTTAGGGTTAGGCTCAGGGTTAGGGTTAGGGTTAGTGTGAGGGTTAGGTTTAGGGTTAGGGTTAGGTTGTGGACTGTGGTGAGGGTGAGGGTTAGGGTGATGGTTAGGATTACGGTTAGGGTTAGGGTCAGGTAAAGGTTGAGGTTTAGGATTAGAGTAAGGACTTGGGTTGGGCTGAGGATGAGGGTGATGTTGAGGGTGAGGGTTAGGGTTAGAGTGAAGGTTAGAGTGAGTGTGAAGGGGAGGGGGAGAGCTTGGTTTGGGGTTAGAATTAGGTTGAGGGTGAGGGTTAGGGTTAGGGTTAGCAATAGCTTTAGGCTGAGAGTGAGGGTGAGTTTAGGGTTAGGGTGAAGGTTAGGGTTAGGATTAGGTTTAGGTTGAGGGTTAGGGTTAGGGTTAGGGTTAGGATGAGCATTAGGCTCAGGGTTAAGTTTAAGGTTAGTGTGAGGGTTAGGGTTAGGGTTAGGGTCAGGGTTTAGTTAGGGTGAAGGTTAGTTTTAGGTTTACTGTTAGGATAAGGTTTAGGCTGAGTGTTAGGTTTAGGGTTAGTGTGAGTGTTAGGTTTAGTGTTAGGGTTAGGGTGTGGGCTAGGGTGAGGGTGAGGGTTAGGGTGAGGGTGAGGGTGAGGGTTTAGCTTAGGTAAGGGTTAAGGCTAGGTTAGGGTGAGGATTAGGATGAGGTTGAGGGTTAACGTGAGGGTTAGGATGAGGGTTAGGGTTACTGTGAGGGTTAGGGTTAGGGTTAGGGTGAGAGTCAGGGTAAAGGTTAGGGTGAGGGTGAGGGTTAGAATTAGCGTTAGGGTTAGGATTAAGGTGAGGGTGAGGATGAGGGTTAGTGTTAGGGTGAGGGATAGGGTTGGGGTTGGGGTGAGGGTTAGGGTTAGGGTTTGGGTTAGGGTGAGGGTGAGCGTTAGGGTTAGAGTTAGGTTTAGGCTGAGGGTGAGGGTGAGGGTGACATTGATGGTTAGGGTTATGGTTAGGGGGATGGTGAGGGTTAGGGTGAGGGTGAGGGTTAGAGTGAGGGTGAGGGTGAGGGTTTCCTTTACGTCAGGGTTAGGGTTACGCTGAGGTTAGGGTTAGGGTTAGGGTTAGGGTTAGGTTTAGTGTTAGGGCAAAGGTTAATTTGCGGGTTAGGGTTTGGGTGATGTTTAGTGTGAGCGAGATGTTGAGAGTTCAAGTGTGGGTGAGATGTAGGGTGTGGGTGAAGATTAGTGTTAGGTTGAGTGTTAGCCTTAGGTTTAGGTTTAGTGTGAGGGTGAGGGTTAGGGCTAGGTTTAGGGTTAGGTTGAAGGTTAGTATTAGGGTTAGGGTTAGTATGAGTGTTATGGTGAAGGGTAGGGTTAGGGTTAGGTTAGGGTGAAGATTAGGGTGAGGTTGTAGGTGAGGGTTAGGGTTAGGTGCAGGTTTAGGGTGACTTTGAGGGTTAGGCTTAGGTTTAGGATTAGGGTTAGGGTTAGGAAGAGTGTTAGGGTGTCGGTGAGGGTTCGTGTCAGGTTCAGGTTTAGAATGTAGTTGAGGGTTATGTTTAGGGTGAGTATTAGGTTTAGATTTAGGTTTATGGTGAGGGTAAGGGTTAGGGTGATGTTTAGTGTGAGGGATAGGCTTAGGGTTAGGTTTAGGTGAGGGTTAGAGATAGGTTTAGGGTTAGGTTGAGGGTAAGTGTGAGATTTCGGTTTGTTTAGGGTTAGAGTTAGGGTTAGGGTGAGGGTTAGTATTAGGGTTAGTATTAAAGTTAGCCTGATGGTGAGGGTGAGGGTTAGGATTAGGGTGAGTGTTAGAGTTAGGGGTACGGTTAGGGTGAGTGTTAGAGTTAGGGTTAGGTTTAGGATGAGCGTTAGGCTTAGGGTTAGGGTTGGGTTAGTGTGAAGGTTAGGGTTAGGGTTAGTGTTAGTGTGAGGGTTAATTTTAGGTTTAGGATAACTGTTAGGTTGAGGGTTAGGTTTAGGGTTAGTGCGAGGGTTAGGTTTAGGGTTAGGGTTAGGGTTAGAGGCAGGGTAAAGGTTAGGGTGAAAGTTAGGGTGAGGGTGAGGGTAAAGGTTAGGGTGAGGGTTAGGGTTAGGGTGAGGGTGAGGGTGAGTGTGAGGGTTTAGTTTAGGGTTAGAGTTAGGGTGAGGGTTAGGATTAGGGTTAGCACTAGGTTTAGGCTGTGAGTGAGGTTGAGGATGAGGGTGAGGTTTACAGTTAGGTTGAGGGTTTGGGTTAGGATTAGGTTTAGGGTGAGGGTTAGGGTTAGGGTTAGGCTGAGGGTTAGTGTTAGGGTTAGTGTTAGGTTTAGTTTGCGGTTAGGTTTAGGGTTAGGGTTAGGTTTAGGGTTTGGTTAGGGTGAAGTTTTGTTTTATGTTTAGGGTTAGGATAAGGTTTTACTGAGGGTTATGGTAAGGGTTAGTGTGAAGATTAGGTTTAGGGTTAAGGTTAGGGTGTGGGCTAGTGTGAGGGTGAGTGTTAGGGTGAGAGTGAGGGTAAGGGTTTAGTTTAGGTAAGGGTTAAGTTAAGGTTAGTTTGAGGATTAGGGTGAGGTTGAGGTTTAAAGTGAGGGTTAGGGTTAGGTTTAGGGTTAGAGTTAGGGTGAGGGTGAGGGTTAGGTTTAGTATTAGAGTTAGCCTGAGGGTGAGGGTGAGGGTTAGGGTTAGCGCGAGTTTTATGGGTAGGGTTACGGTTAGGGGGAGGGTTAGGGTTAGTGTTAGGGTTGGGATGAGCGTTAGGCTGAGGGTTAAGGTTAGGGTTAGTGTGAGGGTTAGGGTTAGGGTTAGGGTGAGGGTGAGGGTTAGGTTTAGGTTTAGGATAAGAGTTAGTTTGAGGGTTAGGTTTAGGGTTAGTGTTAGGGTTAGGGTCAGGGTAAAGGTTAGGGTGAGGGTTAGGGTGAGGGTGAGGGTAAAGGTTAGGGTGAGCGTTAGGGCGAGGGTGAGGGTGAGGGTTAGTGTGAGGGTTGGGTGAGGATTAGGGTGAGAGTTAGGGTGAGGGTAAGGGTTAGGGTGATGGTATGGTTGAGGGTGTGCGATAGGATTATGTTGTGGGTAAGGGTTAGGGTAAGGGTTAGGGTAAAGGTTAGGGTTAGGATGGGGGTTAATGTTAGGGTTAGGTTGAGGGTTAGGGGTAGGGTGATGATTGTTGTGAGAGTATGGTTTAGGGTGAGGGTGAGTGTTCAGGTGAGCTTGAGGGTTAGGATGAGGGTGAGGGTTAGGGTTACATTTAGGGTTAGGGAGAGGGGTAGGGTGAGCATTAGGGTTAGGATTAGGGTTAGAGTGAGGATGAGGGTGAGGGTTAGGTTGTCGGTAAGTGTTATGGTTAGGGTTAGGGTTAGGGCTAGGATGAAGGTGAGGGTTAGTGTGAGGGTGAGGGTTTCGTTTACCTTAGGATTAGGGTTAGGGTGAGGATTAGGTTGAGGGTGAGGGTTAAGCTGAGGTTAGGGTTAGGGTGAGGGTTAGGGTTAGGGTGATGACTGTTGTGAAAGTATGGTTTAGGGTGAGGGTAAGTGTTCAGGTGAGCTTGAGGGTTAGGATGAGGATGAGGGTTAGGGTTACATTTAGGGTTAGGGAGAGGTGTAGGGTGAGCATTATGGTTAGGATTAGGGTTAGAGTGAGGATTAGGATGAGGGTTAGGTTTAGGGTTAGGGTTTGGTTAGGGTGAAGTTTTGTTTTAGGTTTAGGGTTAGGATAAGTTTTATCCTGAGGGTTATGGTTAGGTTAGTGTGAAGGTTAGGTTTAGGGTTTGGGTTAGGTTGTGGGCTAGGGTGAGGGTGAGGGTTAGGGTGAGGGTGTGGGTAAGGGTTTAGTTTAGGTAAGGGTTAAGGTAAGGTTAGGTTGAGGATTTGGGTGAGGTTGAGGGTTAAGTTGAGGGTTAGGGTTAGGTTTAAGGTTAGAGTTAGGGTGAGGGTGAGGGTTAGGTTTAGTATTAGAGTTAGCCTGAGGGTGAGGGTGAGGGTTAGGGATAGGGTTAGTGTGATGGTTAGGGTTAAGTTTAGGGTGAATGTTAGGGTCAGGTTTAGGGATAGGGTAAGGTTTAGGTTGAGGGTTAGGTTTAGGGTTAGGGTGAGGGTTAGGTTTAGGGTTAGGGTTAGGTTTAGGGTCAGGGTAAAGGTTAGGGTGAAGGTTAGAGTGAGGGTGAGGGTAAAGTTTAGGGTGAGCGTTAGGGCGAGGGTGAGGGTTAGGGTTAGTGTGAGGGTTAGGTTGAGGGTTAGGGTGAGGGTTAGGGTGAGGGTAAAAGGGTTAGGGTGATGGTAAGGTTGAGGGTGAGTGTTAGGATTATGTTGTGGGTAAGGGTTAGGGTGAGCGTTACTGTACTGGTTAGGGTTAGGGTGGGGGTTAGGGTTAGGGTTAGGTTGAGGGTTAGCGTTAGGGTGATGACTGTTGTGAGAATATGGTTTAGGGTGAGGGTGAGTGTTCCGGTGAGCTTGAGGGTTAGGATGAGGTTGAGGGTTAGGGTTACATTTAGGGTTAGGGAGAGGGGTAGGGTGAACATTAGGGTTAGGATTAGGGTTAGAGTGAGGATGAGGGTGAGGGTTAGGGTGTGGGTAAGTGTTATGGTTAGGGTTAGGGTTAGGGCTAGGGTGAGGGTGAGGGTTAGTGTGAGGGTGAGGGTTTCGTTTATCTTAGGATTAGGGTTAGGGTGAGGATTAGGTTGAGGGTGAGGGTTAAGCTGAGGTTAGGGTTAGGGTGAGGGTTAGGGTTATGGTGGTGTTTAGGGTGAGGGTGACTGTTCGGTGAGGGTGAGGGTGAGGGTGAAGATTCAGGTTAGGTTTAGGTTTAGGTTGAGGGTGATTGTGAGGGTTAGGATTAGGAATAGGGTTAGGGTTAGGGTGAGGGTGAGGGTCAGTGTGAGGGTGATAGTTAGGGATAGGGTTAGGGTTAGGGTTAGGGTGAGGGTAAGGGATAGTGTGAAGGTTATGATTAGGGTTAGGGTTAGGTTGAGGGAAAGGGTTATGTTGAGGGTTAGGGTGAAGTTGAGGGTTAGGGTTCGGCTTAGGGTTAGGGTGAGGGCTAGGGTGAGGGTGAGGGTTAGTGTGAGGGTTAGGGTGAGGGTTTCATTTAGGTCAGGGTTAGGTTTATGGTGAGGATTAGCGTGAGAGTGAGGGTTAAGGTTAGGGTGAGTGTTAGGGTTAGGGTCAGGGTTAGGGTTTGTGTGATGTTTAGGGTGAGGGAGAGGGTTAGGGTGAGGATGAGGATGAGGGTGAGGGTGACGGTTGGGGTGAGGGTGATGGTTAGGGTGTGGTTGAGGAGTAGGGTTAGGGTTAGGGTTAGGGTTATGGTGAGGGTAAGGTATAGGGTGAGGTTTATTGTGAGGATGAATGTTAGGGTTAGTGTTAGGGTTACGGTGAGGTTTAGGGTGAGGGTTAGGGTTGGGTTTAGGGTTAGTTTGAGTGTGAGGTATAGGATGAGTTTTAGTGTTAGGGTGAGGGTTAGGGATATGGTTTGGCTGAGGGTCAGGGTGACTGTAAGTGTGAGGGTTAGGGTGAGGGTTAGGGTTAGGGTGAGGGTGAGGGTGAGGATTAGGGTGAGAGTATGGGTTAGGTTGAGGATTAGTGTGAGGGTGAGGGTTACGGTTAGCCTTAGGGTTAGGGTGAGGGTTAGGGTTAAGTTTAGGGATAGGATGAGGATTAGGGTTAGGGTTAGGTTTAGGGTGAGGGTTAGGCTGAGGGATAGGGTTAGGGATAGAGTGACTGTTATGTTTACTGTGAGGATTAGGGTTAGGGTGAGGTATAGGTTTAGTGTGAGGTTTAGGTTTAGGGTTAGGGTTAGGATGAGTGTTAGTGTTAGGTTGAGGTTGAGGGTGAGGGGGAGGGGGAGGGCTAGGGTTAGGGTTAGTGTGAGGGTTATTGTTAGGATGAGGGTTAGGTTTAGGGTACAGGTTAGTGTTAAATAAGGGTTAGGGTGAGGGCTAGCGTTAGGGTTAGGGTGAGGGTCAGGGTGAGGATTAGGTTTAGGTTGAGGTTTAGGTTTAGGGTGAGGGTTAGGTTTAGGGTGAGCGTTAGGGTGATGGTGAGGATCAGGGTGAGGGTGAGGGTTAGGTTTAGATTTAGGGTTAGGGTGAGTGTTAGGGTTAGGGTTAGGTTTAGGATGAGAGTTAGGATCAGGTGTCGTGATACGGTTAGAGTGAGGTTTAGGGTTAGTGTGAAGTTTAGGGTTAGGGTTAGTGTGAGGGTAATGTTTAGGGTGAGGGTTAGTTTGAGGGTGAGGGTTAGGGTGAGCGTTAGGGTTAGGTTCAGTGTAAGGGTTAGGGTTAAGGTGATGTTTAGGGTGATGTTGAGGGTTAGTGTGACGGTGAGGGTGAGGTTGAGGGTGAGGGGTAGGATGAGGGTGAGGGTGAGGTTAGTTTAGGATTAAGGTTAGAGTTAGGATTAGGCTGAGGGTGAGGGGGAAAGTGAGGGTGAGGGTTAGGGTTAGGGCTAGGGTGAGGGTTAGGGTTTTTGTGAGGGTTAGTGTGATGGTGAGGGTCAGCGTGAGGGTGAGGGGTAGAAGGAGGGTGAGGGTATGGTTGAGGGTAAGTTTTAGGATTAGGGTTAGGGTGAGTTTTAGGGTTAGGGTTAGAGATATTGTTAGGGTTAGGATTAGAATTAGGATGAGGGTGAGGGTTATTGTTAGAGTTAGGGTTAGTGTTAGGGTGAGGGTGGGGTTGAGGTTTAGGGTTAGGATTAGGGTTATGGTTAGGTTAAGGCTGAGGAAGGGGAGGTTGAGGGTGAAGTTTAGAGTTAAAGTTAGGATTAGGTTGAGGGCTTGTGTGAGGGTGAGGGTTACGCTGAGGGTGAGGGTGAGGGTTTCGGTTAAGTAAAGTTAAGGGTTAGGGTGAGGATTAGGGTGAGGATGAGGATTAAGCTGAGGTTAGGTGCAGGGTCAGGGTTAGGGTTAGAGTGAGGCTTAGGGTTAGGGTGATGTTTAGGGTGAGGGTGAGGGTGACGGTTAGGGTGAGGGTGAGGGTGAGGGGGAGGGTTAGGGTTAGAGTTAGGTTTAGGGTGAGTGTGAAGTTTAGGATTAGGAATAGGATTAGGATTAGGGTTAAGCTGAGGGTGAGGGTCAGATTGAGGGTGAAGGTTAGGGTCAGAGTTAGGGTTAGGATTAGAGTGAGGGTTACGGTTAGTGTGAGGGTTTTGGTTAGGGTTAGGTTGAGGGTTAGTGTTAGGGTGAGAATAAGGGTTTGGGTGTGGGTTAGGGTGAGTGTGAGTGTATGGATAGGGTTTGTGTTAGGGTTAGGGTGAGGGTTAGGGTTTGGGTGATGTTTAGAGTGAGGGTGAGGGTTAGGGTGAGGATGACGGTTCAGTTGAGGGTGAGAGTTCCTTTGAGAGTGAGGGTTAGGGTGTGGGTGAGGATTAGGGTTAGCGTGAGGTTTAGCATTAGGGGTAGGATTAGGGTTAGGTTGAGGGTTAGGGTTAGCGTTAGGGTTAGGATGAGGGGTAGGGAGAGGGTAGGGTTAGATTTAGGGTAGTTTTAGAGTGAGTGTGAGGGTTAGGTTGAGGCTGAGGGTGAGGGTTAGGGCTAGGTTTAGGATGAGGGTTAGGCTGACGGTTAGGTTTAGGCTTAGGGTTAGGGTAAGGTTTAGGGTGACGGTGAGGGTTAGCTTTAGGATTAGGGTTAGGGTTAGTGTGATCGTTAGGGTTAGGGTTAGGGTGAGGGTTAAGGTGAGGATTAGGGTTAGTGTTGGGGTGAGGGTTAGGGTGAGGGTTAGTTTTAGAGTTACGGTTAGTGTGAGGATAAGGGTTAGGCAGAGGGTAAGGGTGAGGGGGAGGATGATGGTGAGGGTTAGGGTGAGGGTGATGGTTACGGTTAGGTTTAGTTTTAGGGTGAGAGTGAGGTTAAGGGTTAGGTTTTGGATTAGAGTTAGGCTTAGGCTGAGATTGAGGCTGAGGGTCAGGGTGAGGGTTAAGGCTAGGGTGAGTGTTAGGGTTAGGGTTAGGGTTAAAGTTAGGGTGAGGGTTAGGGTTAGGGTTAGGATTAGGATGAGGGTTAAGCTGAGGGTTAGCTTTAGGTTTAGGGTGAGGGTAAGGTTTAGGGTGAGGTTTATGGTGAGGGTGAGGGTTAGGATTAGTCTTAGGTTTAGGTTTAGGGCTGAGTGAGGGTTAGGGTGAGGGAAAGGGTTAGGGTGAGAGTTAGGGTAAGGGTGCGGATAGGGTTATGGTGAGGGTAAGGTTTAGGGCATGTTTTCGGGTGAGGTTGAGGGTTAATGTTAGCATTAGGGTTACGGTGAGCATGAGGGTTATGGTTAGGTTGAGGGCTAGTGTGAGGTGAGGGTTAGGGTGAGGGTGAGGGTTCTGTTGAGAATTAGAGTTAGGGTGAGGGTTAGGGATAGGGTTAGTGTGAGCGTAAGTGTTAGGGGCAGGGTTATGGTGAGGGTGAAGGTTAGGGTTAGGGTGAGGGTTAAGGTTAGGGTTTTGGTTTGGGGGAGGGCTAGGGTGAGCCGTAGGTTTAGGGTTAGGTTTAGTTTGCAGGTTAGGGTGAGGTTTAGGGTGAGGGTGAGGTTTAGGGTTAGGGTGAGGTTAGGGTGAGGGTTAGGGTTAGGGTTAGGGATAGGGTGATGATAAGGGTTAGTGTGATGGTTAAGGTAAGGTTGAGGATTAGGGTTAGTGTGAGGATAAAGGTTAGGTTGAGGGTTAGGGTGAGAGTGAGGGTTAGGTTTAGGTTGAGGTTATGGATTAGGGTTATGGTTAGGGTGAGGTTTACTGTGCGCCGTAGGTTTAGGGTTAGGGTTAGTTGGCAGGTTTGGGTGAGGGTAAGGTTTAGGGTGAGGTTTAGCGTGAGGGTAAGAGTTAAGGTTGGAGTGAGGTTAAGGATTAGGGTGAGGGTTAGGGTTAGGGTTAGTGATATGGTGAGGATTAGGGTTAGTGTGAGGGTTAGGGTGAGGTTTAGGATTAGGTTCATTGTGAGGAGAAGTGTTAGGGTGAGGGTTAGGGTGAGGGTGAGGTGTTGGGTTAGCATTAGGGATAGGGTGAGCGTTAGGGTGAGGGTTAGGTTTAGGGTGAGGGTAGGGTTAGGTTAAGGCTGAGGGTTAGTGTTAGGTTGATATTTATGGTGAAGGTGAGTGTTAAGGTGAGGGTGGGGGTGAAGGTTAGGTTAAGGGTTAGGGTTAGGGTGAGGGTGAGGGTGAGGATGAGGGTTAGGTTTAGGATTAGGGTTAGGGTTTTGCTTAGTGTTAATGTTAGTGTGAGGATGTGGGTTCAGGTGATGGTGAGGGTTAGGGTGTGTGCGAGGGTTAGGGTTAGGCTGAGGATTAGGGTTAGGGTTAGGATTATGGTGAGGTTAAGATTTAGGGTGAGGTTTACGGTGAAGGTGATGGTTAGGGTTAGCATTAGAGTTAGGATGATGGTTAGGGTGAGAGTGAGGTTTAGGGTTAGGGTTAGGGTGAGTTTGAAGGTGAGGGTGAGATTTAGTGTTAGCATTAGTGTTAGGGTTATGGTTAGAGTGAGGTTGAGAGTTTTGGTTAGGGTGAGGGTTAGGGTGAGGGTTATGGTTAGGGTGAGGGTTAGGGTTATGTTGAGGGTTAGGGTTAGGGTGAAGTTTAGCGTTAGGGTGATGTTTATTGTGAGGGTGACTGTTAGGGTGAGGGTGAGTTTCAGGGTCAGGGTGAGGGTTTGGTTGATCGTGAGGGTTAAGCTGTGGTTGAGAGTTAGGGTTAGAGTGAGGTAGGGTGACGGTGAGTGTTAGGGTACAGGTTAGATTTAGTGTTAGGGTTAATGTGATGTGAGGGTGAGCGTGAGGTTGAAGGTTAGGGTGAGGGTGATTGTGAGGGTTAGGTTTAGGATTAGGGTTAGGGTGAGTTTTAGGGTTAGGGTTAGGTTTAGTGTGAGGATAAGGGTTAGGGTGAGACTGAAGGTTAGGGTTAGCGTTACGGTTAAGGTGAGATTTAGGGTGAGGGTTAGGGTCAGGGTTAGGGTTAGGGTTCGGGTGAGGGTTCGGGTGAGGGTGTGTGTTACAGCGTGGGTGAAGTTTAGGGTTAGGGTGATCGTTAACGTGATGTTGAGTGTTAGGGTGAGAGTGAGTGTTAGGGTTACGGAGAGCGTTAGGGTTAGGGTTAGGGTTAGGCGAAATGTGAGGATTAGGGTTAGAGTTAGGGTTATGGTGAGGGTACGGGTTAGGGTGAGGTTTGTGGTGAGGGTGAGGGTTAGGGTTAGCGTTAGGGTTAGGGTGAGGTTTAGGGTGGGGGTTAGGGTTAGGGTGAGGGTGCCTGTTAGGGTTAAGGTTAGGGTGAGGTTTAAGGTTAGGGTGAGGGCTAGGGATATGGTTAGGGTTTGGGTGAGGGTCAGAGTTAACGGTAGGGTTAGAGTTAGGGAGAGGGTGAGGGTTAGAGTTAGGGTTAGGATTAGGTATACGGTTAGGCTGATGGTGAGGCTTAGGTTTAACGTGAGGGTTAGGGTTAGGTTTAGGGTTAGGGTTAGGTTGAGGGTTAGGGTTGGGTTTAGGATGAGGGTTTGGCTGAGGGTTAGGTTTAGGGTTAGGGTGAGGGTTAGTGTTAGTGTGATGGTTAGGGTTAGGGTTTTGTTTACGGTGAGAGTGAGGGTTAGGGTTAGGTTTAGGGTGAGGTGAGCGATAGGTTGAGGGTTTGGGTTAGGTTTAGTATTAGGGTGATAGTTAGGTTGACGGTTAGTGTTGGGTTTAGGGTTTGGGTGAGGGTTAGGGTTAGGGTTAGAGTTCGGATGAGGGTGAGGTTGAGGGTTAGCGTTTGAATTAGGGTTAGGTTTAGGGTTATGCTGAAGGTGAGGTTGAAGGTGAGGGTGAGTTTTAGGGTTTGGGTGAGGGTTAGGGTTATGGTTAGGGTTAATGTGAGGGTGCGGGTTAGGTTTAGGGTTAAGCTTAGGATGAGGTGTAGGCTGAGTGTTAGGTTTAGGCTTAGGGTGAGGGTGAGGGTAAGGGTTAGAGTGATGGTGAGGGATAGGTTTAAGATTCAGGTTAGGGTTTGGGTGATGGTTAGGGTTAGGGTTAGGCTTAGGGTGAAGGTTAAGGTGAGGGGTAGGGTTAGGGTTAGTGTTAGGGTGAGGATTAGGGTTAGGGTGAGGGTAAGGGTGAGGGGTAGGTTTAGGTTTAGGGTTAGTGGGAGGGTAAGGGTTAGGGAGAAGGTTAAGGTGAGGGTGAGGATGAGGGTGAGGGTTAGTGTGAGGGTGAAGATAGGGTTAGGTTTAGAGTTAAGATGAGAGTGAGGGTGAGTATTAGGTTTTGGATTAGGGTTAGGTTTAGGTTTACTCTGAGGGTGAGGTTAAGGGTAAGGGTGAGTTTCAGGGTTAGGTTGAGAGTTAGGGTTAGAGTTAGGGTTAATGTTAGGGTGAGGGATAGGGTTAGGGTTAGGGTTTGGATCAGGATTAGGCTGAGGGTTAGGATTAGTGTTAGGGTGAGGATAAGGGTTAGGGTGAGGGTTATGGTAAGGGTGAGGGTTAGGGTTAGCTTAGGGTTAGGTTGAGGGTTAGGGTGAGTTTTAGGGTGAGGGTTAGGGTGAGGGTTAGTGTTAGGGTTAGGGATAGGGTTGGGTGAGGGAAAGTGTTAGGGTGAGGGTTAGTGTGGGGATGAAAGGTATGGTTATGGTGAGGGTAAGGGTTAGGGCGAGGTTTAGGGTGAAGTTGAGGGTTAATTTTAGCATTAGGGTTATGGTGAGCATGAGGTTTAGCGTGAGGGTTATGGTTAGAGTTAGGGTTAGGGTGAGGGTTAGGCTGAGGGGTAGGGTTAGGGTTAGGGTTATGGTAAGGCTTACTGTGAAGGGTAGGGTTAGGGTGAGGGTGAGGGTTAGTGTTAGGGTTAAGGTGAGGTTGAGGGTGAGGGTAAGTGTTAGGTTGAGGTTGAGGTTTAGGTTTAGGATTAGGGTTAGGGTTAGGTTTAGGGTAATGGTTAGGGTTAAGTTTAGTGTAAGGGTGAGGGTGAGGGTGATGGTTAGGGTTAGGGTTAGGATTAATTGCTAGGGTTAGGGTTAGCCTGAGTGTGGGGGTGAGGGTTAGGGTTAGGGTTAGGTTTAGGGTTAGGGTTATGGTGAGGGTGAGGGTTAGAGTTAGGATGTTGGTTAGGGTGAGTGTTAGGGTGACTGTGAGGGTTAGGGTTAGGGTGAGGGTTAGGTTTAGAGTGAGTGATAGGTTTATGGTTAGGGTTAGGGTGAGGGTGAGGGTGTGGGATTGGGTGAAGTTTAAGTTTAGGGTTTGGGTTTAGGTTAGGTTGAGGGTTAGGCTGAGTGTTAGGTTTAGCGTTAGGGTGAGGATAAGGGTTAGGGTGAGGGTGAGGCTTAGGATTAGGTTTAGGGTTAGTTTTAGGGTGAGGGTAAGGGATAGGGCTAGGGTTAGGTTTAGAGTTAGGGTGAGGGAGAGAGTAAGGGTTAGGTTTTGTACTAGGGTTAGGTTTAGGGTTAAGCTGAGGGTGAGGTTGAGGGTGAGGGTGACGGTTAGGGTGAGGGTTAGGTTTAGGGTTAGGATGAGGGTTAGGCTGAGGTTTAGGGTTAGGGTTCGGTAAGGGTAACGGTTAGGGTGAGACTGAGGGTTAGGCTTTGGCTTAGGGTTAGGATGCCGGTTAGGGTGAGGTTTAGTGTTAGTGTTAGTGTTAGGGTTAGAGTGAGGGTTAGGGTGAGGGTAAGGGTTAGGGTTAGGGTTAGGTTGATGTTGATGGATAATGTTAAAGTGAGGGTAAGGGTTAGGGCGAGGTTTAGGGTGAGGCTGAGGGTTAATGTTAGCATTAGGGGTATGGTGAGGGTGATTGTTAGGGTGAGGGTTAGAGTTAGGGTTAGGGATAGGGTGAGGATTAAGGTTAGGGTTAGGTTTACAGTGAGGGTTAGGCTGAGGGGTAAGGTTAGGGTTAGTGTTAGGGTGAGGGTTAGGGAGTGGGTTAATGTTAGGGTTAGGGTTAGGGTGAGGTTGAGGGTGAGGGTTAGGGTTAAGGTGAGGGTTATGGAGAGGTTGAGGTTTAGTTGTTAGCCTTAGGGTTAGGCTTAGGTTTAGGGTTAGGGTGAGGGTGAGGTCTAGTGTTAGTATTAGGGTTAGGGTTAGGGTTAGGGTGAGGATGAGTTTTAGAGTGAGGGTAAGGGTTAGGGCGAGGTTTAGGGTGAGGTTGAAGATTAATGTTGGCATTAGGGTTACTGGGAGGGTGAGGGTTAGGGTGAGTGTTAGGGTTATGCTTAGGGATACAGTGAGGATTAGGGTTAGGGTTAGGTTTAGGGTGAGGTTAAGGCTGAGGGCTAGGGTTAGGTTTAGCTTTACGGTGAGGGTTAGGGTTAGGGTGAGGGTTAGGATTAGGGTTAGGTTCAGGTTGAGGTTGATAGTGAGGGTAACGGTTATGTTGAGGGTTAGAGTGAGGTTGAGGTTTAGGGTTAGCATTAGGGTTAGGGTTAGGGTTAGGGTGAGGGTTAGGGTTAGGCTTACGGTTAGGGTAAGTGTTAGGGTTAGGGTGAGGGTTAGGGTTAGGGTGATTTTTAGGGTGACAGTGAGGGTTAGGGTGAGGGTGAGGTTGAGCGTGAGGGTTAGGTTGAGGGTGAGGGTGAGTGTGAGGGTGACGGTGAGGGTTACTATTAGGGTTAGGTTTAGGGTGAGGATAAGAATTAGGGTTAGCATAAAAACAAACATATTTTCAAGGTTAAAGGCTGGAACAAAATCTACCAAGCAAACGGCCCTCATAAACAGGCGGGAGTTGCAATCCTAATATCAGATAAAATAGACTTCAAACTAAAATTCGTGAGAAGAGATAAAGAAGGTCGCTACATACTAATTAAAGGATCTCTCCTTCAGGAGGCTATTACAATTCTAAATATCTATTCTCCAAACAATGGAGCACCCAAATTTATCAAAGAAACACTACTTTCCCTCAAATCCCATATAGATCCAAAGACATTAATTGTTGGGGATTTTAACACACCACTCTCCCCACTAGATAGATCAACTCGGCAAAAACTCAACAGAGAAACCACAGATCTAAACAGCTGCATAGATCAACTAGACTTAACAGACATTTACCGAACATTTCACCCAGCAGCAACAGAATACACGTTCTTCTCAGCAGCACATGGAACGTTTTCTAAAATAGACCACATTTTAGGCCACAAAGCAAACTTGTCTAAATTCAGAAACATAGAAGTTATACCTTGCATTCTCTCTGACCACAAGGGAATAAAATTAGAACTCAACACCAAAAGCCACCAAAGAAAGTCCGGTATCACATGGAGGCTGAACAACACACTGCAGAATCATGAGTGGGTCATGGAAGAGATTAGAAAGGAAATTCAAATGTTCATGCTATTCAACAAAAATGAACACACAAATTACCAGCTCCTCTGGGACACAGCAAAGGCAGTACTCAGAGGCAAGTTTATAGCTCTGAGCTCCTACATCAACAAATTGGAGAGATCGGAAACTAACAATTTAATGACACATCTAAACCTCCTTGAAAAAGAGCAGCAAGATAAACCCCAATCCAGTAGACGGAAAGAAATAATCAAAATTAAATCAGAATTAAATGAATTAGAATCCAAAAAAACGATAGAAAGAATCAACAAAACAAAGAGTTGGTTCTTCGAAAAACTTAACAAAATTGACAGACCCTTAGCAAACCTTATCAGAAAAAGGAGAGAACACACCCAAATTAATAAACTCAGAGATGAGAATGGAAACATCACCACGGAAACAACCAAGATTCAGAACATTATAAGGGGATACTTCTCAAAACTTTATGCTAATAAGTTTGAGAACTTGACAGAAATGGACCTTTTCCTAGCAAATATTGACATGCCAAAACTAAACCAAGATGAGTTAAACCAGCTTAACAGGCCCATATCAAGCATTGAAATAGAAACAGCAATAAGAGACCTCCCAGCTAAGAAAAGTCCAGGACCAGATGGTTTTACAGCGGAATTTTACAAGGCCTTCAAAGCAGAGCTCACACCAATACTCCTCCAACTCTTCAATGAAATTGAAAGAGAAAGCTCACTACCGAACACATTCTATGAAGCCATCATAACCCTCATCCCAAAACCAGGCAGGGACTCATCAAAGAAAGAGAACTATAGACCCATTTCTTTGATGAACATCGATGCAAAACTTCTCAACAAAATTTTGGCCAATCGACTTCAACAATTCATCCAAAAAATCATACACCATGATCAAACAGGATTCATTTCAGGGATGCAAAGCTGGTTCAATATACGCAAATCAATTAATATTATTCATCACATCAACAGGAGCAAGAATAAGAACCACATGGTTATCTCAATAGATGCAGAAAAAGCATTTGACAAGATCCAACACCCCTTTATGATGAAGGTTCTGGAAAAATTAGGAATCCATGGAACATTCCTCAATACAATAAAGGCTGTATATGACAAACCTACAGCCAGCATTATACTCAATGGTGAAAAAATAAATCCACTTCCTCTTAACTCAGGAACAAGACAAGGATGCCCACTCTCTCCACTTCTCTTCAATCTAGTATTAGAATGCCTAGCTACAGCAATAAGACAAGATGCAGACATAAAGGGGATCCAAATAGGGAAAGAAGAAATAAAACTCTCCCTCTTTGCAGATGACATGATCTTGTATTTAAAGAATCCCATAGACTCCACTCCAAAATTACTCAAGCTGATTCAAAACTTTGGCAAAGTAGCAGGTTATAAAATTAACCCCCCAAAATCAATGGCTTTTCTATATGCCAACAATGAGAAAAGTGTGGCTGAAATTAGGAAAGCAACTCCATTTGTAATAGCCCCACAAAAAATAAAATACCTAGGAATTAACTTAACCAAAGAAGTGAAGGACCTCTATGATGAAAACTTTAAAATCTTGAAAAAGGAAATCAACACAGAACTTAAAAAATGGCAAAACCTCCCATGCTCCTGGATTGGCAAGATTAACATCGTGAAAATGGCAATACTTCCCAAGGCTATCTACAAATTCAACGCGATACCTATCAAAATTCCACCCTCATTCTTCAGGGAAATAGAGGAGGCAATCCAAAAATTCATATGGAACAATAAAAGACCCCGAATAGCAAAAACGCTCCTCAACGGAAAGAACACTGCTGGAGGAATATCAATACCAAATTTCAAACTCTACTATAAAGCCATAGTAATCAAAACAGCTTGGTATTGGCATAAGAACAGACCTCAGGACCAATGGAATAGAATTGAAAACCCAGAAATGAACCTACAGACCTATAGCCATGTAATCTTCGATAAGGAAGCTAAAACAATAGAATGGAAGAAAGACAGCCTCTTCAGTAAATGGTGCTGGCAAAATTGGTTAACTACATGTAGAAAACTAAAGCTAGATCCTTATATATCACCCTGTACCAGAATCAACTCCAAATGGATCAAAGACCTTGAACTCAAAGCAGACACTCTGAAAACAATACAGGATGGAATAGGAGAAACCCTAGGTCTCCTTGGCTCAGGTCGAAATTTTCTGAATAGAGACCCGGAAGCACAACAAATCAAAGAAAGGTTAGACAAATGGGATTGCATAAGATTGCAGAGCTTCTGCAGGGCAAATGACATAGCTAGCAAGATCAATAGAAAGCCCACCGATTGGGAGAAGATCTTTACTAGCCATACAACGGACAAGGGTCTCATATCTAAAATATACTTGGAACTCAAAAAATTAAACCACCCAACAACAAATCCTCAAAGAAACAACTGCCCAATAAATAAATGGGCGAAAGACTTACAGAGAAGCTTCTCTGAAGAAGAAAGAAGGATGGCCAATAGACACATGAAGAAATGTTCAACATCCCTAGCCATAAAAGAAATGCAAATCAAAACAACATTGAGATATCACCTCACTCCAGTTACAACAGCAAAAATCAAGAACTCTAACAACAACAGATGCTGGAGGGGATGTGGGCAGAAAGGAACCTTACTTCATTGTTGGTGGGAATGTAAACTTGTTCAACCACTTTGGAAAGCAGTATGGAGGTTCCTCAAAAGACTTCACATAGATCTCCCCTATGATCCAGCAATCCCACTTTTGGGCATTTACCCAAATGTTTACAAACAAGACCACACTAAAGCTACCAGCACAACTATGTTTATTGCAGCATTATTTACCATAGCTAAGATATGGAACCAACCCAGATGCCCCTCAGTAGATGAATGGATCAAGAAAATGTGGTATATATACACAATGGAATTCTATGCCTCCCTCAGAAAGAATGACATTTCCCCATTTGTTAGGAAATGGAAAGGTTTGGAAAAAATTATATTAAGTGAAGTAAGCCAGGCCCAAAGAAGCATAGGTCCCATGGTTTCCCTTATTTGCAATATCTAGTATAGGTATGAGCCAAGCGGAAAAGATCAGATAATGTGATGTTAGGAAAATGAACCCTTAAATATGTATTTTAATGTTTTCGTTTCTTTGATGCATGTGTTTCTAACGCATTTATAAGATTATTTCTTTGTTGCTTTGTATGTCCCTCCCCCACAGTGTAACCCCTGCTTTCACTATATTTGATGTCAGTATAACATGTGGAGGAGATGGGGACAAACAAGTCGTTTAAGGATTCAGGTGGACCTGTTGCAACAATGAGAAGTACAAAATGTCATGTCAAAACCAGCTTTACAATGTCGGTGTGGGGGGGGGAGGGAGGTATAATTGGGTGGGGGGAGAGGGGTAAAATTGGGTGGGGGGAGGGGGGAGATGGGGAAGGGAAGTGAAGGGTAAACAAAGGAGGAGGCTGCAATGCTTGGTAAGAAATGTATGCATTATCCTGCCCATGTAATTGTAGCCCCTCTGTACAGTATGTTCTCAAATAAAATAAAATACAATTAAAAAAAAAAGAGTTAGGGTTAGCTTAGGGTTAGTGTAAGTGTTAGGCTGAGGGTGAAGGTTAGGGTGAGGGTTAGGGTGAGGTTTAGGGTGAGGGTTAGGGGTAGTGTGAGGGTTATGGTTAGGGTGAGGTTGAGGGTCAGGGTGAGGTTGAGAGTGACGTTGAGGGTGAGGGTTAGGGTGACGATTATATTTAGGGTGAGGTGAGGGTGAGGGTTAGGTTTAGGGTGAGGGTTAGGGTGAGGTTTAGGGTTAATGTTTCGGTTAGGGTAAGGGTGAGGGTAAGGATTACATTGAGAGTTATTTTGCGGGTGAGTGTCAGGGTTAGGGTGAGGGTAAGGGTTAGGGTGAGGGTTATTGTGAGGGTTTGGGTTTGGGATAGCATTAGGGTTAGTTTGAGGGTGAGGGTTTGGGTGAGGGTTAGGGTTTAGGTTAGGGATAGCGTGAGGATTAGGGTTAGTGTGAGGGTGAGGGTCTGGGTAAGGGTTAGGGTTAGATGTAGGGTGAGGGTGAGTGGGAGCATTAGAATTAAGATTAGGGTTAGGGTTAGAGTTAGGTGAGATTGAGGGTGAGGGTTAGGGTTTGGGATAGAATTAGCGTGAGGGTGAGCATGAGGTTTAGGTTTAGATTAGGGTTAGGGTTATGGTGAGGGTTAGGGTGAGGGTGAGAGTGAGGCTTAGGCTTAGAGTTAGGGTGAAGTGTATGTTTACGGTGAGGGCTATGGTGCGGGTGCGTTTTAGGGTGAGTGTGCGGGTGAGGTTGAGGTTTTCGGTTAGGTAAGGGTTATGTTTAGGGTTAGGGTGAGGATTAGGGTGAGGGTGAGGTTTAGGGTGAGGCTCAGGGTTAGGGTTATGGTGAGGGTTACGGTTAGGGTTAGGTTGAGGCTGAGGGTTAGGTATAGGGTATGGGTAAGGTTTAGTTTGAGGCTGAGGGTGAGGTATCGGGTAAGGGTTAGGGTTATGGTGAGGGTTAGGGTTAGGTTAAGTGTTAGGGTGAGGGTGAGGTTTAGGGTTAGGGTTAGGGTGAGGTTTAGGGTTAATGTTAGGGTTAGTGTAAGGGTTAGAGTTAGGGTGAAGGTTAGATTTAGAGTTAGGATTAGGGTTAGGGTAAGGGTTAGGGTGAGGGTGAGGGTTAGGGTTAGGTTTAGGGAGAGGTTGAGGGTGAGGGTTAGGGTGAGAGTGAGTGTGAGGGTTTCAGTTATGTAAGAGTTAGGGTTAGGGTTAGGGTGAAGATTAAGGTGAGGGAGAGGGTTAGGGTTAGGGTTAGGTTTAGGGTGAGGTTAAGTGTTAGGGTGAGGGTGAGGGTGAGTGTTAGGGTTAGGGTGAGTGTGAGTGTGAGTGTGAGGGTGAGGGTTTCGTTTAGGTAAGGTTTAGGGTTAGGGTTAGGGTCAGGATTAGGGTGAAAGTGAGGTTTAGGTTGAGGGTTAGGTTTAGGGTGAGGGTTAGGTTTAGGTTTGAGGTGAGGTTTAGGGTGATGTTGAGATTTAGGATGAGGTTGAGGGTTAGGATTATGGTTAGGGTGAGGGTTAGGTTTAGGGTGAGGGTTAGGGTTAAGGTTAGGGAGAGGGTTAGGTTTAGGGTGAGGGTTAGGGTTAGTTTGAGGGTTCGGGTGAAGTTGAGTTTGAGGTTGAGGCTTAGGTGAGGGTGATGGTGACGGTGAGGGTTAGTGTTAGGATTCGGGTTAGGGTTAGGGTGATAGTTAAGGTTAGGTTTAGGGTTAGGGTGAGGTTGATGGTGAGGATGAGGGTTAGGTATAGGATTAGGGTGAGATTTAGGGGAAGGGTTAGGGTTAAGGTGAGGGTTAGATTTAGGGTTAGGGTGAGGGTTAGGGTTAGGGTTAGGTTTAGGGTGAGTTTAAGTGTTAGGGTGAGTGTGAGTGTGAGTGTGAGGGTTAGGTTTAGAATTAGGGTTAGGTTTAGGGTTAGGCTCAGGTTGAAATTATGAGTGAGGCTCATCCTAGCACTCATGGCTAGGGTTAAGTTGAGGGTTAGGATGCTGGGTAGATTTAGGGTTAGAATTAGGGTGAGGGTTAGGTTTAGTGTGAGGGTTAGGGTTAGGGTTAGGGTTAGGGTTAGGGTTAGGGTGATGGTAAGTGTTAGAGTGTGGGTTAGGGTGAGAGTGAGGGTTAGGCTGATGTTTAAGGTGAAGGTCGAAGTTAGAGAGAGTGAGAGGTTTCGGGTGAGGGTGAGGGTTAGGGTGTTGGTGAGCGTGAGGATTAGGGTGAGGGTAAGGGTTAGGGTGATGTTTAGGGTGAGTGTGAGGTTTAGGGTGAGAGTTAGGGTTCAGGGAAGGGGAATTGTTAGGGTGTAGGTGAGGGTTAGGCTAAGGGTGAGGCTTAGGGTGACCGGGATGGTTAAGGTTCAGGGGAGGATTAGGGTTCGGGTTAGTCTTTGGGTTCGGGTTCGGGTTAGGGTTAGGGTGAGTGTTAGGGTGAGCGGTAGGATTAGTGTTAGGATGAGATTTAGACTTAGGGTGAGGGTTACGTTTAGGGATAGGGTTAGGGTTAGAGTGAGGATAAGGTTTAGGGTGAGGGTTAGTGTGAGACTGAGGGTTAGGGCTAGGCTTAGGATTAGGGTGAGGGTTAGGGTTAGGGTTAGGTTTTGGTGAGGGTTAGGGTGAGTGAAAGGGTTAGGGTGAGGGTTAGGTTGAGGTTGAGGGATAAGGTTATGGTGAGGGTAAGGGTTAGGGCGACGGTTAGGGTGAGGTTGAGGGTTAGGGTTAGCATTAGTGTTAGGGTGAGGGTGAGCGTTAGGGTGACGGTGAGGGGTAGGCTGAGGGGTAGGCTTAAGGTTAGGGTTAGGGTGATGGTTACATTTAGGGTTAGGGTGAGGGTGAGTGTTAGGGTAATGGTTAGGGTCAGGGTTAGGGTGAGGGTGAGGGTTAGGGTTAGCATAAGTGTTAGGATCAGATTGAGTGTTAGGGTTTGGGTTAGGTTGAGGTTGAGGGTTAGGGTTAGCATTAGGGTTACGGTTAGGTTTAGGGTGCAGGTTAGGTTTAGGTTTAGAGTGAGTGTGAGGGTCAGGGTTAGGGTTAGGATTAGGTTTAGGGTTAGGGTGAAGCTGAGGGTGAGGTTGAGGGTGAGGGTGAGCGTGAAGGTGAGGGTTAAGTTTAGCGTTAAGTTTAGGGTGAGGTCTAGGGTGAGGGTGAGGGCTAGGGTGAGGGTTAGTGTGAGGGTTATGGTTAGTGTTAGGTGAGGGTTAGGGTTAGGGTTAATGTAAAGATAAGGGTTAGGTTGAGGATTAGGGTGAGAGTGAGTGTTAGGGTTAGATTAAGGGTTAAGGTAAGGGTTAGGGTTAGGAATAGAGTGAGGGTGAGAGTTAAAGTTAGGTTTAGTGTGAGGGTTAGGGTTGGGGTGAGGGTTAGAGTTAGGGTTAGAGGTAGAGTTAGGGTTAGGTTGAGCGGTAGGATGATGGTGAGGGTTAGGGTTAGCGTTAGTTTTAGGGTGAGGTTTAGGGTGAGAGTTGAGTGTTAGGGTTAGGGTTAGGGTGAGAGTGTGGGTTAGGGTTAGTTTGAGGGTGAGGGTCTGTGTTAGGGTTAGGGTTAGGCTTAGATTTAGGATGAGGGTGATGGAGAGGGTTAGAATTAGGATTAGGGTTAGGGTTAGAGTTAGGTGAGAGTGAGGATGAGGGTTAGGGTTTGGGTTAGAATTAGGGTGAGGGTGAGCATGAGGGTTAGGGTTAGGATTAGGGTTAGAATTATGGTTAGGGTTAGGGTGAGAGTGAGGCTTAGGGTTAGGTTTAAGGTTAGGGTTAGTGTGAGGATCAGGGTTAGGGTGAGAATTAGGATGAGGGTGAGATGGAGGGTGAGGGTTAGGGTGAGCTTTAAGGTTAGGGTTAGGGTGAGGGTTAGGGTGAATTTTAGGGTTACGGTGAGGGTTAGGGTTAGAGTTAGGTTGAGGCTAAGGTTTAGGCTAAAGGTTAGGCTAGGTTTAGTGTGAGGTTTAGGTTTAGGGTGAGGGCTATGGTGAGGGTGAGTGTTAGGGTGAGTGTGAG
Source organism: Dipodomys merriami (assembly GCF_024711535.1). Taxonomy (NCBI): domain Eukaryota; kingdom Metazoa; phylum Chordata; class Mammalia; order Rodentia; family Heteromyidae; genus Dipodomys; species Dipodomys merriami. Next base: position 337,424 of record NW_027206352.1, on the reverse strand, counting down.
GGTGAGATTGAGGGTTTTGGTTAGGTAAGGGTTAGGGTTAGGGTTAGGGTGAGGATCAGGTTTAGGTTGAGTGTTAGGTTGAGGGTGAGGGTTAGGATGAGGGTGAGGGTGAGGGAGAGCATGAGGGTTCGGGTGAGCGTGAGAGTTCGGGTGAGGTTGAGGGTTCGGGTGTGGGTCAGGTTAAGTTTAGGGTGAGGGTTAGGGTGAGGGTGAGGTTTAGGATTGGGGTTAGGGTGAGGGTTAGGTTTAGGGTGAGTGTTAGGATGAGGGGTAGGGTTAGGTTTAGGCAGAGTGTTAGGGTTAGGGTGAAGATTAGGGTTAGTTTCAGGGTTAGGGTGAAGGTGAGTTTGAGGTTGAGGGTTAGGGTGATGGTGATGGTGACGGTGAGGGTTAGGGTTAGGATTCGGGTTAGGGTTAGGTTGAGAGTTAGGGTTAGGGTTAGGTTTAGGATGAGGGTGAGGGTGAGGGTGAGGGTTAGGGTTAGGGTTAGGTTTAGGATTAGGGTGAGGGTTAGGGTTAGGGTTAGGGTTATGTTTAGAGTGAGGGTTAGGGTTAGGATTAGGGAGAGGGTGAGGGTTAGGTTGAGGGGTAGGGTTAGGGATAGGGTAAGGGTTAGGGTTAGTGTGAGGGTTAGGTTTAGGGTTAGGATTAGGGTGAGGGTGAGGGTGAGGGTTAGGGTTAGGGTTAGGGTAAGGGTTAGGTTTAGGGTGAGGGTTAGTTTTAGGTTTAGGTTTAGGGTGAGGGTGATGCTGAGGGTTAGGTTTAGGGTTAGGATTAGGGTGAGAGTGAGGGTGAGGGTTAGGGTTAGGGTTAGGGTCAGGGTTAGGTTTAGGGTGAGGGTTAGTTTTAGGTTTAGGTTTAGGGTGAGGGTGATGCTGAGGGTTAGGGTTAGGGTTAGTGTGAGGATAAAGTTTAGGGTGAGGATTAGGGTGAGGGTGAGGGTTAGGGTTAGCATAAGTTTTAGGGTGAGGGTTAGGGTTAGTGTTAGGGTTCGGGTAAGGGTTAGGGTTAGGGTAAGGGTTAGTGTTAGGCTTAGGGTTAGGGTCATGGTTAGGGTTAGGGGCAGGGTAAGGCTTAGGGTTAGGTTTAGGGTTAGGGTTAGGGTTAAGTTTAGGATTAGTATAAGGTTAGGTTAGCGTTAGGGTTAGGGTTAGGGTGATGTTTAGGATGATGTTGAGCGTTAGGGTGTGGGTGAGTTTGAGCGTGAGAGTTTGGTGAGTGGGAGGGTGATGGTGAGGGTTAGGGTTAGGGTTAAGTTTAGGGTGAGAATAAGTGTTATTGTTAGGATTAGGATTAGGGGAAGGGTTAGGCTGAGGGTAGGGTGATGGTGAGGTTTTCGGTTAGGGAAGGGTTAGGGTTAGGTTTAGGGTGAGGATTAGGGTGAGGGTGAGGGTTAGGGTTAGAGTTAAGGTTAGGGTGAGGGTTAAGCTTAGGGTTAGGATGAGGGTTAGGCTTAGTGTGAGAGTTACAGTTAGGGTTAGGGTTAGTGTGAGGATAAGTGTTATGGTGAGTGTTAGGTTGAGACTGAGGGTTAGGGTTAGAGTTAGGGTTAGGGTGACGTTTAAGTTGGGTGTTAGGGTTCTGGTTATGGTTGGGTGAGGGTTAGTGTGAGCCTAAGGGTTAGTATGAGGTTTAGGTTGAGGGTGACGGATAGGGTTATGGTGAGGGTAAGGGTTAGGGTTAGGGTGAGAGTGAACGTGAGGGTAAGGGAAGGGATAGGGTCAGGGTTAGGGTTAGGCTGAGGCTTAGGTTGAGAATGAGCATTTTTGTTAGCATCAGTGCTGGGTTGATGGTGAGGGTTAGGGTTAGGCTGAGGGGTAGTTTTTGGTTTGGGTGAGGGTTAGTGTTAGGGTTAGGGTTAGGGTGAGGGTTAGGATGTGGGTGAGGGTTAGGGTGACGGTTAGGGTTAGGTTTAGGATTAGGAATAGGGTTAGTGTTAGGGTGAGTGTTTGGGTTAGGCTTAGGGTTAGGGTTAGGCTTAGCGTTAAGCTGAGGGTGACGGTGAGGGTGAGGGTTAGGGTTAGTGTTTGGGTGAGAGTTAGGGTTACGGTGAGAGTTAGGGTTAGGTTTAGGGTGAGAGTTAGGATGAGGATTAGGATTAGGATTAGTGTTAGGGTTAGGTTTAGGGTGAGGGTTAGGATGAGGGTGATGTTTAGGGTTAGGGTTAGGCTGAGGGTGAGGGTGAGTTTAGGATTAGAGTTAGGGTTAGGGTGAGGGATAGGGTGAGGTTTAGGGTTAGTGTTAATGTTAGGGTTAGGGTTAGGGTGAGGGTTAGTGTTAGGGTGAGGGTTAGGTTTAGGGTTAGGATTAGTATTAGGGTTAGTGTGAGGGTGAGTATGAGGGTTAGGGTTAGGGTTAGGTTTAGGCTAAGGGATAGGCTGAGGGTGAGGGTGAGGATTAGGGTTAGGGTGAGGGTGAGTTTTAGGGTTAGAGTTAGTGTTAAGTTGAGATTTACTGTGAGGGTTATTGTTAGGTTTAGTGTTAGGGTTTGGGTTAGGGTGAGGGTTAGGGTGAGGATTAGGGTTACAGATAGGGTTAGGTTTAGGATTAGGTTTTGGGTGAGGTTGAGTGTGAGGGTTATGGTTAGGGTTAGGAATAGGCTTAGGGTTAGGCTCAGGGTGAGGGTGAGGTTTAGGTTTAGGGTGATGTTTAGGTTTAGCGTTAGGGTGAGGGTTAGGATGATGGTTAGGTTTAGGATTAGGATTAGGGTGAGGGCTAGCATGAGGGAGAGGTTTAGGGTTAGGTTTAGGGTGAGGTTTAGGGTTAGGATTATTTTTAGGCATAGGGTGGGTGTTAAGGTTAAGGTTATGATGAAGGTGAGGGTTAGGGTAAGGTTGAGGGTTAGGATTAGGTCCAGGTTTAGGGTGAGGGTTAGGGTGAGGGCTAGGGTGAGGGTGAGCTTTAGGGTTAGGGTGAGGTTTAGAGTTAGGGTGATGGTTAGTGTTAGTCTGAGGATTATTGTTAGGGTTAGGGTTATTTTTAGGGTGAGGGTAAGTGTTAGGGTGAGGGTTAGGGTTATGGTGACGGTTATGGTTACAATGAGGGTTAGGTTTAGGTTTAATGTTATTGTTAGGGTTAGGGTTAGGGTTACGGTTACTGTGAGGGTGAGGTTTAGGGTTCGGTTTAGGGTGAGGTTTATATTAAGGGTTAGGGTTAGGGTGAGGGTGAGGTTTAGGGTTAGAGTTAGCCTTAGTGTTAGTGTTAGAGTTAGGGTGAGGGTTAGTGTGAGGGTTAGGGTTAGGCTTAATCTTAGGTTTTGGCTTAGGCTTAGGCCGAGAGTAAAGGTGAGGGTTAGGGTTAGGGTAAGGTTAAGGGTTAGGGTTAGCGTTCGGGTGAGTGTTAGGATGAGGTGTAGGTTTAGGATTAGGGTTGGGATGAGCGCTAGGGTGATGGTTAATGTGAGGGTTAGGGTTAGGGATAGGGTTACGTTTAGGATTAAGTTTAGATTGTGGGTAAGTGTGAGGGTTAGGGTTAGGCTTAGGGTTAGAGTCAGTGTTAGGGTTAGGGTTTGGTTTAGGATGAGGTTGAGGGTTAGGGTTAGGGTTAGGGTGAGGGTGAGGGTTAGGATTAGGGTTAGTGTGAAATTTAGGGTTATCGTGAGGGTTATGGTTAGGGTGAGGGTTAGGGTTATGGTTAGGGTTAGGGTGAGGGCTAGGGTGAGAGTGAGGTTTAGGGTTAGGGTTAGGGCAAGGTTTAGGGTGAGGTTGTGTTTTAGGGTTAGTGTGAGTGTGAGTGTCAGGGTTAGGGTGAGGGTTAGTGTTATTGATAGGGTTAGGGTTAGAGTTACTGCGAAGATTATGGTGACTCTGAAGGTTAGGGTTAGGGTGACTTTTAGGGTTAGGGTTAGGTTTAGGGTGAGGGTGAGTGTGAGGTTTAGGGTTAGTTTTAGGGTTAGGGTGAGGGTTAGGGTGAGGTTTAGGATTAGGGTTAGAGTTAGGGTTTGGGTTAGTGTGAGGGTTAGGATGAGGGTGAGGGTTTAAGGTGAGGTTTAGGCTTAGGGTTAGGATTAGGATAAAGGTTAGTGTTAGGGTGAGTGTTTGGATTAGGTTTAGGTTAAGGTTAGGCTTAGCGTTAAGCTGAGGGTGAGGGTGAGGTTGAGGGTTAGGGTTAGGGCTAGCGTTTGGGTGAGAGTTACGGTTAGGGTTAGGGTGAGAGTTAGAATGAGGATTAGGGTTAGAATTAGTGTTAAGGTTAGTGTTAGCGTGAGGGTTAGGATGAGGGTGATGTTTAGGGTTAGGGTTAGGATGAGGGTGAGGTTGAGGTTTAGGGTTAGAGTTATGGTTAGTGTAAGGGATAGGGTGAGGTTTAGGTTCAGGGTTAGTGTTAGTGTTAGGGGTAGGGTGAGGGTTAGTGTTAGGGTGAGGGTTAGGTTTAGGGTTAGGATTAGGATTAGGGTTAGTGTGAGGGTGAGTATGAGGGTTAGGGTTAGGGTTAGGTTTAGGCTTAGGGATAGGCTGAGGGTGAGGGTGAGGGTTAGGGTTAGGGTGAGGGTGAGTTTTAGGGTTAGAGTTAGTGTTCAGTTGATATTTACTGTGAGAGTTAGTGTTAGGTTTAGTGTTAGGGTTTGGGTTACGGTGAGGGTGAGGGTTTGGGTTAGGGATAGGGTTAGGTTTAGGATTAGGTTTTGGGTGAGGTTGAGTGTGAGGGTTATGGTTAGGGGTATGATTAGGCTTAGGGTTAGGCTGAGCGTGAGGGTGAGGTTTAGGTTTAGGGTCAGGTTTAGGTTTAGGGTTAGGGTGAGCGTTAGGATGAGGGTTAGGTTTATTTTTATGGTTAGGGTGTGGGTTATCATGAGGGTGAGGGTTAGGGTTACAGTTAGGGTGAGGTTTAGGGTTAGAATTAGCTTTAGGCATAGGGAGCGGATTACGGTTAAGGTTATGATGAGGGTGAGGGTTAGGGTAAGGTTGAGGGTTAGGATTAGGTCTAGGTTTAGGGTGAGGTTTAGGGTTAGGGTGATGGTTAGGGTTAGTGTGAGAATTAGTGTTAGAGTTAGGGTTAGTGTTAATGTGAGGAGAAGTATTTTGGTGAGGGTTAGGTTTATGGTGACGCTTAGGGTTACAATGAGGGTTAGGGTTAGGTTTAGTGTTATTGTTAGAGTTAGGGTTAGGGTTACGGTTACTGTGAGGGTGAGGGTTAGGGTTCGGTTTAGGGTGAGGTTTATATTAAGGGTTAAGGTTAGAATTAGGGTGAGGGTGAGGTTTAGGGTTTGAGTTAGCGTTAGTGTTACTGTTAGTGTTAGGGTGAGGGTTAGTGTGAGGGTTAGTCTGAGGCTTAGGGTTAGGCTTAAGCTTAGGTTTAGGTTTAGGCTTAGGCCGAGATTGAGGGTTAGGGTTAGGGTTAGGGTGAGGGCTAGGGTGAGAGTGAGGTTTAGGGTTAGGTTTAGGGTGAGGTTTAGGGTGAGGGTGAGGTTTAGGGTTAGGGTTAGGGTTAGGGTGAGGTTTAGGGTTATGTTTAGGTTTACGGTTAAGGTGAGGGTGAGGGTTAGGATTAGAACTAGGTTTAGGGTGAGGTTTAGTGTGAGGATTAGTGTTAGTGTTAGTGTTAGGGGTAGGGTTAGGCTGAGAGTTAGGGTGAGGGTGAGGGTTAGGGTAAGATTTAGAATTAGGATTAGGGTTAAGGTGAGGTTGAGTGTGAGGTTAGTGTTAGTGTTAGGGTTAGGGTTAGCATTAGGGTTAGGGTGAGGGTGAGGGTTAGCATTAGGGTTAGGTTTAGAGTGAGGGTAAGGTTGAGGCTTATGGTGAGTGTTATGGATAGGATTAGTGTTAGGTTATGTGCTAGGATGAGCAATAGGGTTAGGGTTAGCTTTAGAGTGAGGGTTAGGGTGAGGGTTAGGTTTATGTTTAGTAATAGGTTTAGGGTTGGTGTTAGGGTTAGGAGTAGGGTTATGGTGACTGTGAGTGTGACAGTTAGGTTTAGGGTTAGTGTTAGGCTTAGGTTTAGGCTGAGGCTAAGGGTGAAGGTGAGGGTTAGATTTAGGGTGAGGGTTTGGTTTAGGGTTAGAGTGAGGGTTAGGGTGAGGGTTAGGTTTAGATTAGGGTTAGGGTATCTCCTAAGGTGAGGATTACGGTTAGTGTTAGGTTTAGGTTGAGGTTTAGCGTTAGGGTTAGGGTCAGGGTTAGGGTTAGGGTGAGGGTGAAGTTTAAGTTTAGGTTTAGGGTCATGGTTATTCTTAGGGTTAGGGTTAAGGTTATGATGAGGGTGAGGGTTAGGGTAAGGTAGGGGGTTAGGATTAGGTCTAGGTTTAGGGTGAGGGTTAGGGTTAGGGTGAGGACTAGGGTGACGGTGAGGTTTAGGGTTAGGCTGAGTTTTAGGGTTAGGGTGATGGTTAGTGTTAGTGTGAGGATTAGTGTTAGGTTTGGGGTTAGTGTTAAGGTGAGGGTAAGTGTTAGGGTGAGGGTGAGGGTTATGGTGACGGTTATCTTTACAATGAGGGTTAGGTTTAGGTTTAGTGTTATTGTTAGGGTTAGAGTTAGGGTTACCGTTACTATGAGAGTTCGGGTTAGGGTTCGGTTTAGGGTGAGGTTTATATTAAGGGTTAGGGTTAGAGTTAGGGTTAGGGTGAGGGTGAGGTTTAGGGTTAGAGTTAGCGTTAGTGTTACTGTTAGGGTTAGGGTGAGGGTTAGTGTGAGGGTTAGGGTTAGGCTTAAGCTTAGGGTTAGGCTTAGGCTTAGGCCGAGAGTGAGGGTGATTGTTAGGGTTAGGGTTAGGGTAAGGGTTAGGGTTAGGGTTAGGGTGAGTGTTAGGATGAGGTGAAGTGTTAGGATTAGGGTTAGGGTGAGCACTAGGGTGATGGTTAATGTGAGGGTTAGGCTTAGTTATAGGGTTAGGTTTAGGATTAGGTTTAGATTGAGGGTGAGTGTGAGGGTTAGGGTTAGTGTTAAGCTTAGGGTTAGAGTCAGTGTTAGGGTTAGGGTTTGGTTTAGGGTGAGGGTGAGGTTTAGGTTAGGGTTAGGGTGAGGGTGAGGGTGAGCGTTAGGGTTAGGGTTAGTGTGAAAGTTAGGGTTATGGTCAGGGTTATGGTTAGGGTGAGGGTTAGGGTTAGGTTTGGGTTAGGGTGAGGGCTAGGGTGAGAGTGAGGTTTAGGCTTAGGGTAAGGGTGAGGTTTAGGTTGAGGGTGAGGTTTAGGGTTAGTGTTAGCGTGAGGTTTAGGGTTATGGTTAGGGTTACGGTTAAGGCGAGGGTGAGGGTTAGGGTTAGAATTAGGTTTAGGGTGAGGGTTAGGTTGAGGGTTTGTGTTAGTGTCAATGTTAGGGGTTGGGTTAGGATGAAGGTTAGGGTGCGGGTGAGGATTATGGTAAGGGTTAGGATTAGGATTAGGTTTAAGGTGAGGGTGAGTGTGAGGGTTAGGGTTAGGGTTTGCATGTGGGTTAGGGTGAGGGTGAGGTTTAGCTTTAGGTTTAGGTTTAGAGTGAGGGTCAGGGTGAGGGTTATGGTGAGGGTTAGGGATAGGATTAGCGTTAGGGTATGTTCTAGGATGAGCAATAGGCTTAGGGTTAGGATTAGAGTGAAGGTTAGGGTGAGGGTTAGGTTTAGGGTTAGTGCTAGGCTTAGGGTTAGGCTGAGTTTGAGTGTGAGGGTTAGAGTTAGGTTTTGGGTTAGGGTTAGGCTTAGTGTTAGGCAGAGGGTGAGGGTGAGGGTGAGGGTTAGGTTTAGGGTGAGGGTGAGGTTTAGGGTTAGGGTTAGTGTTAGGGTGCGGGTTAGTGTGAGGGTTAGGGTTAGGGTTACTGTTACGGTTACGGTGAGTGTGAGGGTGAGTGTGAGGGTTAGGGTTCGCCTTAGAGTTAGGCTTATGCTTAGGCCGAGCTTGAGGGTGAAGGTGATGGTTAGGGTTAGGGTGATTGTTAGGGTTTTAGGGTTAGGGTGAGTGTTAGGTTTAGGCTTAGGGTGAGGTTTAGGTTTAAGATTAGGGCTTGGGTTAGTGCTAGGGTGAGGGTGAGTGTTAGGGTTAGAGTTAGGGTGAGGTTTAGTGTTAGGGTTAGGTTCACGGTTAGGGTGAGTGTTACGTTGAGGGTGAGGGTTAGGATTAGGGTGAGGTTTAGAGTTAGGGTGAGGTTTAGGTTATGGTTAGGGTAAGGGTTAGGGTGAGGGTTTGTGTTAGGGTTAGGGTTACGGTGAGGGTGAGTGTTAGGGTTAACGTGAGGGTTCGTGTTATTGTTAGGGTTAGGGTTAGAGTTACAGTGAAGGTGAGGGTGAGTGTGAGGGTTAGGGTTAGGGTGAGTTTTAGGGTTAGGGTTAGGTTTAGGTTGAGGGTGAGGGTGAGGGTGAGGTTTAGGGTTAGATGTAGGGTTAGGGTTAGTGTTAAGGTGAGGTTTAGGGTTAGGGTTAGTGTTAGGGTTAGGGTGATGTTTAGAATGAGGGTTAGGGTTAGGGTTAGGGTTAGGGTTAGGATTAGGATCAGGGTTAGTGTTAGGGTGAGTGTTTGGGTTAGGCTTAGGGTTAGGGTTAGGCTTAACATTAAGCTGTAGGTGAGGGTGAGGGTCAGGGTTAGGGTTAGGGTTTGGGTTAGGGTTAGCGTTTGTGTGAGAGTTAGGGTTACGGTTAGGGTGAGAGTTAGGATGAGGAATAGGTTTAGGATTAGTTTTAGGGTTAGGGTGAGGGTTAGGATGAGGGTGATGTTTAGGGTTAGGTTTAGGGTGAGGGTGAGGGTGAGGTTTAGGGTTAGAGTTAGGGTTAGGGTGAGGGATAGGGTGAAGTTTAGGGTTAGGGTTAGTGTTAGAGTTAGGGTGAGGGTTAGTGTTAGGGTGAGGGTTAGATTTAGGTTAGGATTAGGATTAGGGTTAGTGTGAGGGTAAGTATGAGTGTTAGGGTTAGGGTTAGGTTTAGGCTTAGGGATAGGCTGAGGGTGAGGCTGAGGGTGAGGGTTAGGATTAGAGTTAGTGTTAAGTTGAGGTTTAGTGTGAGGGTTAGTGTTAGGGTTAGTGTTAGGGTTAGGGTTAGTGTGAGGGTTAGGGTGAGTGTTAGGGTTAGGGATAGGGTTACGTTTAGGATTAGGTTATGGGTGAGGTTGAGTGTGAGGGTTATGGTTAGGGTTAGGATTAGGCTTACGTTTGGGCGTAGGGTGAGGGTGAGGTTTAGGGTTAGGGTGAGTTTTAGGATGAGGGTTAGGCTTAGGATTAGGATTAGGGTGAGGGCTAACATGAGGGTTCGGGTTAGGGTTGGGATTAGGGTGAGGATTAGGGTTAGGATTAGGTTTAGGCATACGGTGGGGCTTAGGGTTAAGGTTATGATGAAGTTGAGGGTTAGGGTAAGGTTGAGGGTTAGGATTCGGTCTAGGTTTAGGGTGAGGGTTAGGGTTAGGGTGAGGGCTAGGTTGACGGTGAGGTTTAGGGTTAGGGTGAGGTTTATTGTTAGGGTGATTGTTAGGTGTTAGTGTCAGGATTAGTGTTAGGGTTAGGGTTAGTGTTAGGTTGAGGGTAATTGTTAGGGTGAGGGTTAGGTTTATGGTGACAGTTATGGTTACAATGAGGGATAGGGCTAGGTTTAGCGTTATTGTAAGGGTTAGGGTTAGGGTTACGGTTACTGTTAGGGTGAGGGTTAGGTTTCGGTTTAGGGTGAGGTTTATATTAGGGGTTAGGGTTAGATTTAGGGTTAGGGTGTGGGTGTGGTTTAGGGTTAGAGTTAGCGTTAGTGTTAGTGTTAGTGTTAGGGTGAGGGTTAGTGTGAGGGTTAGGGTTAGGCTTAAGCTTAGGGTTAGGCTTAGGCTTAGGCCGAGAGTGAGGGTAATGTTTAGGGTTAGGGTGAGGGTGAGGGTTCGGGTTCGGGTTAGGGTTAGTGTGAGTGTTAGGATGAGGTGTAGGGTTAGGATTAAGGTTAGGGTGAACGCTAGAGTGATGGATAATGTGAGGGTTAGGGTTAGGGATAGGGTTATATTTAGGATTAGCTTTAGATTGAGGGTGAGTGTGAGTGTTAAAGTTAGGGTTTGTTTTAGGGTGAGGGTGAGGGTAAGGGTTAGGTTTCGTGTGAAAGTTAGGGCTATGTTGAGGGTTATATTTAGGGTGAGGGTTAGGGTTAGGGTTAGGCTTAGGCTTAGGTTTAGAGTGAGTGTTAAGGTTAGGGTTTGATTTAGGGTGAGGGTGAGGGTGAGGTTTAGGGTTAGGGTTAGTGTGAAAGTTAGGGTTATGGTGAGGGTTAGGGGTAGGGTGAGCGTTAGGGTTAGGGTTAGGCTTAGGGTGAGTGCTAGGGTGAGATTGAGGTTTAGGGTTAGGTTTAGGGTGAGTTTTAGGGTGAGGGTGAGGTTGAGGGTTAGGGTTAGGGTGAATTTTGGGGTTATGGTTTTTTTTAGGGTTGAGGCGAGTGTGAGTGTTACAGTAAGGGTGAGGGTTAGGATGAGGGTTAGGATTAGGGCGAGGGTTAGGATGAGGGTGAAAGTAAGAGTAAAGGTGAGGGTTAGGCTGAGGGTTAGGGTTATGGTAAGGGTGACGGTGAGGGTTAGGGTTAGGGTGAGTGTGAGGGTTAGATTGAGGGTTAGTGTTAGGGTTTGTATGAGGTTTAGGGTGAGGATGATGGTTAGGGTTAGGGTGAGGGATAGGGTGAAGTTGTGGGTTAGGGTTAGGGTTTGGGTGAGGTTTAGGTTTAAGTTGATGGTTAGCGGTAGTGTGAGGGATAGTGTTAGGGTTAGTGTTAGTTTTAGGGTTATCGTAAGTGTTAGGGTAAGGTATAGTTTTAGGGTGAGGTTTAGCATTAGGGTTAGGGTTTGGGTTATGGTGAGGGTGAGGTTTAGGGTTAGAGTTAAGTTTAGGGTGAGGGTTAGGGTTAGGGTTAGGGTTAGTTTACCGTTAGGTTAGGGATAAGGTGAGGTTTATTGTGGGGGTGAGGGTTAGTGTTAGGGTTAGGATTAGGATTAGGGTTAAGGTGAGGGTGAGTGTGAGTGTTAGGGTTAGGGTTAGGATTAGGATTAGAGTTAGGGTGAGGGTGAATGTTATGGTTAGGGTGAGTGTTGGGGTTAGGTTTAGTGTGAGGGTTAGGGTGAGGGTTAATCTTAGACTTAGGATTTGGGTGTGGGCTAGGGTGAGGGTGAGGGTTAGGGTTAGGGTTGGGGTGAGAGTTAGGGTGAGGGTTAGTTTCGTGTTAGGTTTAGGGTTGGGATTAGGGTTAGGCGAAATGTTAGGCTGAGGGTGAGGTTGAGGGTGAGGGTTATGTTGAGGGTGAGGGTTAGGTTTAGGGTTAGGGTGAAATTTAGTGTTAGGGTTAGGGTTAGTGTTAATCTTAGGGTTAAGTTGAGAGTTACGGGGAGGTTTAGGGTTAGGGTGAGACTTAGGTTTAGCATTAGGGTTAGGGTGAGGTTGAGGTTTAGTGATAAATTAGGGTTAGGGTGAAGCTGAGGGTGAGGGTTAATGTTAGGGTTAGGGTTAGGGTTAGGGTTAGGGTGAGGGTTAGGGTGAGGGTGAGGATTAGGGTTAGGGTTAGGATTAGGATTAGCATTAGGGTTAGTGTGAGGGTTAGGGTTAGCCTTAGGTTTAGGCTGAATGTGAGGGTGAGGGTTAAGTTTAGGTTTAGGTTGAGGGTTAGGTTTAGGGTTAGGGTGAGGTTTAGTGTTAGGGTTAGTGTTAGAATTAGGGTTAGGGTGAGGGTGAAGTTTAACAGTAGAGTTAGGGATAGGGTGAGGGTTAGGGTGAGGGTTAGGGTTAGGGTGAGGGTTAGTGTGGGAGTGACGGTAAGGGTAAACATGAGGGTTAGGCTGAGGGTGAGAGTTACTGTAAGGGTGAGGGTTAGGTTTAGGATGAGGTTTAGGATGAGGATGAGTGTAAGGGTTAGGGTGAGTGCTAGGGTGAGGGTGAGGGTTAGGGTTAGGGTTAGGGTGAGGGTAAGTGTTAGGTTGAGGGTTGCGGTAAGGTTGAGGGTTATGGTTTGGGTGAGGGATAGGATTAGGGTTAGGGTTATTGTTATGTTTAGTGTTAGGGTTTTCGTTACGGTGAGGGTGAGTGTGAAGGTTAGGGTTAGGCTTAGGTTTAGGCTTAGGGTTAGGGTGAGGTTTAGGGTTACAGTTATGGGGAGGGTTAGGATGAAGGTTAGGGTTAGGATTAGGGTTAGAGTGAGGGCTAGAGTGAGGGTGAGGTTTAGGGTTAGGGTTATGGTGAGGTGTAGGGTTAGGTTTAGAGTTAGGGTTAGGGTGAGGTTGAGATTTTGGGGTTAGAGTTAGGGTTAGGTTGAGACTGAGGGTGAGGGTTAGGGTTAGGGTTAGTGTTAGGGTGAGGATTAGGTTGAGGGTTAGTGTGAGGGTGAAGGTTAGGGTTAGGTTTAGGATTAGGATTAGGGTTAGTGTCAGGGTTAGGGTTAGGATTAGGTTTAGGGTGAGTTTGAGTGTTACGATTATGGTTAGGTTTAGGGTTAGGGTTAGGTTTAGGGTTAGGATTAGTGTTATTGTTAGGGTTAGGTTTAGGGTTAGGCTGACCGTTAGGCTGAGTGTGAGGTTTAGGGTGAGGATGAGCGTTAGGGTTAGGGTGAGGGCTAGGTTGAGGGTGAGGGTTAGGGTTAGTGTTGGGATGAGTTTTAGGATTAGGGTGATGGTTAGGGTTAGTGTGAGGGTTAGTGTTAGGGTTAGGGTTAGTGTTAGGTTGAGGGTTAGGGTTAGGGTGAGTGTTATGGTTATGGTTAGTGTGAGTGTTAGGATTAAGGTTAGGGTTATTGTTAGTGTTAGGGTTAGGGTTATGTTTAAGGTGAGGGTAAGGGTGTGAGTTAGGTTTGGGGATAGGATGAGGTTTAGGTTTAAGCGTAGAGTTAGAATTAGGCTTAGGGTGAGGGTGAAGTTTAGGGTTAGAGTTAGGTTTAGTGTTAGGGTTAGGGTTAGGGTTAGGGTTAGGCTTAGACTTAAGCTTAGGCTTAGGCCGAGCATGAGGGTGAGGGTTAGAGTTAGGGTTAGGATGAGGGTTAGGGTTAGGGTTAGGATGAGGTTTACGTTTAGGATTAGGGTTGGGGTGAGGGCTAGGGTGAGGCTTAGCGTGAGGGTTAAGGTTAGGGATAGGGTTAGTTTTAGGATTAGGTTTAGGTTGAGGGTGAGTGTGAGCGTTAGGGTTAGGGTTAGGCTTAGGCTTAGGGTTAGGGCTTGGGTTAGGGTGAGGGTGCGGCTGAGGGTTATGGTTAGGTTTAGGGTTAGGTTTAGGGTTAGGGTTTGTGTTAGGTTGAGGGTTACAATGAGGATTAGGGTTATGCCTAGGGTTAGGCTTAGGGTTAGGCTGAGGGTGGGGGTGGGGGTTAGGATTAGGGTTAGGGTTCGGGTTAAAATTAGTGTTATTGTCAGTGTTATGGTTTTGGTTAAGTTTGCGGTGAGGGTGAGGCTGAGGGTGAGGGTTATGGTTAAGTTTAGGCTTAGGCTTAGGGTTAGGCTGAGGGTGAGGTTGGGGGTGAGGAATAGGTTTTGGGTGATGGTTAGGGTTCGGTTTAGGGTGAGGGTTAGGATGAGGGTAAGGGTTAGGATTAGGTTTAGGGTGAGGGCTAGGGTGAGGTTTAGTGTTAGGGTTAGGGTTAGGCTTAGGCTTAGGTTTAGGCTGAGGGTGAGGGTGCGGGTGGGGTTTAGGGTTAGGTTGATGGATAGGGTTAGGGTTAGAGTGAGTGTTAGAATGAGGGTTAGGGTTAGGGTGACTGTTAGGGTGAGCGTGATGGTCAGAGTAAAGATGAGTGTTAGGCTGAGGGTGAATGTTCCCCTAAGGGTGAGGGTTAGGATTAGGGTGATTGTTAGGGTAAGGATTAGGGTGAGGGTGAGGGATAGATTGAGGATTAGGGTTAGGGTTAGTGTGAGGTTTAGGGTGAGGATGAGGGTTAGTGTTAGGGTGAGGGTTAGGGTTAGAATTAAGGTTAGGGTGGGGGCTAGGGTGACGCTGAGGGTTAGGGTTAGGTTGAGGTTTAGGGTTAGGGTGACAGTTTGGGTTACTGTGAGGGTTAGTGTGAGAGTTAGGGTTAGTGTTAGGGTGAAGGTAAGTGTTAGGGTGAGGGTTAAGGTTAGGTTAAGGCTTAGGTTTAGGGTGAGGGTTAGGGTTAGGTTTTGGGTTAGGGTGTGGGTGAGGCTGAGGATTAGGGTTAGGTTTAGGGTTAGGGTTAGGGTTGGGTTTAGGGTTAAGGTTAGGATTATGCTGAGGGTTAGGGTTAGGGTTAGGCTTAGGCGAAGGGTTAGGCTGAGGGTGAGGGTGAGGTTGGGGGTGTGGATTAGGTTTAGGGTTACGGTTAGGTTTAGGTTTATTTTTAGTGTTATGGTTCGGGTTAAGTTTGCGGTGAGGGTGAGGGTTATGGTTATGGTTAGGGTCAGGGTTAGGGTTAGGGTTAGGGTTAGTGTTATTGTTAGGGTTAGGGTTAGAGTTACGGTGAGGTTGAGGGTGAGAGGGAGGGTTTTGTTTAGGGTGAGGGTGAAGTTTAGGGTTAGAGTTAGGGTGAGGGGGAGGGTTAGGGTGAGGGTTAGGGTTAGGTTTAGTGTTAGGGTTAGGGGGAGGGGGAGGGTTAGGTTGATGTTTAGGGATAGGGTTAGGTTTAGGATTAGGGTTAGGGTGAGGGTGAGTATGAGGGTTAGTGTGAGGGTTATGCTTAGGCTTAGGTTTAGGCTGGGGGTGAGGTTGGGTGTGAGGATTAGGGTTAGGGTGATGGTTCAGGTTTGGGTTAGTGTTATTGTTAGGGTTAGGGTTACAGTTACGGTGAGGGTGTGGGTGCGGGTGAGGATTAGGGTTACGGTTTGGGTGAGGGTTAGGATGAGGATTAGGGTTAGGATTAGGGTTAGGGTGAGTGCTAGGGTTTGGTTGAGGGTTAGGGTTAGTGTTAGGGTGAAGTTTTGGGTTAGGATTAGGGTTAGGGTGAGGGTGAGTGTTAGGATTAGGGTTGGGTTTAGGGTTAGGTTTAGGTTTAGGGTTAGGATTAGTGTTATTGTTAGGGTTAGGGTTAGAGTTATGGTGATGATGACGGTACGGGTGAGGGATTGGGTTAGTGTTATGGTGGGGTTTAATGTTAGGGTTAGGGTTAGCGTTAAGGTGAGGGTGAAGTTTAGGGTTAGATAGAGTTTTAGTGGGAGGGTTAGGGTGAGGGTTAAGTTTAGGGTTAGTGTTAGGGTTAGTGTGAGGGTGAGAGTTAGGTTGAGGTTTAGGGTTGGGATTAGGTTTAGTGTGAGGGTTAGTGTTAAGGTTAAGGTTAGTGTTAGGTTGAGGGTATTTGTTAGAGTGAGGGTTTGGTTTAGGGTGAGGGTTATGGTTCGGGTGAGGGTTCGGGTTAGGGTTAGGGTTATTGTTAGGGTTAGGGTTAGATTTACAGTTACGGTGATGGTGAGAGTGAGTGTTATATTTTGGGTTAGGATGAGGTTTAGGTTTAGGGTTAGGGTTAGGGTTAGGGTTAGAGTGAGAGTGAGGTTTAGGGTTAGAGTTAGCCTTAGTGTTACAGTTAGGGTTACGGTGAGGGTTAGGGTTAGGATTAGGTTTAGGCTTAGGCTTAGGCCGAGCATGAAGTTGAGGGTTAAGGTTAGGGTTAGGGTGAGGGTTAGGGTTAGGGTTAGGGTGAGGGTGAGGGAGAGGTTTAGGGTTAGAGTTAGGGTTAGGGGGAGGTTTAGGATGAGGGTTAGGGTTAGGATTAGGGTTAGGGTAAGGGCTAGGGTGAGGGTGAGATTTAGGGTTAGGGTTAGGTTGAGGTTTAGGTTAGGGTTAGGGTTAGGGTTAGCCTGAGGCTGAGTGTGATGATTAGGGTTAGGGTGAGTGTTAGGGTTAGGGTTAGTTTGAGGGTTTAGCTGAGGGTGAGGGTTAGGGTTAGGGTTAGGATAAGGATTAGGGTTAGGGTTTCAGTGAGTGTGAGGGTTAGGGAAAGTATTAGGTTGAGGGTTAGGTTTAGGGTGAGGGTTATGTTTAGGGCTAGGATTACGGTTATGATGAGGGTGAGTGTGAGGTTTAGGGTTAGGGTGAGGTTTAGTGTTAGGGTTAGGGTTAGAGTTAGGCTTAGGATGAGGGTGAGGTTTTTGGGTAGAGTTAGGGTTAGGGAGGGGGGTTAGGGTGAGGGTTATGGTTAGCGTGCGGGTTAGGGTGGGGGTGACGGTAAGGCTAAAAATGGGGGTTATGCTGAGTGTGAGGGTTATGGTAAGGGTGAGGGTTAAGTTTAGGGTGAGTGTTAGGGTTAGGGTTCAGGTGAAGGTGAGGGTTAGATTGAGGATTAGTGTTAAGGTTAGTGTGAGTTTTAGGGTGAGGATGATAGTTAGGGTTAGGGTGAGGGCTAGGGTGAGGGTGAGGGTTAGGGTTAGTGTTAGGGTGAGGTTTAGGGTTAGGGTGATGGTTAGGGTTAGTGTGAGGGTTAGGGTTAGCGTTAGTGTTAGGTTGAGGGTTAGGTTTAGGGTGAGGGTTATGGTTATGGTTATGGTTAGGGTGAGGGTTAGGGTTAGGGTTAGGGTTATTTTTAGTGTTAGGGTTAGGGTTATGTTTACCGTGAGGGTAAGGGTGTGGGTTAGGGTTGGGGTTAGAATGAGGTTAGGTTTAGGATTAGGTTTAGAGTTACTGTTAGGGTGAGGGTGAGGTTTAGGGTTAGAGTTAAGGTTAGTGTTAGGGTTAGGGTTAGGGTGAGGGTTAGTTTTAGGATTAGTGTGAGGGTTAGGGTTAAGTTTCGGCTTCGGCTTAGGCTTAAGCTTAGGCTTAGGCTTAGCATGAATGTGAGAGTTAGGGTTAGGGTTAGGGTGATGGTTAGGGTTAGGGTTAGGATGAGGTTTTGGTTTAGACTTACGGTTAGGGTGAGGGCTAGGGTGAGGGTTAGTGTGAGGGTTAGGGTTAGTGATAGGTTTAGGTTTCAGATTAGGGTTAGGGTGAGGTTTAGTGTGAACGTTAGGGTTAGGGTAGGTTTAAGTTTAGGGTAAGGGTGAGGGTGAGGCTGAGGACTAGGGTTAGGTTTAGGGTTAGGTTTAGGGCTAGGGTTACGGTGAGGGTTAGGTTTAGGCCTAGGGTTATGCTTAGGTTTAGGCTGCGGGTGAGGGTGGGTGTGCGGATTAGGGTTAGAGTTAGGGTTTAAATTAGGGTTATTGTTAGTGTTATGGTTTGCTATAAGTTTGCAGTGAGGGTGAGGTTGAGGGTGAGGGTTATGGCTAGGGTTAGGCTTAGGCTTAGGATTAGGCTGAGGGTGATCTTGGGTGTGAGGAATAGGTTTTGGGTGATGGTTAGGATTATGATTATGGTGAGGTTTATGATGAGCGTTAGGGTTAGAATTAGGTTTAGGGTGAGGGCTAGGGTGAGTGTGAATGTTAGGGTTAGGGTTAGGATTAGGCTTAGGTTTAGGCTGAGGGTGAAGGTGAGGGTGAGGTTTAGGGTTAGGGTGATGGATAGGGTTAGGGTTAGGGTGAGTGTTTGGATGACGGTTAGGGTTATGGTGAGTGTTAGAGTGAGGGTGAGGGATAGATTGAGGATTAGGGTTAGGGTTAGTGTGAGGATTAGGGTGAAGATGAGGGTTAGGGTTAGGGTGAGTGTTAGGGTTAGAATTAAGTTTAGGGTGGGGGCTAGGGTGAGGCTGAGGGTTAGGGTTAGGATGAGGGTGAGGTTTAGGGTTAGGATGAGAGTTAGGGTTACTGTGAGGGTTAGTGTTAGAGTTAGGGTTAGTGATAGGATGAGGGTAAGTTTTAGGGTGAGGTTTAGGGTTAGTTTTAGGGTTATTGTGAGGTTTAGGGTTAGGGGTACGGTGAGGGTGAGGATGAGGGTTAGAGTTAGGGGATGTATAGGGTTAGGTTTAGGGTTAGAGTTAGGGTTAGGGTGAGTGTTAGGTTTAGGGTTAGAGTTAGGGTTCAGGTGAGGGTTAGGATGAGGTTTAGGGTTAGTGTTAGTTTTAGGTTTAGGGTTAGGGTGAGGTTAAGTGTTAGGGTTATGGTTAAAATTAGGGTTAGGGAGAGGGTGAGTGTGTGGGTTAGGGTTAGGTTTAGTTTAGGCTTAGGGTTAGGCTGAGGGTTAGGTTGAGGGGGAGGTTTAGGGTTTGGGTCCGGGTTAGGGTTAGGGTTAGTGTGAGGGTTAGGATGAAGGTTAGGTTTAGGATTAGATTTAGGGTGAGGGCTACGGTGAAGGTGAGGTTTAGGGTTAGGGTTAGGGTGAGGTTTAGTGTTTGGGTTAGGGTCAGTGTGAGTTTGAGGTTTAGGGTTAGAGATAGGGTTAGGGTGAGTGTTAGGGTGAGGGTTTGGCTTAGTGTTAGTCTTATAGTTAGCGTTAGGGTGAGGGTTATGGTGAGGGTGTGTGTTAGGGTTTGGGTTAGGATTAGGATTAGGGTTAGGGAGAGGGGGAGTGTGAGGGTTAGAGTTAGCCTTATGTTTAGGCTGAGGGTGAGGGTGAGGGTGAGTGTTAGTGTTAGTTTGAGGGTTAGGTTTAGGGTGTGGTTTAGTGTTATGGTTAGTCTTAGAGATAGGGTTTGCTGAGTTTTAGGTTGAGTGTTAGGGTTAGGGTGAGGTTTAGGGTGGGGGTGAAGGTAAGGGTAAACGTGAGGGTTAGGCTAAGGGTGAGGGTTAGGGTTAGGTTTATGGTTAGGGTGAGATTTAGGGTTCGGGTTAAGTTAGGGTTAGGGTGAGGGTTAGGGTAAGGGTTAGGGTGAGGGTGGGAGTTAGGGTTAGGTTGAGGGTTAGGGTTAGGATTAGGGTTAGGGTAAGGGTGAGGGTTAGGTTTAGTGTTAGGGTGAGGGTTAGAATGAGGGTTAGGGTTAGTATTAGGGTTAGGGTGAGGGCTAGGGTGAGGGTGAGAGTTAGGGTTAGTGTTAGGTTGAGGTTTAGGATTAGGGTGATGGTTAGGGTTAGTGTGAGGGTTAGTGTTAGGGTTAGGGATAGTGTTAGGTTGAGGGTTAGGGTTAGGGTGAGTGTTATGTTTATGGTTAGGGTAAGTGTTAGGGTTAGGTTTAGGGTTATTGTTAATATTAGGGTTAGGGTTATGTTTAAGGTGAGGGTAAGGGTGTGGTTTAGGGTTGGCGATAGGATGAGGTTTAGGTTTAAGATTAGGGTTAGAGTTAGGGTTAGGGCGAAGGTGAGGGTGAGGTTTAGGGTTAGAGTTAGCTTTAGTGTTAGGGTTAAGGTTAGGGTGAGGTTTAGGGTTAGGGTTAGGCTTAGGCTTAAGCTTAGGCTTAGGCCGAGCATGAGGGTGAGGTTTAGAGTTAGGGTTAGGGTGAGGGTTAGGGTTAGGGTTAGGATGAGGTATAGGTTTAGGATTAGGGTTAGGGTGAGGACTAGTGTGAGGCTTAGGGTGAGGTTAAGGTTAGGGATAGGGTTAGGTTTAGGATTAGGTTTAGGGTGAGGGTGAGTGTGAGCGTTAGGGTTAGGGTTAGGGTTAGGCTTAGGGTTAGGGTGAGGGATAGGGTTAGGATTTCGGTTAGGGTGAGGGTGCAGCTGAGGATTTGGGTTAGGTTTAGGTTTAGGTTTAGAGTTAGGGTTAAGGTTAGATTTAGGGTTACAGTGAGGATTAGGGTTAGGCCTAGTTTTAGGCTTAGGCTGAGGGTGAGGGTGGGGTGAGGATTAGGGTTAGTGTTAGTGTTAAAATTAGGGTTATTGTCAGTGTTATGGTTTGGGTTAAGTTTGCGGTGAGGGTGAGGCTGAGGGTGAGGGTTAGGGTTAGGCTTAGGCTTAGGCTTAGGCTGAGGGTTAGGCTGAGGGTGAGGTTGGGGGTGTGGAATAGTTTTGGGTGATGGCTAGGATTCGGGTTAGGATGAGGGTTAGGATGAGGATTAGGGTTAGGATTAGGTTTAGGGTGAGGGCTAGTGTGAGGATGAGTGATAGGGTTAGGGTTAAGCTTAGACTTAGGTTTAGGTTGAGGGTAAGGGTGAGGCTGAGGTTTAGGGTTAGGGTGATGGATAGGGATAGGGTTAGCGTGAGTGTGCGAATGAGGGTTAGGTTTAGGGTGACTGTTAGGGGGGGCGTGACAATAAGAGTTAAGGAGAGGGTTAGGCTGAGGGTGAATGTTCCCCTAAGGGTGAGGGTTAGGATTAGGGTGATTGTTAGGGTAAGGGTTAGGGTGAGGTTTAGTGTGAGGGTGAGGGATAGATTGAGGATTAGGGTTAGGCTTAGTGTGAGGTTTAGGGTGAGGATGAGGGTTAAGGTTAGGGTGAGGGTTGGGGTTAGAACTAAGTTTAGGGTGGGGGCTAGGGTGAGGCTGAGGGTTAGGTTTAGGGTTAGGGTGAGGTTTAGGGATAGGGTGAGAGTTAGGGTTACTGTGAGGGTTAGTGTGAGAGTTAGGGGTAGTGTTAGGGTGAGGGTAATTGTTAGGGTGAGGGTTAGGATTAGGTTAAGTCTTAGGGTTAGGGTAAGGGTTAGGGTTAGGGTTTGGGTTAGGGTGTGGTTGAGGCTGAGGATTAGGGTCAGGTTTAGGGTTAGTGTTAGGGTTAGTTTTAGGGTTAAGGTTAGGATTATGGTGAGGGTTAGGTTTAGGGTTAGGCTTAGGCTTAGGCTGAGGGTGAGGGTGAGGGTGGGGGTGCGGATTAGGTTTAGCATTAGGGTTAGGTTTAGGTTTATTGTTAGTGTTATGATTAGGGTTAAGTTTGCAGTGAGGGTGAGCCTGAGGGTGAGGGTTATGGTTAGGGTCAGGGTTAGGGTTAGGGTTAAGGTTAGTGTTATTGTTAGGGTTAGGGTTAGAGTTACGGTGAGGTTGAGGGTGAGGGTGAGGGTTAGGGTGAGGTTTAGAGTGAGTTTTAGGGTTAGGGTTAGTGTTAGGGTGAGGGTGAGGTTTAGCGTTGGAGTTAGGGTGAGGGTGAGGGTTAGGGTGAGAGTTAGGGTTAGGTTTAGTGTTAGGGTTAGGGGGAGGGTGAGGGTTAGGTTGAGGTTTATGGATAGGGTTAGGTTTAGGATTAGGGTTAGGGTGAGGGTGAGTATGAGGGTTAGTGTGAGGGTTATGCTTAGGCTTAGGGTTAGGCTGAGGTTGAGGTTGGGTGTGAGGATTAGGATTAGGGTGATGTTTCGGTTTGGGATAGTGTTATTGTTAGGGTTAGGGTTAGAGTTACGGTGAGGGTGAGGGTGGGGGTGAGGGTTAGGCTTAGGTTTAGGTTGAGGGTTAGAATGAGGATTAGGGTTAGGATTAGGGTTAGGGTGAGTGCTAGGGTTTGGGTGAGGGTTAGGGTTAGTGTTAGCTTGAGGTTTAGGGTTAGGATTAGGGTTAGGGTGAGGGTGAGTTTTAGAATTAGGGTTGGGCTTTCCGTTAGGGTTAGGTTTGGGTTAGGGGTAGTGTTATTGTTGGGGTTAGGGTTAGAGTTGTGGTGAGGGTGACGGTACTGGTGAGGGTTTGGGTTACTGTTATGGTGTGGTTTAGGGTTAGGGTTAGGGTTAAGGTGAGGGTGAGGTTTAAGGTTATATAGAGTTTTAGTGGGAGGGTTAGGGTAAGGGTGAAGTTTAGGGTTAGTGTTAGGTTTAGTGTGAGGGTGAGGGTTACGTTGAGGTTTAGGGTTAGGATTAGGTTTAGTGTGAGGGTTAGTGTTAGGGTTAGGGTTAAGGTTAGGCTTAGTGTGAGGTTTAGGATGAGGATTTGGGTTAGGATTAGGGTTAGGGTGAGGGCTAGGGTGAGGGTGAGGGTGAGGGTGTGGGTTAGGGTGAGGGTTAGGGTGAGGTTTAGGGTTAGGGTTAGGATTAGTGTTAGGGTGAGGGTGAGGTTTAGGGTTAAATTTAGGGTTAGGGGGAGTGTTAGGTCGATGGTTAGGGTTAGGGTTAGTGTTAGGGTTAAGGTTAGGGTGAGGGTTAGGTTGAGGTTTAGGTTTAGGGTTATGGTCAGTGTTAGGATTAGGGTGTGGGTGAGGGTGAGTGTGAGGTTTAGGGTTAGGTTTCAGCTTAGGCTTAGGGTTAGGCTGAGGGTGAGGGTGGGGGTGAGGATTAGGGTTAGGGTGATGGTTAGGATTAGGGTAAGGGTGAGGGCTCGGGTGAGGGTGAGGGTTAGGGTAAGGCTTAGGCTTAGGGTTAGGCTGAGGGTGAGGTTGAGGGTGAGTGTTATGGTTAGCGTGATGTTTAGGTTTACGGTTACGGTGAGGTTTGGGATAAGGTTTAGGGTTAGGGTGAGGTTAGGGTGAGATTATGGTAAGGGTAAAGGTGAGGTTTACACTGAAGGTGAGGGTTAAGATAAGGGTGAGGGTTAGGGTTAGTTTTAGGGTTAGTGTAAGGATTAGGGTTAGGAATAGGATGAGGGTTAGATTGAGGATTAGTGTTAGGTTTAGTGTGAGGTTTAGGGTGAGGATGAGGGTCAGGTTTAGGGTGAGGGTGAGGGTTAGAATTAGGGTTAGGGTGAGGGCTAGGGTGAGGGTGAGGGTTAGGGTTAGTGTGAGGGTTAGTGTTAGGGTTAGGGTTAGTGTTAGGGTGAGGGTTATGTTTAGCATGAGGGTTAGGGTTAGGGTGAGGGTTATGGTTAGGGTGAGGGTTAGGGTTTGGGTGAGGGTGAGTGTGAGTGTGAGGGTTGGGCTTAAGTTTAGGTTTAGGGTTAGGGTGAGGGTTAGGGTTAGGGTTTGGGTTAGGGTGAGGGTGAGGCTGAGGATTAGTTTTAGGTTTAGGGTTAGGGTTAGGATTATGGTGAGGTTTAGGGTAAGGGTTAGGCTTAGGCTTACGTTTAGGCTGAGTTTGAGGGTGAGGGTGAGGGTTATGTTTAGGGTTACGGTGAGGGTTAGGGTTAGGGTAAGTGTTATTGTTAGGGTTAGGGTTAGAGTTATGATGAGGTTGAGGATGAGGGTGAGGGTGAGGGTGAGGGTGAGGGTTAGGTTTAGTGTTAGGGTTAGGGTTAGGATTGGAATCAGAGTTAGGATTTGGGTTAAGTTTAGGGTTAGGTTGAGGGTTTGGTAAGGGTTACGGTGAGTGTGAGGTTTAGGGTTAGGTTGAGGGTTAGTGTTAGGATTAGAGTTAGGGTGAGGGTGAAGGTTAGTGTTAGTGTTAGGGTCAGGGTTAGGTTGAATGTTAGGGTTAGGATTAGGGTTAGGGTGAGGGCTAGTTTGAGGTTGCGGTTTAGGGTTAGCATTAGGGTGAGGTTTAGGCTTTGGGTTAGGGTTAGAGTTAGGGTTACGGTGAGTGTGAGGTTTAGGTTTAGAGTTAGGGTTAGGGTGAGGGTTAGGTTGAGGTTGAGGGTTAGGGTTAGTGTTAGGGTTAGTGTTAGGGTGAAAGTTAGGGGGAGGATTAGGGTTAGGGTTAGGTTTAGCCTTCAGTTTACGGTGAGGTTGAGGTTTAGGATTAGATTGAGGCTGAGGGAGAGGGTAGGTGTTAGGTTTAGGTTTGGGTTAGGGTGAGTTTGAGGGTGAGCGTGAGGGTTAGGGTGAGGGTGAAGTTGAGGGTGAGGGTGAGGGTTAGGGTGAGGGTGAATTTGAGGGTGAGGGTGAGGGTTAGCGTTAGTGTTAGGTTGAGGTTTAGGCTTAGTGTGAGGGTTGGGTTACTGTGAGGTTAAGGGATAGGGTGAGGCTTAAGGTGAGGGTGAGAGTTAGGTTTAGGGTTAGGGTTAGGGTGAGGGTTCGTGTGAAGGGTAGGGTTAGGTTTAGGGTTAGTGTGAGGATTAGGGTTAGGGTTAGGGTGACAGTTAGGGTTAGTGTTAGGGGTAGGGTGAATGTGAGGGTAAGGGTTAGGGTGAGGCTGAGGGTTAGGTTGATTGTTAGTGTTAGGGTCAGGTTTAGGTTTAGGTTTAGGTTTATGGTGTGGGTTAAGATGAGGGTTGGGTTTAGGGTTGGGTTTATGGTTAGGATGAGTTTTAGGGATAGGGTGAGGGTGAAGGTCAGGGTGAGGGTTAGGGATAGGGTTAGGGATAGGTTTAGGGATATGATGAGGGCTAGGGTGAGGGTGAGGATTAGGGTTAGGTTGAGGGTTCAGGTGAGGGGTAGGTTTAGGGTAAGGGTTAGGGTGAGGGTAAAGTTTCGGGTGAGGTTTAGGGTGTGGGTGAGGTTTAGGGAGAGGCTGCGGTTAGGGTGAGGGATAGCGTTCGGATTAGGGTGAGGGTATGTGTTAGAGTAAGGGTTAGGGTTAAGGTTAGGATGAGGGTTAGGTATAGGCTTAGGGTTATGGTTGGGATGATGATGAGGGTAGGGTTAGTTTTAGGGTTAGGTTCAGGGTGAGGGTGAGGTTCAGTGTTAGGATTAGTGTTATGGTTAGGGTTAGGCTGAGGGTGAGGGTAAGACTGAGGGTTAGGGTTAGGGTGAGGGTGAGGGTTAGGGTTAGGTTTAGGGTGAGAGTTAGAGTTAGTGTGAGGATTAGGGATAGGTTTAGGGTGAGAGTAAGGGTTATGGTGAGGTTTAGGTTTAAGGTTAGCGTTAGGGTTAGCATGAGGGTGAGGGAGAGGTTTAGGTTTAGAATTAGAGTTAGGTTTACAGTTAGGCTTAGGGTGAGGGTCATGGTGAGGGTGAGGGTTAGGGTGAGAGTCAGGGTTAGTGTGTGGGTTAGGGTTAGGTTGACGGTAAGGGTTAGGATGAGGGTGAGGGTGAGGGTGAGGGTGTGCATTAGTGTGAGGGTTAGTGTTAGGGTTAGAGTGAGGGTGAGGTTTAGGATGAGGGTTAGGGTTAGGGTTAGGGTTAGTGTGAGGATTAAGGTTAGGGTTAGGGTTAGTTTGAGGGTAAGGTTTAGGGTTAGGGTTACCATAAGGTTTAGTGTGAGTGTTAGGGTGAGAGTGTGGGTTAGGTTTAGTGTGAGTGTTAGGGTGAGTGTTAGGGTGAGGGTTAGGTTTAGTGTTATGGTTAGGGTGAGGGTGAGGGTTAGGGTTAGGGTGAGGGTGAGGGTTAGGGATAGGTTTAGGATTAGGGTTAGGGTTATTGTTAGGGTTAGGGTTAGGTTTAGGGTTAGGGTGAGGGTGAGTGTTAGGGTTAGGGATAGCATTAGGGTTAGCATGAGGGTGAAGGAGAGAGTTAGGTTTAGGCTTAGGGATAGGGTGATGGTTAGGGTGAGGCTTCAGGTCAGGGTTAGGGTTAGGGTTAGGGTGAGGGTTAGTGTTAGGGTGAGATTCAGGGAAAGTGTGAGGATTAAGTTGAGGGTGAGGGTTAGGGTAATTGTGAGCATTAGGGTTTGGGTGAGGGTTAGGTGATTGTGAGGGTTAGGGTGAGGGTGAGGGTTAGGGTTAGCATTAGGGTGAGCGTTAGGGTTAGGGCTTTATTGAGGGTGAGTTTTAGGATTAGGGTTATGTTGAGGGTGAGGGTTAGGGTGAGGGTTAGGGTTAGGTTTAGCTTTATGGTTAGCGTGAGGGTGAGGGAGAGGGTTAGGTTTAGGATTAGGGTTAGGTTTGGGATTACGCTTAGGGTGAGGTTGATGGTGAGTATGAGGCTAAGGGTCAGGGTTAGGTTTAGTGTTAGGGTGAGGGTTAGTGTAAGGGTGATATTTAGGGAAAGGGTGAGGGTTAGGGTGACGGTGAGGGTTAGAGTGAGGGTGAGGTTTAGGGTTATGGTTAACATTAGGATGAGTGTTAGGGTTAGGGTTAGTGTGAGGTTTAGGGTTAAGTTTATGGTTAGTGTGAGGGTAAGGTTTAGGATGAGGTTTAGATTGAGAGTGAGGTTTAAGGAGAGGGTTAGGTTTAAGGTGAGGGTTAGTTTTAGGGTTAGTGTTAGGATTAGGTTGAGGGTCTGTGTTAGGGTGAGATTAAAGTTAGGGTGAGGGTTAGGGATACGATTAAGGTTAGGGTTAGGGTGAAGGTGAGGGTGAGTGTTAGTTTTAATGTTAGGTTCAGCGTAAGGGTGAGGTTCATGGTTAGAATTAGGGTTAGGGTTAGGGTTAGGCTAGGGTGAGGGTGAGGGTGAGGGTTAGGGTTGGGGTGATCTGTAGGGTTAGGGAGAGGTTTAGGATTAGGTTTAGGATGAGGATTAGGCTGAGGGGTGGGGTAAGGATAAGGGTTAGGGTTAGGGTTAGGGTTATTGTTAGGGTTAGGCTTAGGTTAGAGTTAGGGATAGGGTGAGGGTGAGGATGAGTGTTAGGATTAGGCTTAGGAATAGGGTTTTTGTTAGGGTTAGGGTGAGCGTTAGGGTGAGGGTGAGGGTTAGGTTTAGGATTAGCGTTAGGATTATTGTTAGGGTTAGGGTGAGGGTGAGGGTTAGGTTTAGTGTGAGGGTTAGGTTTAGGGTTAGGTTTAGGGTGAGGTTAAGTTTTAGGGTGAGGGTTAGGGTAAGGTTGAACTTTAGGGTTAGCATTAGGGTTAGGGTTAGGGTGAGGGTTAGGGTTGGGTTTAGGGTGAGCGTGAGGGTGAGGGTTAGGGTGAGGGTGAGGTTGAGGGTGTGGGTTAGATTTAGGTAAGGGAGAGGGTGAAGATTAGGTTTAGGGTTAGAATTAGGGTTAGGGTTAGGGTGAAGTTGAGGGTTAGGGTAACGGTTAGGTTGAGGTTTAGGGTTAGTTTGAGGGTTGGGTGAGCTTGAAGGTAAGGGTTAGGGAGAGGGTTATTGTGAGGGTGAGACTTAATGTTAAGGTTAATGTTAGGGTGAGGGTTAGTGTGAGGGTAAGGGTTAGTGTTTGGTTTAGGGTTAGTGTGAGGATGAGGGTTAGGTTTAGGGTTAGGGGGAGGGTTAGGGTTAGTGTGAGGGGTAGGGTGAAGGTGAGGGTAAGGGTTAGGGTGAGGGTTAGGGTTAGGTTTAGGGTTATGGTTGGGGTGAGGGTGAGGTTTGGGGTTAGGTTTAGGGTTATGTTTAGGATGAGGGTTATGGTGAGGGTGAGGGTTAAGGTGAGGGTGAGGGTTAGTGTGAGGGTGAGGATTAGGTTTAGGTGAGTTTTAGGGTTAGGATTAGGGTTAGGATGAGGGCTATGGTGAGGGTGAGGGTTAGTGTTAGGGTTAGGGTTAGGTTGAGGGTTAGGGTTAGGGTGAGGGATCGGGTGAGGGGTACGTTTAGGGTTAGGTTTAGGGTGAGGGTAAAGGTTAGGATGAGTTTTAGGGTGAGGATGAGTTTTAGGGAGAGGAATAGGGTTAGGTTGATGGTTAGGGTTAGGATTAGGGTGAGGGTATGTTTTAGGGTGAGGGTTAGGGTGAGGGTTAGGGTTAGGGTGAGGGTTAGGGATATGGTTAGGATTATGGTTAGAGTGACAGTGAGAGTGAGGGTTAGTTTTAAGGTTAGGGTTAGGATTAGGGTTAGGGTTAGGGATACGGCTAGGTTTAGGGTTAGGGTGACAGTGAGAGTTAGGGTTAGGGTTAGGGTTATGGTGAGGGTAAGGTCTAGGGTGAGGTTTAGTGTGAGGGTGAGGTTTAGGGTGAAGGTTAGGTTGAGGGTTAAGGTGAGGGTGAGTTTATGTGTTTCATTGAGGGTTAGGTTGAGGGTTAGGGTTAGGGTGAGGTTTAGTGATAGATATACGGTTAGGGTTAGGGTGAGGGTGAGTGTGAGGGTTAGGGTTAGGGTTAGGTTCAGGGTGAGGGTGAGGTTCAGGGTTAGGATTAGGGTTAGGTTTAGGGTTAGGCTGAAGGTGAGGGTGTGAGTGAGGGTTAGGGTTCGGGTGAGGGTGAGGATTAGGGTGAGTTTTAGTGTGTGGCTTAGTGTTAGGGTTAGTGTGAGGATTAGGGTTAGGGTTATGGTGAGGGTAAGGGTTAGGTTTAGGTTTAGGGTAAGGTTTAATGTTAGGGTTATGGTGAGAGTGAGGGTTAGGTTTAGTGTGAGTGTTAGGGTGAGGGTTAGGTTTAGCGTTAGCTTTAGGGTGAGAGTGAGGGTTAGGTTGAGTATGAGGGTTAGGGTTTGGGTGAGGGTTAGGGTGAAGGTGAAGGTTAGGGTGAGGGTGAGACTTAGAGTTAGGGTTAGGGTTAGGGTGAGGGTTAGAGTGAGGATAAGGGTTAGGGTTAGGTTTAGGTTTAGTGTGAGGATTAGGTTTAGGGTGAGATTTAGAGTTATGGTGAGGGTGAGGGTTAAGTTTAAGGTTGTGTGAGGATTAGGGTAAGAGTCAGTGTTAGGGTTAGGTTTTGGGTTAGGGTGAGGGGGAGGGGGAGGGTGAAGTTGAGGGCGATGGTGAGGGTTAGGGTTAGGGTTAGGTTGAGGTTTAGGCTTAGTGTGAAGTTTGGGTGAGGGTTAAGGTGAGGGTGAGAGTTAAGGTTAGGGTTAGGGTTAGGTTGAGGGTTCGTGTGAGGGTTAGGGTTAGGGTTAGGTTGAGGGTTCGTGTGAGGGTTAGGGTTAGGTTTAGGTTTAGGGTTAGTGTGAGGTTTAGGGTTATGGTGAGGGTAAGTGTTAGGGTGAGGGTTAGGATTAGGGTGAGGGTATGATTTAGGGTGAGGTTTAGGGTGAGGGTTAGGGATACGGTTAGGGTTATGTTTAGAGTGACGATGAGAGTGAGTGTTAGTTTTAAGTTTAGGGTTAGGGTTAGGGCTAGGGTTAAGGATACGTTTAGGGTTAGGGTTAGGGTGATGGTGAGGTTTAGGATGAGGTTCAGGGTGAGGGTGAGGTTTAGGGTGAGGTTTAAGGTGAGGGTTAGGGTGAGGGTGAGGGTATGTGTTAGATTGAGGTCTAGGTTGAGGGTTAGGGTTTGGGTGAGGTTAGTGATAGGTTTACGGTTAGGGTTAGGGTGAGGGTGAGGGTGAGGTTTAGGGTTAGGGTTAGGTTCAGAGTGAGGGTGAGGTTCAGGGTTAGGATTAGGGTTAGAGTTATGGTTCGGCTGAAGGTGAGGGTGTGGGTGAGGGTTAGGGTTAGGGTGAGGGTGAGGGTTAGGGTGAGTTTTACTGTGTGGGTTAGTGTTAGGGTTAGTGTGAGGATTAGGGTTAGGGTTATGGTGAGGGTAAGGGTTAGGGTAAAGGTTAGGGTAAGGTTTAGTGTTAGGGTTATGGTGAGAGTGAGGGTTAGGTTTAGTGTGAGTGTTAGGGTGAGGTTTAGGTTTAGTGTTAGCTTTAGGGTGAGGGTGATGTTTAGGATGAGTGTGAGGGTTAGGGTTTGGGTGAGGGTTAGGCTGAAGGTGAAGGCTAGGGTGAGGGTGAGACTTAGAGTTAGGGTTAGGGTTAGGGTGAGGGTTAGTGTGAGGATAAGTTTTAGGGTTAGGTTTAGGGTTAGTGTGAGGATTAGGGTTAGGGTGAGGGTTAGAGTTAGGGTGAGGGTGAGGGTTAAGTTTAAGGTTGTGTGAGGGTAAGGGTTAGGCTGAGGGTTAGGGTTAGGTTTTGGTTTAGGGTGAGGGTGAGGGTGAGATGGAGGGTTAGGGTGAGGGTGAAGTTGAGTGTGATGTTGAGGGTTAGGGTTAGGGTTAGGTTGAGTTTTAGGCTTAGTGTGAGTTTTGGGTGAGCATGAGGTTAAGGGATAGGGTGATGGTTAGGGTTAGTGTGAGGGTTATGGTTAGGGTGAGTGTGAGTTTTAGGGTTATTGTTAGGGTTAGGGTTAGTGTTTGGGTTATGGTTATGGTTAGGGTTACGGTTACGGTTAGAATGAAGTTTAGTTTTAGGGTTTGGGTTAGAGTTAAGGTTAGGGTGAGGGTGAGATTTAGGGTTAGAGTTAGGGTTAGTGCTAGTGTTAGGGTTAGGGTTAGGCTTAGGCTTAGGCTTAGGCTTAGACCGAGCATGAGGGTGAGTGGTAGGGTTCTGGTTAGGGTTCGGGTTAGGGTGAAGGTTAGATTGAGTTTTAGGGTTAGGGTTAGGGTGAGGGCTAGGGTTAGGGATAGGTTTAGGTTTAGGATTAGGGTTAGGGTGAGGGTGAGTGTGAGGTTTAGGCTTAGAATTAGGGTGAGGGTTAGGGTTAGGTTTTGGGTTAGTGTGAGGGTGAGGCTGAGGATTAGGCTTATTTTTAGGGTTACGTTTATTGTTAGGGTTAGTGTGGGGTTAGGGTTAGGGTTATGGTGAGAGTTAGGGTTAGAGTTAGGATTAGGCTTAGGGTTAGGATGAGGGTGAGGGTGTGTTTGAGGATTAGAGTTAGGGTTAAGGTTAGGCATAGGGTTAGGCTTATTGTTTGTGTTATGCTTAGGGTTAAGTTTGCGGTGAGCATGACGCTGAAGGTGAGGGTTATGCTTATGGTTAGGGTTAGGGTTAGTGTTATTCTTAGGGTTAGGGTTAGAGATACGGTGAGCATGAGGTTGAGGGTGAGGGTTAGGGTTAGGGTGCGGTTTTGGGATAGGTTTAGAATAAGGGTTAGGGTGAGGGTGAGGTTTAGAATTAGAGTTATTGTTAGGGGGAGGGTTAGGGTTAGGGTTTGGGTAAGCGTGAGGGTGGGGGTGAGGATTAGGGTTAGGTTTAGGGTTAGGGTTAGGGTTAGGTTTTTAAGATAGGGTTAGGGTTATGGTGAGGGTTAGGGTTAGGGTTAAGCTTAGGGTTAGGCTGAGGGTGAGAGTGGGTGTGAGGATTAGTGTTAGTGTTAGTGTTAGTGTTAGGGTTGTTGTTAGTGTTATGGTTAGGGTTAAGTTTGCTGTGAGGGTGAGTCTGAGGGCGAGGGTTTTGGGTATGGTTATGGTTAGGGTTAGGGTTAGATGTATTGTTAGGGTTAGGGTTAGAGTTACCGTGAGGGTGAGGGTGAGGGTGAGGTTTAGGGTTCAGATTAGGGTTCGGGTTAGAGTGAAGGTTAGATTGAGGTTTAGGGTTAGGATTAGGGTAAGTGTGAGGGCTAGGGTTAGGGTTAGGGTGAGGGCTAGGGTTAGGGATAGGGTTTTGTTTTGGATTAGGGTTAGGGTGAGGGTGAGTGTGAGGTTTAGGGTTAGGGTTAGGCTTAGAGTTAGGGTGAGGGTTAGGGTTAGGGTTTGGGTTAGTGTGAGGGTGAGGCTGAGGATTAGGGTTAGGTTTAGTGTTAGGTTTAGGGTTAGGGTTAGTGTTAGGTTTAGGGTTAGGATTAGGTTTATGGTGAGGTTTAGGGTTAGAGTTAGTTTTAGGCTTAGGGTTAGGATGAGGGTGAGGGTGGGTTTGAGGATTAGAGTTAGGGTTAGGGTTAGTCTTAGTGTTAGGCTTATTTTTAGTGTTATGCTTAGGGTTAAGTGAACATGAGGTGAGCATGAGGCTGAAGCTGAGGGTTATGGTAAGGGTTATGGTTAGGGTTAGGGTTAGTGTTATTCTTAGGGTTAGGGTTAGAGATATGGTGAGGATAAGGTTGAGGGTGAGGGTTAGGGTTAGGGTGCGGTTTAGGGTAAGGGTTAGGGTGAGGGTGAGGTTTAGAATTAGAGTTATTTTTAGGGGGAGGGTTAGGGTTAGGGTTTGGGTTAGGCTGAGGTTGGGCTGAGGATTAGGGTTAGGTTTAGGGTTAGGGTTAGGGTTAGGTTTTTAGGTTAGGGTTAGGGTTAGGGTTACGGTGAGGGTGAGGGTGGGTGTGAGGATTAGGGTTAGCGTAAGGGTTAGTGTTAGGGTTATTGTTAGTGTTATGGTTAGGGTTAAGTTTGCTGTGAGGGTGAGTCTGAGGTTGAGGGTTATGGTTATGGTTAGGGTTATTGTTAGATTTATTGTTAGAGTTAGGGTTAGAGTTATGGTGAGGGTGAGGGTGAGGGTGAGGGTTAGGGTTCGGGTTACGGTGAAAGTTAACTTGCGGTTTAGGGTTAGGATTAGGGTAAGGGTGAGGGCTAGGGTTAGGGTTAGATTTAGGGTTATGGGGAGGGATAGGGTTAGGTTTAGGGTTAGGTTTAGGGTTAGGGTTAGGATTACGGTGAGGGTTAGGGTTAGGATTAGACTTAGGCTTACAGTTAGGCTGAGGTTGAGGCTGAGGGTGAGGGTTATGGTTATGGTTAGGGTTAGGATTAGGGTTAGGGTAAGTGTTATTGTTAGGTTTAGGGTTAGAGTTACTGTGAGGTTCAGGGTTAGGGTTAGGTTGAGGTTTAGGGTTAGGTTTAGTGTTAGGGATAGTGTTAGGTTGAGGGTATCGGTAAGGTTAAAGTTGAGTGTTAGGCTGAGCATGAGGGTTACGGTAAGGGTGAGGGTTAGGCTTAGGGTGAGGGTTAGGGTTAGGGTTGGGGTGAGAGTTAGGGTTCGGGTTCAATTTAGGGTTAGGTTGAGGGTTAGGGTAAGGGTTACGGTGACGGTGAGGGTTAGGGTTAGGTTGAGGGTTAGTGTTAGGATTAGGGTTAGTGTGAGGTGAAGGTTAAGGTTAGTGTTAGGGTGAGGGTTAGGATGAGGGTTAGGGATAGGATTAGGGTTAGGGTGAGGGGTAGTTTGAGGTTGAGGTTTAGGGTTAGCATTAGGGTGAGGTTTAGGGTTAGGGTTAGGGTTCGGGTTAGGGTGAGGGTGAGGTTTACGGTTAGAGTTATGGTTAGGGTGAGACTGAAATTGAGGGTTAGTGTTAGAATTAGGGTTAGGGTGAGGGTTAGGTTGAGGGTGAGGGTTAGGCTAAAGGTTAGGATTATGATTAGCATAAGGGTTAGGGTGAGTGTGAGTGTTAGGGTTAGGGTTAGGCTTAGGGTTAGGCTGAGGGTGAGGTTGAGAGTGAGGGTTTGGGTTAGGTTTACTGTGAGAGTTAGGGTTCGGGTAAATTTAGGGTTAGGGTGAGGGTTAGGGTTAGGTTTATGGTGAGCTTGAGTTTTAGGGTAAGGTTGAGGCTTAGGGTTAGGATTATGGTTATGGAAAGGGTTAAGGTTAGGGTTAGGGTGAGGTTAAGAATGAAGATTAAGAATAGGGTGAGGGCTAGGTTGAGGGTGAGCTTTAGGGTTAGTGTTAGATTAAGGTTTAGGGTTAGAGTTAGGGTTAGGGTGAGGGTTAGTTTGAGGGTTAGATTTACGGTGAGGGTGAGGGTTAGGGTTAGGGTGAGGGTTAGGGTGAGGATGATGGTAAGGGTAAAGGTGAGGTTTAGGCTGAGTTTGAGTGTTAGGGTGAAGGTTAGGGTTAGGTTTAGGGTTAGGGTAAGGGATAGGGTTAGGTTCAGGGTGAGTGTTAGATTGAGGATTAGGGTTACTGTTAGTGTGAGGTTTAGGGTGAGGATGTGGGTTAGGGTTAGGGTGAAGGTGAGGGTGAAAATTAGGGTTATGTAGAGGGCTAGGGTGAGGGTGAGTGTTAGGGTTAGGGTTAGGGTTATGGTGAGGTTTAGGATTAGGTTGAGGGTTAGCGTTAGTGTGAGGGTTACTGTTCGGGTTAGGGTCAGTGTTAGGGTGAGGATAAGTGTTAGGGTGAGGGTTAGGTTTAGGGTGAGTGTTATGGTTATGGTGAGGGTTAGGGTTAGGGTTATTGTCAGGGTTAGGGTTAGGGATACGGTTAAGGTGAGTGTGAGGGTGAGAGTTAGGGTTAGGTTTAAGGTGAAGTTTAGTGTTAGGGTTAGGGTTAAGGTGAGGGTGAGGTTTAGGGGTAGAGTTAGGTTTAGGGTGAGGGTTAGGGTCAAGGTTAGGGTTATGGTGTGGATTAGGGTGGGGTTGAAGGTAAGGGTAAATTTGAGGGTTAGGCTGAGGGTGAGGGTTACAGTAATGGTGAGGGTTAGGGTTAGGGTGAGGGTTAGTGTTAGGGTTAGAATGAGGGTGAGGTTTAGATTGAGGATTAGTGTTATGGTTAGTGTGAGGTTTAGGGTGAGCTTGAGGGTTAGGGTTAGTGTTAGGATGAGGTTTATGGTTAGGGTGATGCTTAGGGTTAGTGTGAGCATTGGTGTTAGCGTTAGGGTTTATGTTATGGTGAGGGTAAGTGTTAGGGTGAGGGTTAGGTTTAGGGTGAGAGTTATGGTTAGGGTGAGTGTGAGGGTTAGGGTTAGGGTTATTGTTAGGGTTATGGTTATGGTTATGGTTAGTGTTAGGGTTAGGGTTAGGGTTAGGGTTAGGGTTAGGATGAGGTTTAGTTTTAGTCTTAGGATTAGATTTAAGGTTAGGGTGAGAGTGAGATTTAGGGTTAGAGATAGGTTTAGTGCTAGTGTTAGTGTTAGGGTGAGGGTTAGGGTTAGGTTTAGGCTTAGGCTTAGGCTTGGGCTTAGGCCGAGCCTGAGGGTGAGGGTTAGGGTTCGGGTTAGGCTTCGGGTTAGTGCGAAGTTTAGATTGATGTTTAGGGTTAAGATTAGGGTAAGGGTGAGGGCTAGGGTTAGGGTTAGGGTATGGGCTAGGGTTAGGGATAGGGTTAGGTTTAGTATTAGGGTTAGGGTGAGGGTGAGTGTGAAGTTTAGGGTTAGAGTTAGGCTTAGAATTAGGGTGAGGGTTAGGGTTAGGGTTTGGGTTAGTGTGAGGGTGAGGCTGAGGATTAGGGTTAGTTTTAGGGTTAGGTTTAGTGTTAGAGTTAGGGTTAGGCTTAGGCTTAGGATGAGGGTGAGGGTGGGGTTGAGGATTAGAGTTAGGGTTTGGGTTAGGCTTAGGGTTAGGTTTATTGTTAGTGTTATGATTAGTGTTAAGTTTGCGGTGAGCATGAGGCTGAAGGTGAGGGTTATGGGTAGGGTTAGGGTTAGGGGGTGGGAT
Organism: Dipodomys merriami; assembly: GCF_024711535.1. NCBI lineage: Eukaryota > Metazoa > Chordata > Mammalia > Rodentia > Heteromyidae > Dipodomys > Dipodomys merriami. The sequence goes on along the minus strand of NW_027206352.1, from coordinate 303,343 downwards.
AGGGTGAGGTTTAGGGTTAGGGTTAGTGTTAGGGTAAGTGTGAGGGTGAGGGTTAGGTTGAGCTTTAGGGATAGGGTTAGGTTTAGGATTAGGGTTAGGGTGAGACTGAGTGTGAGGTTTAGGCTGAGGATTAGGCTTAGGCTTATGGTTAGGCTAAGAGTGAGGGTGGGGGTGAGGATTAGGGTTAGGGCTAGGCTATGGCTTATGCTGAGGGTGAGGATGGATGTGAGGATTAGGGTTAGTGTGATCGTTAGGATTAGGGTAAGGGTGAGGGCTCGGGTGAGGGTAAATATTAGGGTCAGGCTTTGGCTTAGTCTTCCAGTTAGACTGAGGGTGAGTTTGAGGGTGAGGGTTAGGGTTAGCGTGATGGTTAGGTTTATTGTTAGGGTGAGGGTTAGAATGAGGTTTAGGGTTTGGTGAGGTTAGGGTGAGGATGATGGTAAGGGTAAAGGTGAGATTTACGCTGAGGGTAAGGGTTAAGATGAGGGTGAGGGTTAAGGTAAGGGTGAGGGTTAGGGTTAGGGTGAGGCTGAGTGTGAGGTTTAGGGTGAGGATTAGGCTTAGGTTTACACTTAGGCTAAGGGTGAGGGTGGGGGTGAGGATTAGGGTTATGGTGATGGTTAGGTTTAGGGTTAGTGTTATTGTTATGGTTAGGGTTAGAGTTACGTTGAGTGTGAGGGTGCGGGTGAGGGTTAGGGTTAGGGTTAGGGTGGGGTTTAGGGTTGGGTTAGGATTATGGTTAGGGTGAGGGTGAGGTTTAGGTTTAGATATAGTGTTAGGGGTAGGGTTAGGGTGAGGGTCAGGGATAGGGTTATTGTTACTGTAAGTGTGAGTGTGAGGGTTAGGTTGAGGTTTAGGGTTATGGTTACGATTAGGGTTAGTGTGAGGGTTAATGTTATGGTTAGGGTTAGTTTTAGGGTGAGGGTTGTTGTTTAGGTATGGGTTATTTTGAGGGTTATCGTTGGGATGAGGGTTAGGATAAGGGTTAGGTTTATTGTTAGGGTTAGGGTTAGTGTTTCGGTTACGGCGAGGGTGAGGGTTAGGGTTAGGTTTAGGGCGAGGTTTAGGGTTTGGTTTAGTGTTAGAGTGAGGGTTAGGGTGAGTGTGAGGATTAGGGTTAGAGTTAGGTTTAGGGTGAAGGTTAAGTTGACCTTTAGGGTTAGGGTTAGTGTTAGGGTTAGGGTTAGGGTTAGGCTGAGAGTTAGGGGGAGGGTTAGGATTACAGTTAGGTTAAGGTTTATGGTTAGGGTTATCCTTAGTGATAGGGTGAGGGTGAGTTTTAGAGTTAGAATTAGGGTTAGGGTGAGGCTGAGGCTGAGGGTGAGGGTTAGGATTAGGGTTAGCATTAGGATTAGGGTTTGGGTTAGTGTGAGTGTGAGGGTTAGGGTTAGGGTTAGGGTTAGCCTTAGGTTTTGGCTGAGGGTGAGGGTGAGGGTGAGGGTTAGGGTTAGTTTAAGGGTTAGGGTTAGGGTGAGGTTTAGTGTTAGGGTTAGTGTTAGAGTTAGGGTTAGAGTGAGGGTGAGGTTTAGGGGTAAATTTAGGGTTAGGGTGAAGGTTACTGTGAGAGTTAGGGTTAGGGTGAGGGTTAGGATGGGGGTGAAGGTAAGGGTAAATATGACAGTTAGGCTGAGTGTGAGGGTTATGGCAAGGGTGAGGATTAGGGTTAGGGTGAGAGTTAGGGTTAGGGTTAGTGTGAGAGTTAGGGTTCGGGTTAAGTTTAGGGTTAGGGTTAGGGTTAGGCTAAGAGTTTCGGTGAGGGTGAGGGTTAGTGTCAGTTTGAGAGTTAAGGTTAGGATTAGGGATAGGGTGAGGGTTAGTGTTAGGGTTAGTGTTACGGTGAGGGTTAGGATGAGGGTTAGGGTTAGGATTAGGTTTAGGGTGAGGGATAGTGGCAGGTGAGGTTTACGGTTAGTGTTAGGGTGAGGTTTAGGTTAGGGTTAGGGTTAAGGTTAGGGTGAAGTTGAGTTTCGGGTTAGAGTTAGAGTTAGGGTGAAACTGAGGTTGAGGGTTAGGGTTAGGGTGAGGTTTAGTGTTAGGATTAGTGTTAGAGTTAGGGTTAGAGCAAGGGTTAGGTTGGGGGTGGGGGTTAGGCTTAGTGTTAGGATTAATTTTAGGCTGAGGGTGAGGGTGAGTTTGAGGGTTATGGTTAGGTTGAGGGTTCGGCTTAGGTTGAGGGTTAGGTTTAGGATTAGGGTTAGGGTGAGGGTTAAGTTTAGGGTTAGGGTGAGGGTAAGAATGAGGATTAGGGTTAGGATTAGGGTTATGGTGAGGGCTAGGGTGAGCGTGAGGGTTAGGGTTAGTGTTAGATTAAGGTTTAGGGTTAGGGATAGCTTTAGGGTGAGGGTTCGGTTGAGGTTAGGGTTACAGTGAGTGTGATGGTTAGTGTTAGGGTGAGGGTTAGGGTTAGGATTAGGGTTAGGTGAGAGTGAATGTTAGGATTAGGGTTAGGTTTAGGGTTAGGGTTAGGTTTAGGGTTAGGGGGAGGGTTAGGGTTAGGATGATGGTAAGGGTAAAGGTGAGGTTTAGGGTGAGGCTGAGGGTTAAGATAAGGGTGAGGGTTAGGTTGAGGCTTAGGTTTAGAGTAAGGGGTAGGATTAGGGTCAGGGTGATTGTTAGATTGAGGATTAGGGTTAGGGTTAGTGTGAACTTTAGAGTGAGGATGAGGTTTAGGGTTGGGGTGAGGGTGAGGGTTAGAATTAGGTTTAGGGTGAGGGCTAGGTTGAGGGTGAGGGTTAGGGTAAGGTTTAGGCTTAGGCTTAGGATTAGGCTGAGCGTGAGATTGAGGGTGAGGGTTAGGGTTAGTGTGATGGTTAAGTTTAAAGTTAGGGTTAGGGTTAAAATGAGGTTTAGGGTTAGGGTGAGGGTTAGGATGAGGTTTAGTGTTAGGGTTAAGGTTAGACTTAGGGTTATGGTGAGGGTGAGGTTCTGGGGTACAGTTAGGGTTAGGATGAGGGTTACGGTTAGGTTGCAGGTTAGCCTGAGGGTGACGGTTAGGGTAAAGGTGAGGGTTAGGCTGAGGGTGGGGTTCCGGTAAGGGTTAAGGTTAGGGTTAGGGTGAGGGTTAGTGTTAACATAAGGGTGAGGGTGAGGTTTAGATTGAGGATTAGTGTTAGGGTTAGTGTGAGGTTTAGGGTGAGGATGAGGGTTAGGGTTAGGGTGAAGGCTAGGGGAGTGTGAGGGTTCGGGTTAGGGTTAGGGTGAGGGTAAGTGTTAGGGTGAGGGTTAAGGTTAGAGTGAGGGTTATGGTTAGGGTGAGGGTTAGGGTTAGGGTTAGGTTTATTGTTAGGTTTAGGGGTAGGGTTACTGTTACTGTGAGGGTGAGCGTGAGGATTATGGTTAGGGTTAGGATGAGGTTTAGGTTTAGGGTTAGGGTTAGAGTCAGGGTTATGGTGAGGGTTAGGCTTAGGCTTAGGCTTAGGCTTAGGCTTTGGCCGAGCATGAGGTTGAAGGTTCGGGTTGGAGTTCGGGTTTGGTTTAGAGTTAGGTTTAGGGTTAGGTTGAGAATTAGGTTGAGGTTTAGGGTTAGGATAAGTTTAAGGGTGAGGGCTAGGCTGAGGTTTAGGGTGAGGGTTAGGGTTTGGGATAGGGTTATGTTTAGGATTAGGGTTTGGGTGAGGATGAGTGTGAGGGTTAGGATTAGGGTTAGGATTAGGGTTAGGGTTAGGCTTAGAGTTAGGATGAGTGTTAGGGTTAGGGTTTGGGTTAGGGTGAGGTTGAGGCTGAGGATTAGGGTTAGTTTTAGGCTTATTTTTAGTGTTAGGGTTAGGTTTAGGGTGAGGGTGAGGTTTAGATGTAGGGTTAGGGGGTGGGTTAAGGTGAGGGTTGGGGTTAGGGGTAGTGTTTGGTTTAGGTTGAGGGTGAGTGTTAGATTGAGTTTTAGTGTTAGGGTTAGGGTTAGGGTCAGTGTGAGGTTTAGTGTTAGTGTTAGGGTTAGTGTTAGGGTGAGGCTAAGTGTTCGGGTGAGGTTATGGATTAGGGTGACGGTTATGGATAGGGTGAGGTTTAGAGTTAGGGTTAGAGTTATAGTTAGGTTTAGGTTTAGGGTTACGGTTACGGTGAGGGTGAGTGTGAGGGTTAGGGTTAGTGTTAGGTTGAGGTTTAGGGTTTGGGTTAGGTTTAGAGTTAGGGTTAGGGTGAGGGTGAGGTTTAGTGTAAGAGTTAAGGTTAGGGTGATGGTTAGGGTTAGGTTAGGGTGAGAGTTAAGGGGAGGGTAAGGCTTAGTGTTAGGTTTAGGGATAGGATTAGGGTTAGGGTTATTGTGAGGGTCCTTGTGTTTGTTAGGGTTAGTTCTGGGGTTAGGCTTAGGTTTAGGCTGAAGGTGAGAGTGATGGTTAGGGTTAGGGTTAGGGTTAGTGTTAGGGTTAGGGGGAGGGTTACGATGAGGGTTAAGGTTAGGATTAGGGTTAGGACAAGGGCTAGGGTGAGGTTGAGGTTTAGGGTTAGTGTTAGGTTGAGGTTTATGGTTAGGGTAAGGGTTAAGGTGAGGGTGAGGTTTAGGGTTAAAGTTAGGGTTAGTGTGAGGCTGAGGGTGAGGGTTAGGGTTAGGGTTAGTGTTAGGTTTAGGGTTAGGGTTAGGGTGAGGGTTAGGGTGAGTGTTAAGGTTAGGTTTAGGGTTAGGTTTAGGCTGAGGGTGAGGGTGAGGGTGAGGGTTTGGGTGAGGATAAGGGTTAGGGTTAGGACGAGGGCTAGGGTTGGGTGAGGGTTAGGGATAGGGTTATCGTGAGGTTAAGGGTTAGGGTGATGGTTAGGGTTAGTGTGAGGGTTAGTGTTAGGGTTAGGGTTATTGTTAGGGTTGGGGTAAGTGTTAGCGTGAGGTTTAGGGTTAGGGTGATGGCTATAGTTAGGGTGAGTGTTAGGATTATGGTTAAGGTTATTGTTAGGGTTAGGGTTAGGATTATGGTGAGGGTGAGGGTGAGGGTTACGGTTAGAGTTAGGATGAGGTTTAGGTTTTGGGTTAAGGATAGAATTAGGGTTCGGGGGACAGTGAGGTTTAGGGTTAGAGTTAGGGTTTTTGATAGGTTTAGGATTAGGGTGAGGGTTATGGTTAGGCTTAGGCTTAGGCTTAGGCTTAGGCTGAGCATGAGGGTGAGGGTTAGGGTTAGGGTGATGGTTCTGGTTAGGATTATTGTTATTGTTAGGGTTAGGGTTAGAGTTACATTGAGGGTGAGGTGCAGGTGAGGATTAGGGTTAGGGTTAGGGTGGGGTTTACCGTTAGGGTTAGGGTTAGGGTTAGGTTGAGGGTGAGGTTTAGGGTTAGATTTAGGGTTAGTGTTAGGGTGAGGTTTAGTGTTAGAGTTAGGGTTAGGGTGAGGCTGAGGATGAGGGTTACTGTTCGGATTAGGTGTTGGGTTAGGTTGACAGTGAGCGTTAAGTTTAGTGTTAGGGTGAGGGTTAGGATGAGGGTTAGGGTTAGGATTAGGGTTAGGGTGAGGGCTAGGCTGAGGGTGAGGTTTAGGGTTAGAGTTATGGTGAGGTTTAGGATTAGGGTTAATGTTAGGGTTAGGGTGACTGTGAGGTTTAGAATTAGTGTTAGGGTTAGGGTGAGGCTGAGTTTGAGGGTTAGGGTTAGTGTTAGTGTTAGATTTAGGGTTAGGGTGTGGGTGAAGTTGAATGTGAGGGTTAGGCTTAGGTTTAGGATTAGGTTTAGGGTAAGTGTTAGGGTGAGTGTGAGCGATATGGTTAGGGTTAGGGTTAGGCTTAGGGTTAGACTGAGGGTGAGGGCTGGGGCGAGTGTTAGGTTAAGGGTGAGTGTGAGGGTTAGGGTTAGGGTGAGGTTTAGGGTTAGGGTTACTGTGAGCGTGAGGGTTAGGGTAGGTTGAGAGTTAGGGTTAGTGTTAGAGTTAGGGTGAGGGTTCAGGTTAGGGTTAGGGTGAGGGTAAGGATGAGGATTAGGGTTAGGATTAGGGCTATGGTGAGGGCTAGGGTGAGGTTGAGGGTTAGGGTTCGTGTAAGATTAAGGTTTAGGTTTAGGGTTAGGGTTAGGGTGAGGATTAGTTTGAGGATTATGGTTACAGTGAGGGTGAGGATAAGGGTTAAGGTTAGGGTTAGGGTTAGGATTAAGTTTAGCTTGAGGGTGAGTATTAGCATTAGTGTTAGGGTTAGGTTTAGGGTTAGGTTTAGGGTTAGGATTAGTGTTATTGTTAGGGTTAGGGTTAGAGTTATTGTGAGGGTGAGGGTGTGGGTTAGGGTTAGGGTTAATGTTAGGTTGAGGTTTAGAGTTAGAGATTAGGATTAGGGTAAGTGTGAGGGTGAGGTTTAGGGTTAGATTTAGGGTTAGTTGGAGGATTAGGTCGAGGGTGAGGGTTAGGTTTAATTTTAGTATTAAGGTTAGGGTGAGGGTTAGGTTGAGGTTTAGGCTTACCGTTAGGGTTAGGGTTAGGCTTAGGCTTAGAGTTAGGCTGAGAGTGAGGGTGGGGGTGAGGATTAGGTTTAGGGTGATGGTTACGGTTAGGGTTAGGGTGAGGGTTAGGATGAGGGTTAGGATTAGGATTAGGGTGAGGGTGAGGGATAGGGTGAGGGTGAGGGTTAGGGTAAGGGTTAGGCTTAGGATAAGGATTAGGCTCAGCTTGAGGTTGAGGGTGAAGTTTATGGTTAGTATGATGGTTAGGTTTACAGTTAGGGTGATGTTTAGGATGAGGCTTAGGTTTAATGTGTGGGTTAGGGTGAGGTTTAGTGTTTGGGTTAGGGTTAGACTTAGGGTTATGGTGAGGGTGAGGTTCTGGGGTACAGTTAGGGTTAGGATGAGGGTTAGGGTTAGGGTGCAGGTTAGCCTGGGGTTGACGGTAAGGGTAAAGGTGAGGGTTAGGATGAGGGTGAGGGTTTCCCTATGGATGAGGCTTAGGGTTAGGGTGAGGGTTAGTGTTAGCATTAGATTGAGGGTGAGGGTTAGATTGAGGATTAGTTTTAGGGTTAGTGTGAGGTGGAGGGTGAGCTTGAGGGTTAGGGTTAGGATGAATGCTAGGGTGAGTGTGAGGGTTAGGGTTAGGGTTAGGGTGAGGGTAAGTGTTAGGGTGAGGGTTAAGGTTAGGGTGAGGGTTATGGTTAGGGTGAGGGTTAGGGTTAGGGTTAGGTTTAGGGGTAGGGTTACGGTTACTGTGAGGGTGAGGGTGAGGATTAGGGTTAGGGTAAGGTTGAGGTTTAGGTTTAGGGTTAGGGTTAGAGTTACGGTTAGGGTGAGGGTTAGGCTTAGGCTTAGGCTTAGGCTTATGCTTAGGCCGAGCATGAGGTGAGGGTTCGGATTCGTGTTGGGATGAGGGTTAGGTTTAGGTTTAGGGGTAGGTTGGGAGTTAGGTTGAGGTTAAGGGTTAGGGTAAGTTTAAGGGTGAGGGCTAGGCTGAGGGTTAGGGTGAGGGTTTGGGTTTGGGATAGGGTTAGGTTTAGGATTAGGGTTAGGGTGAGGGTGAGTGTGAGGGTTAGGATTAGGGTTAGGGTTAGGCTTAGAGTTAGGATGAGGGTTAGGGTTAGGGTTTGGGTTAGGGTGATGTTGAGGCTGAGGATTACTGTTAGGTTTAGGGTTAGGTTTAGGGTTAGTGTTAGTGTTAGGGTTAGGTTTAAGGTTAGGGTTAGGGTGAGGGAGAGGTTTAGATATAGGGTTAGGGGGAGGGTTAGCGGGAGGGTTAGGGTTAGGTTTAGTGTTAGGTTTAGGTTGAGTGTGAGGGTTAGGTTGAGGTTTAGAGTTAGGGTTAGGTTTAGGGTCAGTTTGATGGTTAGTGTTAGTGTTAGGGTTAGTGTTAGGGTGAGGGTAATATTAGGGTGAGGTTATGGGTTAGGGTGATGGTTATGTTTAGGGTGAGGATTAGGGTTAGGGTTAGGGTTATTGTTAGGTTTAAGTTTAGGGTTACGGTTACGGTGAGTGTGAGTGTGAGGGTTAGGGTTAGGGTTAGGTTGAGGTTTAGGGTTTGGGTTAGGGTTAGAGTTAGGTAAGGGCGAGGGTGAAGTTTAGGGTTAGAGTTAGGGTTAGGGTGACGGTTAGGGTTAGGGTTAGGGTTAGGGTGAGAGTTAGGGGGAGGGTAAGTGTTAGTGTTAGGGTTAGGGATAGGATTAGGGTTAGGGTTAGGGTGAGGGTCAGTGTGTTTTTTAGGGTTAGGTCTAGGGTTAGGCTAAGATTTAGGCTGAGGGGGAGGTTGATGGTTAGGTTAGGGTTAGGGTTAGGGGGAGGGTTAGGATGAGGGTTAGGGTTAGGATTAGGGTTAGGGCAAGGCCTAGGGTGAGGGTGAGGTTTAGCGTTAGAGTTAAGGTGAGATTTATGGTTAGGGTTAGGGTTAGGGTGAGGGTGAGGTTTAGGGTTAGAGTTAGGGTTAGCGTGAGGCTGAGGGTGAGGGTTAGGGTTAGGCTTAGTGTTAGGTTTAGTGTTAGGGTTAGGGTGAGGGTTATGGTTAGATTTAGGATTAGGGTTAGGCTGAAGGTTAGGGTGAGGGTGAGGATAAGGCTTAGGTTTAGGGTGAGGGCTAGGGTTGGGTGAGGTTTAGGAACAGGGTTAGCGTGAGATTTAGGGTTAGGTTTATTTTTAGGGTTAGGCTAAGTTTTAGGGTTAGTGTTAGGTTGAGGGTGAGGTTTAGGGTTAGATTTAGGGTGAGGCTTACTGTTAGCGTTAGGTTCAGTTTTAGGGTGAGGCTAAGGGTTATGGTGAGGTTTTGGGTTAGGGTGAGGTTTATGTTTAAGCTGAGGGTTAGGAATCGGTTTAGAGTTATTGTTAGGGTTCGGTTTAAGTTTACGGTTACAGGGAGGGTGAGGATGAGGGTTAGGGTTAGGCTTAGGGTGAGGTTTAGTGTGAGGGTGAGGTTTAGGGTTAGAGTCAGTGTGAGGGTTAGGTTGAGGGTTTGGGTTAGGGTTAGTGTTAGTGTTAGGGTTAGGGTGAGAGTTAGGGGGAGGTTTAGGGTTAGGGTTAAGTTTAAGATTAGGTTAAGAATGAGGGTGAATGTGTGTGTTAGGGTTTGGTTTAGGGTTAGGCTTAGGGTTAGGCTGAGGGTGAGGTTGAGGGTGAGGGTTAGGGTTAGGGTTAGGGTTAAGATTAGGGTTAGGGGAAGGGTTAGGATGAGGGTTAAGGTTAGGATTAGGGTTAGGGTGAGGGCTAGGGTGACGGTAAGGTTTAGGGTTAGGGTTAGGGTGAGGGTTAGGGTTTTGTTTAGGGTGAGCATTAGGGTATGGGTTAAGTTTAGGTTTAGGGTGAGCGTTAGGGTAAGGGTTACAGTGAGGGTGAGGTTTAGGGTTAGGTTGAGGGTTAGGGTTATGATTAGGGATAGTGCGAGGGTGTGGGTGAGGGTTGGGGTTTGGGTTAGGGTGAGGTTTAAGATGAGGGTTAGGGTTAAGATTAGGGTAAGGGTGAGGGCTAGGGTGAGGGTGAGGGTTAGGGTAAGTGTAAGGCTTAGTCTTAGTGTTAGGTTGAGTGTGAGGTTGAGGGTGAGAGTTAGAATTAGGGTGATGGTTAAGTTTACACTTAGTGTTAGAGTTAGTATGAGGTTTAGGCTTAGGGGGATTTTTAGGGTGAGGATGATGGTAAGGGTAATGGTGAGGTTTAGGCTGAGGGTGAGGGTTAAGATAAGGGTGAGCGTTAGGGTTAGGTTTAGGGTTAGATTAAGGGCTAGGGTTAGGGTTAGGGTTAGGGTTAGATTGAGGATTAGTGTTAGGGTTAGTGTGAGGTTTAGAGTAAGGATGAGGGTTAGGGTGAGGGTTAGGGTTAGGGTGAGAGTTATGGTTAGGTTGAGGGTTAGGGTTAGCATTAGGGTGAGGTTTAGTGTTAGGGTTAGGGTTAGAGTTAGGGTTAGGGTGAGGGTGAGGTTTAGGGTGGAGTTAGGGTTAGGGTGAGGGTTAGGATGAGGGTTAGTGTTAGTGTTAGGGGTGTGAGAGTTAGGGGCAGTGTTAGGGTTAGGGTTAAGTTTAAGATTAGGGTTAGGATGAGGGTGAGTGTGTGTGTTAGGGTTTGGTTTAGGGTTAGGCTTAGGGTTAGGCTGAGGGTGAGGTTGAGATTGAGGGTTAGGGTTATGATTAGGGTTAGGGGGATGGTTAGGATTAGGGTTAAGGTTAGGATTAGGATTAGGGTGAGGGCTATGGTGAGGGTAAGATTTAGGGTTAGGGTTAGGGTGAGGGTTAGGGTTTTGTTTAGGGTGAGCGTTAGGATTCGGGTTAAGTTTAAGGTTAGGGCAAGCGTTAGTGTTCGTGTGACTGTGAGGGTGAGGTTTAGGGTTAGGTTGAGGGTTAGGGTTAGGATTAGGGTTAGTGTGAGGGTGTGGGTGAGGGTTAGGGTTAGGGTTAGGGTGAGGGTTAGGTTTAAGATTAGGTTTAGGGTGAGGGCTAGGGTGAGGGTGAGAGTTAGGGTAAGTGTAAGGCTTTGTCTTAGTGTTAGGCTGAGTGTGAGGTTGAGGGTGAGGGTTAGGGTTAGTGTGATGGTTAGGTTTACAGTTAGTGTTAGAGTTAGTACGAGGTTTAGGGTTAGGGGGATTTTTATGGTGAGGATGATGGTCAGGATAATGGTGAGGTTTAGGCTGAGGGTGAGGGTTAAGATAAGGGTGAGCGTTAGGGTTAGGTTTAGGGTAAGATTAAGGGCTAGGTTTAGGGTTAGGGTGAGGGTTAGATTGAGGATTAGGGTTAGGGTTAGTTTGAGGTTTAGAGTGAGGATGAGGGTTAGGGTGAGGGTTAGGGTTAGCGTGAGAGTTATGGTTAGGTTGAGGGTTAGGGTTAGGTTTAGGGTGAGGTTTAGTGTTAGGGTTAGGGTTAGAGTTAGGGTTAGGGTGAGGGTGAGGTTTAGGGTGGAATTAGGGTTAGGGTGAGGGTTAGGATGAGGGTTAGTTTTAGAGTTAGTGTTACCGTGAGGTTTAGGGTTAGGGTTAATGTTAGGTTTAGGTTGAGAGTTAGGGGGAGGTTAGGGTTAGGGTTAGGGTTAGGGTTAGGTTTAGGTTTTCGGTTACGGTGTGGGTGAGGTTTAGGATTAGGGTTAGGGTAAAGATGAGGTTTAGGGTTAGAATTAGGGTTAGGGTGAGCCTGAGGGTGAGGGTTAGGGTTAGGGTTAGGATTAGGATTAGGGTAAGGGTTAGGGTGAGTGTGAGGGTTAAGTTTAGGGTTAGGGTTAGCATTAGGTTTAGGCTGAGGGTTTGGTTGAGGGTGAAGGTTAGGGTTAGTTTGAGGGTTAGGGTTAGGGTTAGGGTGAGGTTTAGTGTTAAGGTTAGGGTTAGAGTTATGTTTAGGGTGAGGGTGAGGTTTAGGCGTACAGTTAGTTTTAGGGTGAGGGTTAGGGTGAGTGTTTGGGTTATGGTGAGGTTTAGGGTAGGGGTGACGTTAAGGGTAAAAGTGAGGGTTTGGCTGAAGGTGAGGGTTACAGTAAGGTTGAAGGTTAGGGTTAGGGTGTGGGTTAATGTTAGGGTTAGGGTTAGAGTTAGGGTTCTGGTTAAGTTTAGGGTTAGGTAAGTGTTAGAGTAAGGGTTACGGTGAGGGTGACGGTTAGGTTTATGTTGAGGGTTAGAGTTGGGATTATGGTTAGGGTGAGGGTGAGGTTTAGGGTTAGTGTTAGGGTGAGGGCTAGGAAGAGGTTTAGGGTTAGTATTAGAGTTATTGTGAGGGTTAGAGTGAGGGTTACGGTGAGGATGACCATTAAGTTTAGGTTGTGGGTTAGGGTTAGGATTATGGTTAGGGTGAGGGTGAGGTTTAGGGTTAGTGTTAGGGTGAGGGCTAGGAAGAGGTTTAGGGTTAGAATTAGGGTTAGGGTGAGGGCTAGGGTGAGGGTGAGGTTTAGGGTTAGGATTAGCGTGAGGTTTAGGGTTAGGGTTAGGGTTAGGTTGAGGTTTAGGGTTAGGGTTAGCGTTAGGGTGAGGGTGAGTGTGAGGTTTAGGGTTAGGGTTAGGCTTAGGCTTAGGGTTAGGCTGAGGGTGAGGGTGGGGGTGAGGATTAGGGTTAGGGAGATTGTTAGGGTTAGGGTTATGGTGAGGGTTAGTGTTAGGGTTAGGGTTAGACTTAGGGTTAGGGTGAGGGTGAGGTTTCAGGGTAGTGTTAGGATTAGGGTGAGGGTTAGGGTTAGAGTGAGGGTTAGGGGGGGACGGTAAGGGTAAATATCAGGGTTAGGCTGAGTGTGAGGGTTACAGTAAGGGTGAGGGTTAGGTTAGGGTGAGGGTTAGGGTTAGGGTTAGGGTGAGGGTGAGTATTAGATTGAGGATTAGTGTTAGGTTTAGTGTGAAGTTTACGGTGAGGATGAGCTTTCGGGTTGAGGGCGAGGTCTAGGGAGAGTTTGAGGTTTAGGGTTAGTGTTAGGGTGAGGTTTATGGTTAGGGTGATGGTTAGGGTTAGTGTGAGGTTTAGTGTTAGGGTTAGTGTTAGGGTGAGGGTAAGGGTTAGGGTGAGGGTTAGGGTTAGGGTGAGGGTTATGTTTAGGGTGAAGGTTAGGGTTAGTGTTAGGGTTATTGTTAGTGTTAGGGTTAGGTTTAAGGTTATGGTGAGGGTGAGGTTAAGGGTTAGGGATAGGTCTAGGATGAGGTTTAGGGATAGGGTTAGGGTTAGGGTTAGGGTCAGGGTGAGGTTCAGTGTTAGATTTAGGGTTAAGGTGAGGCTGAGTGTGAGGGTTAGGGTTAGGATTAATGTTAGGGTTAGGCTTAAGGTGAGGGTTAGGTTGAGGGTGAGGGTTAGGTTTAGGATTAGGAGTAGGATTAGGGTTAATGTTAGGGTGAGCCTGAGGGTTAGGGTTAGGGCCAGGCTTAGGGTTAAGCTGAGGTTGAGGGTGAGGGTTAGGGTTAGGGTGAGGTTTAGGGTTAGGGTTAGGGTGAGTGTGAGGGTTATTGTTAGGTTTAGGCTTAGGATTAGGCTGAGAGTTAGGGTGTGGATTAGGGTTAGGGTTAGTGTTACGGTGAGGTTTAGGGTTTGGGTTAGGGTTACAGTTAGGGTTAGGGTGAGGGTGAGTTTTAGGGTTAGAGTTAGGGTTATGGTGAGGTTTAGGTTGAGGTTTATGGTAAGGGTTAGTTTTAGGGTTAGGGTTAGGGTTAGGGTGAGAGTTAAGGGAAGGGTTAGGGTTAGGGATAGGATTAGGGTTAGAGTGAGGGGGAGTTGTGTGTTAGGTTTAGGTTTAGGGATAGGCTTAGGGTTAGGCTGAGGGTGAGGTTGAGTGTGATGGTTAGGGTTAGGGGGAAGGTTCGGATGAGGGTTAGGGTTAGGATTAGGGTTAGGGTAAGGTCTAGGGTGAGTGTGAGGGTGAGGTTTAAGGTTATGGTTAGGGTTAGCGTTAGGGTGAGGGTGAGGTTTAGGGTTAGATTTAGGGTTAGGGTGAGGCTGAGGGTGAGGGTTAGAGTTAGGGTTAGGATTAGGTTTAGGTTAAGGGATAGGGTGAGTGTTAGGGTTACGGTTATGCTTAGGGTCAGGCTGAAGATGAGGGTGAGGGTGAGGGTTAGGGTTAGGGTTAGATGAGAGTTAGGGTTCATTTATGTTTAGGGTTAGGTTGAGAGTTAGAGTTACGGGGAGCGTGAGGTTTAGGGTTTTGTTGAGGGTTATGGTTAGGGTTAGGGAGAGGGTTAAGGTTAGGGTTAGGGTGAGGGTAAGGATGAGGATTAGGTTTAGCATTAGGGTTAGGGTGAGGGCTAGGTTGAGGGTGAGGGTTAGGGTTAGTGTTAGGTTAAGGTTTAGGGTTAGAGTGAGGGTTAGTGTGAGAGTTAGTTTGAGGGTTAGGGTTACAGTGAGGGTGAGGATTAGGGTTAGGGTGAGGGTTAGGGTTAGGATTAGGGTTAGCAAGAGGGTGAGTGTTAGGATTAGAGTTAGGGTTAGGGTTAGGGTTAGGTTTAGGGTTAGTGTTAGTGTTAGGGTTAGTGTTAGAGATCCAGTGAGGGTTGGTGTTAGGGTTAGGGTTAGGTTTAGGCTTAAAGTTAGGTTGAAGGTTAGAATGAAGATTAGGTTTACGATTAGGGTTAGGGTCAGGGCTAGGGTGAAGGTGAGGATTAGGGTTAGTGTTACGGTAAGATTCAGGGTTAGTGTTAGAGTTAGGGTGAGGGTTAGGATGAGCGTTAGGGTTACAGTGAGGATGAGGGTTAGGGTGAGGGTGAGGATTAGGGTTAGGTTTAGGGTTAGGGTGAGGTTGAGTGTTAGCATTAGGGTTAGGGATATGGTTAGGGTTAGGTTTAGGGTTAGGATTACTGTTATTGTTAGGGTTAGGATTAGAGTTATGGTGAGGGTGAGGGTGAGTGTTAGGGTTAGGGTGAGGTTTAGGGTTAGGGTTAGGATTAGGGTTAGGGTTAGGGTGAGGATTATGGTTAGATTTAGGATTAGTTGGAGGCTTAGGTGGAGGGTAAGTTTTATGGTAAGTGTTAGGTTTAAGTTTAGGTTGAGGGTAAGGTTGAGGTTTAGGGTTAGGGCTACGATTAGGTTTAGAATTAGGGTAAGGGTGAGGGTGAGGGTGAGGTTTAGCGTTTAGAATTAGGGTAAGGGTGAGGGTGAGGGTGAGGTTAGCGTTAGGCTTAGGCTTAGGGTTAGGGTTAGGCTGAGGGTGAGGTTGGGGGTGAGGATTAGGGTTAGGGTGATGGTTAGTGTTAGGGTTAGTTTTAGAGTTAGGGTTAAGATGAGGGTTAGGGTTAGGATTAGTGTTAGGGTGAGGTTGAGTGTTAGCATTAGGGTTATGGTTAGGGATAGGGTTAAGTTTAGGGTTAGGATTAGTGTTATTGTTAGGGTTAGGGTTAGAGTTATGGTGAGGGTGAGGGTTGGTGTGAGGGTTAGGGTTAGGGTTAGTGTGAGGTTTAGGGTTAAGGTTAGGATTAGGGTGAGGGTGAGGGTGAGGTTTAGGTTAGATTTAGGTTTAGTTGGAGGGTTAGGTCGAGGGATAGGTTTAGTTGGAGGGTTAGGTCGAGGGTTAGGGTTAGGGTTATTGTTAGGTGTAAAGTTAGAGTCAGGATTAGGTTGAGGTTTAGGGTTAGGGTTAGGTTTAGGTTTGGAATTAGTGTTAGGGTGAGGGTGACTGTGAGTTTTAGGGTTAGGGTTAGGCTTAGGCTTAGGATTAGGCTGGGGGTGACGGTTGGGGTGAGGATTAGGGTTAGGGTGATGGTTAGGGTTAGGGTTATGGTGAGGGTTAGTGTTAGGGTTAGGGTTAGAGTTAGGGTTAGGGTGAGGGTGAGGTTTAGGGGTAGAGGTAGGGTTAGGGTGAGGGTTAGGGGTAGAGGTAGGGTTAGGGTGAGGGTTAGCGTTAGAGTGAGGGTTAGTGTGGGGGTGACGGTAAGGGTAAAGGTGAGGGTTAGGCTGAGGGTGAGGGTTACAGTAAAGGTGAGGGTGAGGGTGAGGGTGAGCATTAGGGTGAGGGTTAGGGTGAGGGTGAGGGTTAGATTGAGGGTTACTGTTAGGGTTAGTGTGAAGTTTAGGGTGAGTATGAGGGTGAGGGCTAGGGAGAGGGTGAGGTTTAGGGTTAAGGTTAGAGTGAGGTTTAGGGTTAGGTTGATGGTTAGGGTTAGTGTTAGGGTTAGGGTTAGTGTAAGGGTGAGGGTAAGTGTTAGGGTGAGGGTTAGCGTTAGGGTGAGGGTAAGTGTTAGGGTGAGGGTTTGGGTTAGGGTGAGGGTTATGCTTAGGGTGAGGTTAAGGGTTAGGGTTAGGTCTAGGAAGAGGCTTAGGGATAGGGTTAGTGTTAGGGTTAGGGTCAGAGTGAGGTTCAGTGTTAGAGTTAGGGTTAGGTTGAGGCTGAGGGTGAGGGTTAGGGTTAGGATTAATGTTAGGGTTAGGCTTAAGGTGAGGGTTAGGTTGAGGGTGAGGGTTAGGTTTAGGATTAGGAGTAGGATTAGGGTTAATGTTAGGTTGAGCCTGAGGGTTAGGGTTAGGGACAGGTTTAGGGTTAAGCTGAGGTTGAGGGTGAGGGTTAGGGTTAGGGTGAGGTTTAGGGTTAGGGTTAGGGTGAGTGTGAGGGTTATTGTTAGGTTTAGGCTTAGGATTAGGCTGAGAGTTAGGGTGTGGATTAGGGTTAGGGTTAGTGTTAGGTTGAGGTTTAGGGTTTGGGTTAGGGTTAGAGTTAGGGTTAGGGTGAGGGCGAGTTTTAGGGTTAGAGTTAGTGTTAGGGTGAGGTTTAGGTGAGGGTTATGGTAAGGGTTAGTTTTAGAGTTAGGGTTAGGGTGAGAGTTAAGGGAAGGGTTAGGGTTAGGGTTAGGGTTAGGGATAGGATTAGGGTTAGAGTGAGGGGGAGTTGTGTGTTAGGTTTAGGTTTAGGGATAGGCTTAGGGTTAGGCTGAGGGTGAGGTTGAGTGTGATGGTTAGGGTTAGGGGGAGGGTTAGGATGAGGGTTAGGGTTAGGATTAGGGTTAGGGTAAGGTCTAGGGTGAGTGTGAGGTTGAGGTTTAAGGTTATGGTTAGCGTTAGCGTTAGGGTGAGGGTGAGGTTTAGGGTTAGATTTAGGGTTAGGTTGAGGCTGAGGGTGAGGGTTAGAGTTAGGGTTAGGATTAGGTTTAGGGTAAGGGTTAGGGTGAGTGCGACGTTTACCGTTATGCTTAGGGTCAGGCTGAAGGTGAGGGTGAGGGTGAGGGTTAGGGTTAGGGTTAGAGTGAGAGTTAGCGTTCATTTATGTTTAGGGTTAGGGTGAGGGTTAGAGTTATGGGGAGCGTGAGGTTTAGGGTTTTGTTGAGGGTTATGGTTAGGGTTAGGGAGAGGGTTAAGGTTAGGTTTAGAGTGAGGGTAAGGATGAGGATTAGGTTCAGCATTAGTGTTAGGGTGAGGGCTAGGTTGATGGTGAGGTTAGGGTTAGTGTTCGCTTAAGGTTTAGGGTTAGGGTTAGGGTTAGGGTGAGGGTTAGTTTGAGGGTTAGGGTTACAGTGAGGGTGAGGATTATGGTTAGGGTGAGGGTTATTGTTAGGATTAGGGTTAGCAAGAGGGTGAGTGTTAGGATTACAGTTAGGGTTAGGATTAGGGTTAGGTTTAGGGTTAGGATTAGTGTTATTGTTAGGGTTAGGGTTAGAATTATGGTGAGGGTGAGGGTGAGGGTGAGGTTAAGGTTAGGGTTAGGGTGAGGTTTAGGGTTAGGGTTAGGATTAGGGTTAGGGTGAGGGTGAGGTTTAGGGTTAGATTTAGTGTTAGTTGTAGGGTTAGGTCGAGGTTTATGTTTAGGGTTAGTTTTAGGCTTAAGGTTAGAATGAGGGTTAGGTTGAGATTTGGGATTAGGGTTAGGATTAGGGTGAGGGTGAGTGTGAGGTTGAGGGTTAGAATTAGGCGTAGGCGTAGGCTTAGGGTTAGGCTGAGCGTGAGGTTGAGGGTGAGGGTTAGGGTTAGGGTGATGTTTAGGTTTACGGTTAGGGTGAGGGTTAGGATGAGGTTTAGCGTTAGGGTGAGGTTTAGGGTGATGATGATGGTAAGGGTAAAGATGAGGTTTAGGCTGAGGTTGAGGGTTAAGATAAGGGTGAGGGTTAGGGTTAGGTTTAGGGTTAAGTTAAGGATTAGGGTTAGGTTAGGGTTAGGGTGAGGGTTAGATTGAGGATTAGGCTTAGGGTTTGTGTGAGGTTTAGGGTGAGGATCAGGGTTAGGGTTAGGGTTAGGGTGAGGTTTAGGGTTTGGATTAGGGTTAGAGTTAGGGTTAGGGTGAGGGTGAGGTTTAGGGTTAGAGTTACGGTTAAGGTGAGGTTTAGGTTGAGGGTTATGATAAGTGTTAGTTTTAGGGTTAGGGTTAGAATGAGAGTTAGCGGAAGGGTTAGGATTAGGGTTAGGGTTAGGTATAGGATTAAGGTTAGATTGAGGGGGAGTGTGTGTGTTAGGTTTAGGTTTAGGGATAGGCTTAGGGTTAGGCTGAGGGTGAGGGTGAGGGTGAGGGTTAGGGTTAGGGGGAGGGTTAAGATGAGGGTTAGGGTTAGGAATAGGGTTAGGGTAAGGTCTAGGGTGAGTGTGAGGGTGAGGTTTGAGGTTATGATTAGTGTTAGGTTTAGGGTGAGCGTGAGGTTTAGGTTAGAGTTAGGGTTACAGTGAGGCTGAGGGGAGGGTCAGAGTTAGGGTTAGGTTTAGGTTTAGGGTAAGGGTTAGGGTGAGTGTGAGGGTTATGGTTACGCTTAGGGTCAGGCTGAGGGTGAGGGTGAGGGTGAGGCTTAGGGTTAGGGGGAGGGTTAGCGTTAGGGTTAGGGTGAGAGTTAGGGTTCGTTTATGTTTAGGGTTAGGGTGAGGGTTAGAGTTATGGTGAGCGTGAGGTTTAGGGTTTGGTTGAGGGTCAGGTTTAGTGTTAGGGTTAGGGTGAGGGTTAAGGTTAGGGTTAGGGTGAGGGTAAGGTTGAGGATTAGGTTTAGCATTAGGGTTAGGGTAAGGGCTAGGTTGAGGGTGACGGTTAGGGTTAGTGTTAGGTTTAGGTTTCGGGTTAGGGTTAGGGATAAGTTGAGGGTTAGGTTAGAGGGTTAGGATTACAGTGAGGGTGAGGATTAGGGTTAAGGTGAGGATTAGGGTTAGGATTAGGGTTAACATGAGGGTGAGTGTTAGGATTACAGTTATGGTTAGTGTTAGGGTAAGGTTGAGGATTAGGTTTAGCATTAGGGTTAGGGTAAGGGCTAGGTTGAGGGTGACGGTTAGGGTTAGTGTTAGGTTTAGGTTTCGGGTTAGGGTTAGGGATAAGTTGAGGGTTAGGTTAGAGGGTTAGGATTACAGTGAGGGTGAGGATTAGGGTTAAGGTGAGGATTAGGGTTAGGATTAGGGTTAACATGAGGGTGAGTGTTAGGATTACAGTTATGGTTAGGGTTAGGGTTAGGTTGAGGTTTAGGATTAGTGTTATTGTTAGGGTTGGGGTTAAAGTTATGGTGAGGGTGAGGGTGAGGGTGAGGGTTAGGTTTACGGTTAGGGTGAGGTTTAGGGTTATGGTTAGGATTAGGGTTAGGGTGAGGGTGAGGTTTAGGGTTAGATTTAGGGTTAGTTGGAGAGTTAGATCGAGGGATAGGTTTAGGGTTAGTTTTAGGGTTAAGGTTAGAGTGAGTTTGAGGTTGAGGTTTAGGGTTATGGTTATGGTTAGGTTTAGGATTAGGGTGAGGGTGAGGGTGAGGTTGAGTGTTAGGGTTAGGCTTAGGCTTAGGCTTAGGATTAGGCTGAGCGTGAGGTTGAGGGTGAGGGTTAGGGTTAGGGTGATGGTTAGGTTTATGGTTAGGGTGAGTGTTAGGATGAGGTTTAGCATTAAGGTGATGGTTAGGGTGATGATGATGGTAAGGGTAAAGATGAGGTTTAGGCTGAGGTTGAGGGTTAAGATAAGGGCGAGGGTTAGGGTTAGGTTTAGGGTTAGGGTAAGGGTTAAGGTTACGTTTAGAGTTAGGATGAGGTTTAGATTGAGGATTAGGGTAGGTTTATTGTGAGGTTTAGGGTGAGGATGAGGGTTAGGATTAGGGTCAGGGTGAGGTTTAGGATTAGGGTGAGGGTTAGGGTTAGTATGAGGGTTAGTGTTAGGGTTATGGTTAGTGTTAGGGTGAGGGTAAATGTTAGGTTGAGTGTTAGGTTTAGGGTGAGGGTAATGGTTAGTGTGAGGGTGAGGGTTAGGATTAGGGTTAGAGTGAGGTTTAGTTTTAGGGTTAGGGTAAGTGTTAGGGTTAGGGAGAGGGTGAGGTATAGGGGTACATTTAGGGTTAGGGTGAGGGTTAGGATTAGGGTGCGGGTTAACGTGGGGGTGACGGTAAAGGTAAAGGTGAGGGTTAGGCTGAGGCTGAGGGTTACGGTAAGGGTGAGTGTTAGGGTAAAGGTGAGGGTTAGTGCTAGCGTTAGGGTGAGGTTTGGGGTTCGATTGAGGATTAGTGTTAGGGTTAGTGTGAGATTTATGGTGAAGATGAGGGTTGGGGTTACCCTGAAGTCTAGTGTGAGGGTGAGGGTTAGGGTTAGTGTTAGGGTAAGGTTTAGGGTTAGGGTGATGTTTAGGGTTATTGTGAGAGTTATTGATAGTATTAGGTTTAGTGTTAGGGTGAGGGTAAGTGTTAGGGTGAGGTTTAGGGTTAGGGTGAGGGTTATGGTTAGGGTGAGGTTTAGGGTTTGGATTAGATTAAGGGTGAGGGCTAGGTTAAGGGTTAGGCTGATGGTTAGGGTTAGGGATAGGGATAGGTTTAGGAATAGGGTTAGGGTGAGGGTTAGGACTAGGGTTATGGTTAAGCTTAGCGTTAGGATGAGGTTTAGGGTTAGGGTTTGGGTTAGGGTGAGGGTGAGGCTGAGGATTAGGGTTAGGTTTAGGGTTAGGTTTGGGTTAGGTTTAGCGTTAGTGTTAGTGTTAGGGTTAGTGTTAGGGATCCAGTGAGGGTTGGTGTTAGGGTTAGGGTTAGGTTTAGGCTTAAAGTTAGGGTGAAGGTTAGAATGAAGATTAGGTTTACGATTAGGGTTAGGGTCAGGGCTAGGGTGAAGGTGAGGATTAGGGTTAGTGTTACGGTAAGATTTAGGGTTAGTGTTAGAGTTAGGGTGAGGGTTAGGATGAGCGTTAGGGTTACAGTGAGGATGAGGGTTAGGGTGAAGGTGAGGATTAGGGTTAGGTTTAGGGTTAGGGTGAGGTTGAGTGTTAGCATTAGGGTTAGGGTTATGGTTAGGGTTAGGTTTAGGGTTAGGATTACTGTTATTGTTAGGGTTAGAATTAAAGTTATGGTGAGGGTGAGGGTGAGGGTGAGTGTTAGGGTTAGGGTGAGGTTTAGGGTTAGGGTTAGGATTAGGGTTAGGGTGAGGGTGAGGTTTATGGTTAGATTTAGGATTAGTTGGAGGCTTAGGTGGAGGGTTAGGTTTATGGTAAGTGTTAGGGTTAAGTTTAGGTTGAGGGTTAGGTTGAGGTTTAGGGTTAGGGTTAGGATTAGGTTTAGAATTAGGGTAAGGGTGAGGGTGAGGGTGAGGTTTAGAGTTAGACTTAGGCTTAGGCTTAGGGTTAGGCTGAGGGTGAGTTTGGGGGTGAGGATTAGGGTTAGGGTGATGGTTAGTGTTAGGGTTAGTTTTAGAGTTAGGGTTAGGGTGAGGGTTAGGGTTAGGATTAGGGTTAGGGTGAGGTTGAGTGTTAGCATTAGGGTTACAGTTAGGGATAGGGTTAAGTTTAGGGTTAGGATTAGTGTTATTGTTAGGGTTAGGGTTAGAGTTATGGTGAGGGTGAGGGTTGGGGTGAGGGTTAGGGTTAGGGTTAGGGTGAGGTTTAGGGTTAGGTTTAGTATTAGGGTGAGGGTGAGGGTGAGGTTTAGGTTAGATTTAGGTTTAGTTGGAGGGTTAGGTCGAGGGTTAGGGTTAGGGTTATTGTTAGGTTTAAAGTTAGAGTCAGGATTAGGTTGAGGTTTAGGGTTAGGGTTAGGTTTAGGTTTGGAATTAGTGTTAGGGTGAGGGTGACTGTGAGTTTTAGGGTTAGGATTAGGCTTAGGCTTAGGGTTAGGCTGGGGGTGAGGGTTGGGGTGAGGATTAGGGTTAGGGTGATGGTTAGGGTTAGGGTTATGGTGAGGGTTAGTGTTAGGGTTAGGGTTAGAGTTAGGGTTAGGGTGAGGGTGAGGTTTAGGGGTAGAGGTAGGGTTAGGGTGGGGGTTAGCGTTAGAGTGAGGGTTAGTGTGGGGGTGACGGTAAGGGTAAAGGTGAGGGTTAGGCTGAGGGTGAGGGTTCAGTAAGGGTGAGGTTGAGGGTGAGGGTGAGCGTTAGGGTGAGGGTGAGGGTTAGATTGAGGGTTACTGTTAGGGTTAGTGTGAAGTTTAGGGTGAGTATGAGGGTGAGGGCTAGGGAGAGGGTGAGGTTTAGGGTTAAGGTTAGAGTGAGGTTTAGGGTTAGGTTGATGGTTAGGGTTAGTGTTAGGGTTAGGGTTAGTGTAAGGGTGAGGGTAAGTGTTAGGGTGAGGGTTAGCGTTAGGGTGAGGGTAAGTGTTAGGGTGAGGGTTTGGGTTAGGGTGAGGCTTATGCTTAGGGTGAGGGTAAGGGTTATGTTTAGGATTATTGATAGTATTAGGGTTAGGGTTAAGATTATGGTGAGGGTGAGTGTGAAGGTTAGGTTTAGGGCTAGGAAGAGGTTTAGGGATAGGCTTCTGGTTAAGGTTAGGGTCAGGGTGAGGTTTAGTGTTAGAGTTAGGGGTAGGGTGAGGCTGAGGGTGAGGGTTAATGTTAGGATTAATGGTAGGGTTAGGCTTAAGGTGAGGGTTAGGTTGAGGGTAAGGGTTAGGGTTAGGGTGAGGAATAGGATTAGGGTTGGGGTTAGGGTGAGTGTGAGGGTTAGGGATAGGGTTAGGGATAGGCTTAGGGTTAGGCTAAGGTTGAGGGTTAGGGTTAGGTTAGGGGAGATTTAGGGTTGGTTTAGGGTGAGTGAGAGGGTTAGGGTTAGGCTTAGACTTAGGATTAGCGTGAGGGTGAGGGTGTGGGTTAGGATTAGGGTGAGGGTGAGGTTTAGTGTGACAGTTACGGTTAGGGTTATGGTGAGGTTTAGGGTTAGGTTTAGGATTAAGGTTAGGGTGAGGGTGAGGTTTAGGGTTAGAGTTAGTGTTAGGATGAGGTTTAGGTTGAGGGTTATGATAAGGGATAGTTTTAGGGTTAGTGTTACGGTTAGAGTTAGGGGGAGGGTTAGGATTAGGGTTAGGTTTAGGGAAAGGATTAGGGCTAGAATGAGGGGGAGTGTGTGTGTTAGGTTTAGGTTTAGGGTTAGGCTTAGGATTAGGCAGAGGTTGAGGTTGAAGGTGAGCCTTAGGGTTATGGGGAGGGTTAGGATGAGGATTAGGGTTAGGATTAGGGTAAGGGTAATGGGTAGGGTGAGTGTGAGGGTGAGGTTTAAGTTTATGGTTAGGGTTAGGGTTAGAGAGATTGTGAGGTGTAGGGTTAGAGTTAGGGTTAGGGTGAAGCTGAGGTTGAGGGTTAGGGTTAGGGTTAGGGTTAGGATTAGGGTAAGGTTTAGGGTGAGTGTGAGGGTTACAGTTAGGCTTAGGGTTAGGCTGAGGGTGAGGGTGAGGGTGAGGGTTAGGTTTACGGTGAGCGTGAGGGTTAGGGTTAGGTTGAGGGTTAGGTTTAGGGTTAGGGTTAGGGTGAGGGTTAAAGTTAGGGATAGGGTGAGGGTAAGCATAAGGATTAGGGTAAGGATTAAGGTTAAGGTGAGGGCTAGGTTGAGGGTGAGGGTTAGGGTTAGTGTTATATTAAGGTTTAGGGTTAGGGTTAGGGTTAGGGTGATGGTTAGGATTAGGGTTAGGGTGAGGTTTAGTGTTAGGGTTAGGTTTAGAGTTATGGTTAGGGTGAGGGTAGATTTAGAGTTAGAGTTAGTTTTAGGATGAGGGTTAGGGTGAGTGTTAGTGTTAGGGTGAGGGTTAGGGTAGGGTGACGGTAAGGGTAAATGTGAGGGTGAGGCTGAGGGTGATGGTTAAGGTAAGGTTGAGGGTTAGGTTTAGGGTGAGGGTTAGAGTTAGGGTTAGGGTGAGAGTTAGGGTTCGGGTCAAGTTTAAGGTTAGGGTGAGGGTTAGAGGAAGGGTTATGGTGAGGGTGAGGGTTAGGGTTAGGTTGAGGTTTAGGTTTAGGATTAGGGTTAGGGTGAGGGTGAGGGTTAGTGTTAGTGTTAGGGTGAGGGTAAGTGTTAAGTTGAGGGTTAGGGTCAGGTTGAGGGTTATGTTTAGGTTGAGGGGTAAAGTTAGAGTTAGGGTTAATGTTAGGGTTAGGGTTAGGGTTACCATTATGGTGAGGGTGAGGGTGAGGGTTAGGGTTAGGGTTAGGCTGAGTGTGAGTGTGCGGGTGAGGATTAGAGTTAGGGATAGGCTTAGGGTTATTGTTAGTGTTATAGTTAGGATTAAGTTTTCAGTGAGGGTGAGGCTGAGGGTGAGGGTTATGGTTATTGTTAGGATTAGGGTTAAGTTAGTGTTATTGTTAGGGTTAGGGTTAGAGTTACAGTGAGGTTGAGGTTGAGGGTTAGGTTTAGGGTGAGGTTTAGTTTTAGAGTTAGGGTTAGGGAGAGGGTTAGGGTGAGGTTTAGGGTTAGTTTTAGGGTTAAGGGGAAGGTGTGTGTTAGGTTGAGTTTTAGGGATAGGCTTAGGGTTAGGATTAGGGGTAGGGTGAGCGTGAGTATGAGGGTTAGGGTGAGGGTTAGGCTTAGGCTTAGGGATAGGCTGAGGGTGAGGGTGGGGGTGAGGATTAAGGTTAGGGTGATAGATAGGGTTAGAGTTAGTGTTATTGTTAGGGTTAAGGTTCATGTTAGGGGGAAGATGAAAGTACGGGTGAGGGTTAGGGTGAGGTTAGGTTAGGTTTAGGGTGACTTTTAGGATTAGTGTGATGTTTAGGGTTAGTGTGAGGGTGAGTGTTAGGGTTAGGGTTAGTGTTGGGGTGAGGGTAAGTGTTAGGGTGAGGGTTAGGTTTAGGGTGAGTGTTATGTTTAGGGTGAGGGTTTGGGTTAGTTTTAGCGTTACTGTTAGGTTTAGGGTTAGGGTTACAGTTACGGTGAGGGTGAGCGTTAAGGTTAGGGTTACAGTGAGATTTAGTGTTAGGGTTAGGGTTAGAGTAAGGGTTAGGTTGAGGGTGAGGTTTAGGGGTACAGTTTTAGTTAGGGGGAGGGTTAGGTTTAGGGTGCGGGTTAGCATGGGGGTGACGGTAACGGTAAAGGTGACGGTTAGGCTGAGGGTGAGGGTTACGGTAAGGTTGAGGGTTAGGGTTAGGGTGAGGGTTAGAGTTAGCGTTAGGGTGAGGTTGAGGGTTAGATTGAGGATTAGTGTTAGGGTTAGTGTGAGGTTTATGGTGAGGATGAGGGTTAGGGTTAGGCTGAAGGCTAGGGTGAGGTTGAGGTATAGGGTTAGTGTTAGGGTGAGGTTTAGGGTTAGGGTGATGTTTAGGGTTAGTGTTAGGGTTAGTGTTAGGATTACGGTTAGTGTTAGGTTGAGGGTAAGTGTTAGGGTGAGGTTTAGGGTTAGGGTGAGGGTTATGGTTAGGGTGAGGGTTAGGGTTAGGATAAGTGTAAGGGTGAGGGCTAGGCTAAGGGTTAGGGTGAGGGTTAGGGTTAAGGATAGGGTGAGGTTTAGGTTTAGGTTTAGGGTGAGGGTGAATGTGAGGGTTACGATTCGGGTTAGCATTAGGCTTAGAGTTAGGATGAGGTTTAGGGTTAGGGTTTGGGTTAGGGTGAGGCTGCGGCTGAGGATTAGGGTTAGGTTAAGTTTTAGTGTTAGTGTTTGGGTTAGTGTTAGCGTTACAGTGAGGGTTGGGGTTAGTGTTAGGGTTAGGGTTAGGCTTAGATTTAGGGACAGGGTTAGAATGAGGATTAGGTTTATGATTAGGGTTAAGGTGAGGGCTAGGGTGAAGGTGAGAATTAGGGTTAGTGTTACGGTAAGGTTTAGGGTTAGGTTTAGGGTTAGGGTGAGGGTTAGGTTGAGGGTTAGGGTTATGGTGAGGGTGATGGTTAGGGTTAGGATGAGGGTTAGGGTTAGGATTAGGGTTAGGTGAGGTTGAGTGTTAGGTTGATGGTTAGGGTTAGGGTTAGGTTTAGGGTTAGGATTACTGTTATTGTTAGGGTTAGGGTTAGAATTATGTTGAGGGTGAGGGTGAGGGTGAGTGTTAGGGTTAGGGTGAGGTTTAGGTTTAGGGTTAGATTTAGGGTTAGGGTGAGGTTTATGTTTAGATTTAGGTTATTTGGAGGGTTAGGTCGAGAGTTAGGGTTAGGGTAAGTGTTAGGGTTAAGGTTAGAGTGAGGGTTAGGTTGTGGTTTATGGTTATGGTTAGGTTTAGGCTTAGGGTGAGGGTGAGGGTTATGGTTAAATTTAGGTTATTTGGAGGGTTAGGTCGAGACTTAGGGTTTGCGTAAATGTAATGGTTAAGGTTAGGGTGGGGGTTAGGTTGAGGTTTAGGTTTTGGGTTAGGTTTAGGGTTAGGATTAGGGTAGGGTGAGGGTGAGTATGAGGTTTAGTGTTAGGGTTAGGCTTAGGCTTAGGGTTAGGCTGAGGGTGAGGGTGGGGGTGAGGATTAGGGTTAGGGTGATGGTTAGGGTTAAGGTTAGGTTAAGGGTTAGTATTAGGGTTAGAGTTAGAGTTAGGGTTAGGGTGAGGGTGAGGTTTCGGGGTACAGTTAGGGTTAGAGTGAGAGTTTGGGTTACAGTAAGGGTTATCGTGGGGGTGACGGTAAGTGTAAAGTTGAGGTTTAGGCTGAGGGTGAGGGTTACGGTAAGGGTGATGGTAAGGGTTATGGTGAGGCTTAGTGTTAGAGTTAGGGTGAGGTTGAGGGTTAAATTGAGGATTAGTGTTAGGGTTAGTGTGAGGTTTATGGTGAGGATGAGAATGAGGGTTAGGGTGAAGGCTAGGGTGAGGGTGAGGTTTAGGTTTAGTGTTCGGGTGAGGTTTAGGGTTAGGGTGATATTTAGGGTTAGTGTGAGTGTTAGTGTTACAGTTAGGGTTAGTGTTAGGTTGAGGGTAATCTTTAGGGTGAGGGTTAGTGTTAGGGTGAAGTTTATGGTTAGGGTGCGGGTTAGGGTTAGGATAAGTGTAAGGGTGAGGTCTAGCCTAAGGGTTAGGGTGAGTGTTAGGGTTAGGAATAGGCTTAAATTTAGGATTAGGTTTAGGTTGAGGGTGAGTGTGAGGGTTAGGATTAGGGTTAGAGTTAGGCTTAGAGTTAGGAGGAGGGTTAGGGTTAGGGTTTGGTTTAGGGTGAGGGTGAGGCTGAGGATTAGGGTAAGGTTTAGTGTTAGGTTTAAGGTTAGTATTAGTGTTAGGGTTAGTGTTAGTGTTACAGTGAGGGTTGGGCTTAGGGTTAGGGTTAGGGTTAGGCTTAGAGTTAGGGTGAGTGTTAGGATGAGAATTAGGTTACAATTAGGGTTAGGGTGAGGGCTAGGGTGAAGTTGAGCTTTAGGGTAAGTGTTAGGCTAAGGTTTAGGGTTAGGGTTAGGGTGAGGGTGATGGTTAGTGTTAGGATTAGGGTTAGGGTTAGGATTCGGGTTAGGGTGAGGTTGAGTGTTAGCATTAGGTTTAGGGTTAGGGTTAGGGTTTGGTTTAGGGTTAGGATTACTGTTATTGTTAGGGTTAGGGTTAGAGTTATGGTGAGGGTGAGGCTGAGTGTTAGGGTTAGGGTGAGGTTGAGGGTTAGGGTTAGGGTTAGGGTTAGGATTAGGATTAGTGTAAGTGTAAGGGTGAGTGTGAGGATTAGGGTTAGGGTTAGGAATAGGCTTAGGGTTAGGCAGAGGTTGAGGGTGAGGGTTAGGGTTAGGGTGAGGTTTAGGATTAGGGATTGGGTGAGTGTGAGGGTGAGGTTTAGGGTTAGGCTGAGGGTGAAAGTGTGGGTTAGGTTTAGTGTTAGTGTTAGGGTGAGGTTTAGGTTTTTGGTTAGGGTTAGAGTTAGGGTTAGGGTGAGGGTGAGGTTTAGCGTTAGAGTTAGGGTTAGGGCGAGGTTTAGGTTGAGGGTTAGGGTAAGGGTTAGTTTTAGGGTTGGGGTTGGGGTGAGAGTTAGGGGGAGGGTTAGGGTTAGAGTTAGGTTTAGGGATAGGATTATGGTTAGAGTGAGCGTGAATGTGTGTGTTAGGTTTAGGTTTAGGGTTAGGCTGAGGGTTAGGCTGAGGGTGAGGTTGAGGGTGAGGGTTAGGGTTAGGGGGAGTGTTAGGGTGAGGGTTAGGTTTAGGGTAAGGGCTAGGGTGAGTGTGAGGGTGAAGTTTAAGGTTAGGCTTAGGGTTAGGGTTAGGGTGAGGGTGAGCTTTAGGGTTAGAGTTAGGGTTAGGGTGAGGCTGAGGGTGAGGTTTAGCGTTAGGGTTATTGTTAGGTTTAGGGTTCGGTTTAGGGTGAGGTTTAGGGTGAGGGTGAGGGTTAGGATTAGGATTAGGGTAAGGGTTAGGGTGAGTGTGAGGTTAGGGTTAGGGTTATGGTTAGGCTTAGGGTTACACTGAGAATGAGGGTGAGGGTGAGGTTTAGGGTCATGATTAGGGTTATGGTGAGGTGAGTGTGTGTGTTAGAGTTAGGTTAAGGGTTAGGCTTAGGGTTATGCTGAGGTTGAAGTTGAGGGAAAGGGTTAGGGTTAGGGTGAGGGTTAGGGTAAGGGTTAGGGGGAGGGTTAGGATGAGGTTTAGTGTTAGGGTTAATGTTAGGGTGAGGGCTAGGGTGAGGGTCAGGTTTAGGTTTAGGGTCAGGGTGAGGTTTAGTGTTAGAGTTAGTGTTAGGGTGAGGTTGACGGTGAAGGTTAGGGTTAGGATTAATGTTAGGGTTATCCTTTAGGTGAGATTTAGGTTGAGGGTTAAGATTAGGGTTAGGAGTAGGATTAGGGTTAGGGTGAGGGTGAGGATTAGGGTTAGGGTTTGGGAAAAGCTTACGGTTAGGCTGAGGTTGAGGTTGAGGGTTAGGGTTAGAGTGAGGTTGAGGGTTAGGGTGAGTATGAGGGTTAGGGTTAGGCTTAGGCTTAGGATTATGCTGAGGGTGAGGGTGAGGTTTAGTGTTAGGGTTAAGGTTAGTGTTATGGGGAGGGTTAGGATGAGGGTTAGGGTTAGGTGAGGTTTAGGTTGAGGGTGAGGTTGTGTGTTAGGGTTACATTTAAGATTAGGCTTAGGGTTAGGCTGAAGGTGAGCTTGAGGCTGATGTTTAGTGTTAGGGTGAGGGTTAGGATAAGGTTTAGGGGGAGGGTTAGGAAAAGGGATAGGGTTAGGATTAGGGTTAGGTGAGGCTAGGGTGAGAATGAGGTTTAGGGTTAGGGTTAGCTTGAGGGTTAGGATTATGGTAAGGGTGAGAGTTAGTGTTCGGGTTAAGATTAGGGTTATGTTGAGGGTTAAGGTAAGGGTTACGGTGAGGGTGGGGGTTAGGGTTAGGTTGAGGGTGAGGGTTCGGATTAGGGTTAGGGTGATCGTGAGGGTTATGGTTAGTGTTAGGGTGAGGGTTAGGATGTGGGTTAGGGTTAGGATTAGTGTTAGGGTGAGGGCTAGGGTGAGGGTGAGTTTTAGGGTTAGGGTTAGGGTTAGGTGAGGTTTAGGGTTAGGGGTAGGGTTAGTGTTAGGTTCAGGGTGAAGTTTAGGGTTAGAGTTAGGGGTAGGATGAGGCTGAGGTTGAGGGTTAGGGTTAGGGTTAGTGTTAGATTTAGGGTTAGGCTGAGGGTTAAGTTGAGGGTAAGGGTTAGGGTTAGGGTTAGGATTAGGGTTAGGGTAAGGGTTAGGGTGAGTGTGAGCATTAGAGCTAGGGTTAGGGTTTCCCTTAGGGTTAGGCTGAGGGTGAGGGTGAGGATGAGGGTTAGGGTTAGTGTTAGATTAAGGTTTAGGGTTAGGGTTAGGGTTAGGGTGAGAGTTAGTGTACGGTTATGTTTAGGGTTAGGGTTAGTGCTAGGGTTAGGGTTAAGGTGAGCATGAGGTTTAGGGTTACGTTGAGGATTAGGCTTAGGTTTAGGGCTAGGGTGAGGGTTAAGGTTAGGTTAGGGTGAGGGTAAGGATGAGGATTAGGGTTAGGATTAGCGTTAGGGTGAGGGCTAGTGTGAGGTTGAGGGTTAGGGTTAGTGTTAGATTAAGGTTTAGGGTTAGGGTTAGGGTTAGGGTGAGGCTAAGTTTGAGTTTCAGGGTTACGGTCAGGGTGATGATTAGGGTTAGGGTGAGGGTTAGGTTTAGGATTAGGGTTAGCCTGAGGATCAGCGTTAGGATTAGTATTAGGGTTAGGTTTCAAGTTAGGATTAGTGTTATTGTTAGGGTTAGGGTTAGAGTAATGGTGAGGGTGAGGGTGAGGGTGAGGGTTAGGGTTAGGGTTAGGGTGAAGTTTACGGTTAGGGTTAGGATTAGGTTTAGGTCGAGGGTTAGTGTTAGGGTTAGTTTTAGGGTTAAGGTTAGGGTGAGGGTTAGGTTGAGGTTTAGGGTTATGGTTAGGGTTAAGGTTAGGATCAGGATGAGGGTGAGGGCGAGTGTGAGGGTTAAGATTAGGGTTAGGCTTAAGCTTAGGGTTAGGCTGAGGGTGAGAGTGGGTGTGAAGATTAGGTTTAGGATGATGGTTAGGTTTAGGGATGGGGTGAGGGTTAGGATTAGGATTAGGGTTAGGGTGAGGGGTAGGGGGAGGGGGAGGGTTAGGGTAAGTGTTAAGCTTAGACTTAGGTTTATGCTGAGCGTGTGGTTGAGGGTGAGGGTTAGGGTGAGTTTGATCGTTAGGTTTACGGTTATGGTGAGGGTTAGGAGGAGGTTTAGGGTTAGGGTGAGGGTTAGGGTGAGGATGATGGTAAGGATAAGGTGAGGTTGAGTCTGAGGGTGAGGGTTAAGATAAGGATGAGGGTTAGGGTTTGGTTTAGGGTTAGGGTAGGGGTTAGGGTTAGGGTTAGGGTGAGGGTTAGATTGAGGATTAGGGTGAGGGTTAGTGTGAGGTTTAGAGTGAGGATGAGAGTTAGGGTTAGGATGAGTGTGAGGGTTAGGATGAGGTTTAGTTTTAGGATTAGGGTTAGGGTGAGGGTTAGAGTGAGGGTGAGGTTTACGGTTTGGTTTAGGGTGAGGTTTACGGTTTGGTTTAGGTTTAGGGGTAGGGTGAGGGTGAGGTTTAGGGTTAGAATTAGGTTTAGGGGGAGGGTTAGGGGGAGGTTTATAGTTATTGTTATTGTTAGGTTTATGGGATGTTGAGGGTTAGGTTGAGGTTTAGGTATAGGGTTAGGTTTAGTATTAGGTTAGGGTGAGGGTGAGGGTGACTGTTAGGATGAGGGCTAGGCTTAGGCTTAGGGTTAGGCTGAGGGTGAGGGTGGGGGTGAGAATTAGAGTTAGGGTGATGGTTTGGGTTAGGGTTAGTGTTATTATTAGGGTTATGCTTAGAGTTACGGTGAGGGTGAGGATGCAGGTGAGGGGTAGGGTTCGGATTAGGGTGGGGTTTAGGGTTAGGGTTAGGGTTAGTGTGAGAGTGAGGTTTAGGGTTAGATATAGGGTTAGGGGGAGGGTTAGGGTTAGGGATAGGGTTAGTGTTAGTGTTATGGTGAGGGTGAGGGTTAGGTTTAGGTTTAGGGTTAGGGTTATGGTTAGGGTTAGTGTGAGGGTTAGTGTTAGGGTTAGGGTTATTGTTAGGGTGAGGGTAAGTTTTAGGGTGAGGGATTGGGTTAGGGTGAGGGTTACGGTTAGGGTGAGTGTTAGGATTAGGTTTAGGGTTATTGTTAGTGTTTGGTTTAGGGTTTTGGTTACAGTGAGAGTGAGTTATAGGGTTAGGGTTAGGGTCAGGTTTAGGGTTTGGGTTAGGGTTAGAATGAGGGTTAGAATGAAGGTGAGGTTTGCTGTTAGAGTTAGGTTGATGGTGAGGGGTAGGGTTAGGATTTGGGTTAGGGTGATGGTGAGTGTGTGTGTTAGGGTTAGGTTTAGGTTTAGGCAAAGAGTTAGGCTAAGGTTGAGGTTGAGAGTGAAGTTTAGGGTTAGGATTAGGGTTAGTGTGAGAGTGAGGGCGACAGTTTGGTTTAGTGTTAGGGTGAGGGTTAGGGTGAGTGTTAGGATTAGGGTTAGGGTTATGGTGAGCGTTAGGGTTAGGGTTAGGTTGAGGGTTTGGGTTTGGTTAAGGATGAGGGTTAGTTTCACGGTTAGGGTGAGGATTATGATGAGGACTAGGGTTACGATTAGTGTTAGGGTGAGGGATAGGGTTAGGGTGAGAACTAGGGTTAGTGTTACGTTAAAGTTTAGGGTTAGGGATGGGCTTAGGGTGAGGGTTATGATGAGGGTTAGGGTTACCGTAAGGGTGAGGGTTAGGGTTAGGGTGAGGGTTAGGGTTAGGATTAAGGTTAGGGTTAGGGTGAGGGTGAGGTTTATGGTTAGACTTGGGGTTAGGGTGAAGCTGAGGGTGAGTGTTAGGGTTCCAGTTAGTGTTAGGTTTAGGGTTAGTGAAAGGGTCAGGGTTAGAGTGAAGGTAAGGGTGAGGGTTAGGGTTAGGGTTAGGATTAGGGTTAGGGTGAGGGGTTAGGCTGAGGTGAGGGTCGTGGTGAGGATTAGGGTTAGGGTGATGGTTAGGGTTAGGGTTAGTGTGAGGGTTAGGATGAGGGTTAGTGTTAGGATTAGTGTTAGGGTGAGGGTTAGTGTGAGGGTTAGGATGAGGGTTAGTGTTAGGGTTAGTGTTAGGGTGAGGGCTAGGTTGAGGGTGAGGGTTAGGATAAGGGTTAGGCTTAGACATTGAGGTTGAGGGTGAGGTTTAGGGTTAGGGTTAGTGTGAGGTTTAGGGGTAGAGTAAGGTTTAGGGTGAGGGTTAGTGTTAGGGTGAAGGTTAGGGTTGGGGTGATGGTAAGGGTAAAGGTGAGGGTTAGGCTGAGGGTGAGTGTTACTGTAATGGTGAGGGTTTAGGGTTATGGTGAGGTTTAAATTAAGGTTAGGGTGAGGTTGAGGTTTACATTGAGGATTAGTGTTAGGGTTAGTGTGAGGTTTAGGGTGAGGATGAGGGTTAGGGTTAGGGTGAGGGCTGGGGTGAGGATGAGGTTTAGGGTTAGTGTTAGGGTGAGATTTAGGGTTAGGGTGATGGTGACGGTGAGTGTGAGGGTTAGATTTAGGGTTAGGTTTAGTGTTAGGGTGAGGGTAAGTGTTAGGGTGAGGGTTAGGGTTAGGGTGAGGGTTATGGTTAGGGTCAGGGTGAGGGTTAGTGTTAGGATTTTTGTTAGGGTTCGGGTTAGTGTTACGGTTACTGTGAGCGTGAGGGTGAGGGTTAGTTTTAGGATAGGATGACGTTTAGGGATAGGGTTAGGGTCAGGGTGAGGTTTAGGGGTAGAATTAGGTTTAGGGTGAGGCTGAGCATGATGGTTAGGGTTAGGATTAATGTTAGGGTTAAGGTGAGGGTTAGGGTGAGGGTGAAGGTTAGGGTTAGTGTTAGGTTTAGGGTTAGGGTTAGGGTGAGGGTGAGGGTGAGTGTGAGGGTGAGGTTTAGGATTAGGTTTAGGTTTATGATGACGGTCAGGATGAGGGTAGGGTTTAGGATTAGGGTTAGGGTGAGGGCTAGGGTGAGGGTGAGGTTTAGGGTTAGGGTTAGTGTGAGGTTTAGGGTTAGGCTTAATGTTAGGGTGAGGGTGAGGGTGAGGTTTAGGATTAGAGTTAGGGTTAAGGTGAGGCTGAGGGTTAGGGTTAGGGTTAGGATTAGGATTAGGATTAGGGTAAGGGTTAGGATGAGTGTGAGAGTTAGGGTTAGTGTTAGGGTTCGGCTTAGGGTTAAACTGACGGTGAGGGTGAGGGTGACGGTTAGGGTTAGTATTTGGATTAGTGTGAGGGTGATTGTGTGTGTTAGGGTTAGGTTTAGCGTTAGGCTTAGGGTTAGGCTGAGGGTGAGTTTGTGGGTGAGGGTTAGGTTTAGAGTGAGGGTTGGAGTAAGGGTTAGGGGGAGGGTTAGGATGAGGGTTAGGATTAGGATGAGGGTGAGGTTGAGGGTGAGGATTAGGGTTAGGGTGATGGATAGGGTTAGGTTTAGGGTGAGTTTTAGGATCAGGGTTAGAGTTAGGGTGAGGATTAGGGTGAGTGTGACGGTAAGAATAAAGGTGAGGGTTAGGCTGAGGGTGAGTGTTCCACTAAGGGTGAGGGTTATATTTAAGGTGAGGGTTAGGGTATGGGTTAGGGTGAGGTTTAGGTTGAGGGTGAGGGTTAGATTGAGGATTAGGGTTAGTATGAGGTTTAGGGTGAGGGTTACGGTTAGTGTTAGGGTGAAGGTTAGGGTTAGAATTAGAGTTAGGGTGAGGGTTAGGGTGAGGGTGAGGTTTAGGATTAGAGTTAGTGTTAGGGCGAAGTTTAGGTTTAGGTTGAGAGTTAGGGTTACTGTGAGGGTTAGTATTAGTGTTAGGGTTAGGGTAAGGTTGAGGGTAAGTTTTAGGGTGACGGTTAGGGTTAGGGTGAATGCTATGGTTAGGGTGAGGGTTAGGGTTAGGTTTAGGGTTATTGTTAGGTTTAGGGTTAGGTTTACAGTGAGAGTGAGGGTGAGGGTTAGTGTTAGGGTGAGGTTTAGGTTGAGGGTTAAGGTTTGAGTTAGGGTTAGTGTGAGGGTGAGGTTTAGGGTTAGGTTTAGGTTTAGGGTGAGGGCTAGGGTGAGGGTAAGATTTAGGGTTAGGGTTAGGGTGAAGTTTAAGGTTAGTATTAGGGTGAGTGTCAGGGTGAGTTTTAGGTTTAGGGTTAGAGATAGGGTTAGGGTGAGGGTTAGGGTAAGGGTTAGTGTTAGGATTAGGGTTAGGGTGAGGGTTAGGGTGAGGTAGTGTGTTAGGGTTCGGGTTAGGATTAGGATTAGGGTTAGGGAGACAGTGAATGTGAGGGTTATGGTTAGGGTTAGGGTTAGGCTTTGAGATAGGCTGAGGGTGAGGTTGAGGATGAGGGTGAGGGTGAGGGTTAGGGTGAGGGTTAGGGTTAGGGTTAGGGTGATAGTTAGGTATTGGGTTAAGTTTAGGGTTAGGGTGAGATTTAGGTTGAGCGTGTCGGTAAGTTTAAAGGCGAGAGTTAGGCTGAGGATGAGGGTTATGGTAATGGTGAGGGTTAGGATTAGTGTGAGGTTTAGGGTAAGGGTTAGGGTTAGAGTTAGGGTGAGGTTAAGGGTTAGATTGAGGATTAGGGTTAAGGTTAGTGTGAGGTTTAAGGTGAGGATGAGGGTTAGGGTTAGGGTGAGGTTTAGGGTTAGATTTAGGGTTAGGGTGAGGGTTAGGTTTAGGGTTAGGGTTTGGGTGAGGGTGAGGGTTAGAATTAGGGCGAGGGTTAGGGTTAGTGTGAGGTTTAGTGTTAGGGTTAATTTTAGGGTGAGGGTAAGTGTTATGGTGAGGGTTAGGTTTAGGGTGAGGTTTAGGTTTAGGGTTACGCTGAGGGTGAGGGTGAGGGTGAGGGTCAGGAATAAGGTTAGGGTTAGGGTGAGATTTAGGGTTAGGTTAGGGTTAGAGTTAGGGTTAGGGTGTAGTTGAGGTTTAGGGTTACAGTTAGGGTTAGGGTGATGGTGAGGGTTTGGTTTAGGGTTAGGTTTAGGGTTAGGATTAGGGTTAGGGTGAGCTTTAGTGTGAGGGTTAGGGTTGGGTTTAGAATTAGGGTTAGGGTGAGTGTGAGTGTGAGGGTTAGGTTTAGGGCTAGGTCTAGGTTTAGGGTTAGGCTGAGGGAGAGGGTGAGGGTGAGAGTTAGGGTTAGGGTTAGATTTAGCCTTAAGGAGAGGTTTAGGGTTAGGGTTAAGGTTAGGGTTTTGGTAAGGGTGAGGTTTCGAGTTAGCATGATGGTTAGGGTGAGAAGTAGGATTAGGGTTAGTTTGAGGGTTAGGGTGAGGGTTAGGTTGAGGGTTTGGGTTTGCGTTAAGGTTAGGGTGACCATGAGGTTTAGGGTGAGGTTTAGGTTAGGCTTAGTTTTAGGATTAGGGTGAGGTTAAGCATTAGGGTGAGGATTAGTTTTAGGGTTAGGATGAGGCTTAAGAAGAGGTATAGGGTTAAAGTGAGGGTGAGGGTTAGGGTTAAGGTGAGGGTTCATGTTAGGATTAGGATTAGGGTGAGGGTGATGTTTAGGATTAATGTTAGGGTTATTGTAAGTGTTATGGTTAGGGTTACATTTGCAGTGAGGGTGAGGTAGAGGGTGAAGGTTAGGGTTAGGTTTAGGGTTAGTGTTAGGTTTAGGATTAGTGTTAATGTTAGGGTTAGGTTTAGAGTTATGGTTTGGTTGAAGGTGAGGGTGATGGTTAGGGTTAGGGTTATGGTGAGGTTTAGGGTTAGGGTTAGGATTAGGGATTGGGAGAGTGTGAGGTTTAGGGTTAGAGTTAGGATGAGGGGGAGGGGGAGGTGTAGGTTTAGGGTTAGCATTAATGTGAGGTTTAGGGTTAGGGTTAGGGTTAGGGTGAGGGTGAGGGTTAGGTTGAGGGTTAGGTTTTGGGTTAGGGTACGTTAAATTTTAGGGTGAGGGTTAGGGTTAGGGTTAGGATGAGGGTTAAGATGAGGGTTAGGGGTTCAGTGAGGGGGAAGGTTAAGTTTCGGGTGAGAGTTAGGGTTAGGATTAGGATTCGGGTGAGGGTGATGGTTAGGATTAGGGTTAGGGTTATTGTAAGTGTTATGGTTAGGGTTACATTTGCAGATAGAGTGAGGCTGAGGATGAAGGTTAGGGTTAGGGTTAGTTTTAGGGTTAACATTAGTGTTAATATTAGGTTTAGGGTTACACTTGCATTTTGGGTGAGGGTGAGGGTGAGGGTTAGGGTTAGGTTTAGGTTGATGGTGAAGGTTTGGGTGAGGGTTAGAGTTAGGGTTAGTCTTACGGTTAACATTAGGGTTAGGGTGAGGGTTAGGTTGAGGTTAAGCGTTAGGATTAGGTTTAGGGTTAGGATTAGGGTTAGTGTGAGGGTGAGTGTAGGGTTAGGGTTAAGATTAGGCTTGGGCTTAGGGTTAGGCTAAAGGTGAGGGTGCGGGTGAGAATTACGCTTAGGGTGATGGTTAGCCATATGGTGAGTGTGAGGGTTAGGATGAGGGTTAGGGTTAGGATACGGGTTAGGATGAGGGCTAGTGGGAGGGTGAGGTATAGGGTTAGGCTTAGGCTTAGGCATAGGCTTTAGGCTGATGGTGATGGTGAGTGTGAGTTTTAGAGTTATAGTGATGGATAGGGTTAGAGTTAGGGTGAGTGTTAGGATTTGGGTTTGGGTTAGGTTGAGGGTCAGTATGAGCATTGGGGTGATGGTAATGTTTAGGGTTAGTTTGAGGGTGAGGGTTAGGTTAAGGGTGAGGATTAGGGTTAGGGTGAGGTTTAGGGTAAGGGTTAGGGTTAGGGTTAGATTGAGGATTAGGGTTAGGGTTAGTGTGAGGTTTAGGGTGAGCATGAGGGTTAGGGTGAGAATTAGGGTTAGGGTGAGGGCTAGCTTGAGGTTGAAGGTTAGGGTTAGGGTTAAGTTTAGGGTGAGGGGTAGGGTGAGGGGTAGGGTTAGGTTTAGGTTGAGGGTTAGGTTCAGTGTGAGGGTTACAGTTAGGGTGACGGTTTGGGTGAGGGTGAGGTTTAGGGTTATGAAAAGTGGTAGGGTTAGTGTTACACTGAGGGTGAGGGTGAGTGTGAGGGTGAAGGTTAGGGTTAGGGTGAGGGCTAGGGTGAGGGTTAGGGTAAGGGTGAGGGTTAGGGTGAGGGTGATGGTAAGGGTAAAGGTGAGGGTTAGGCTGAGGGTGATTGTTAAGATAAGGGTGAGGGTTAGTGTTAGGGTGAGGGTTAGGTTAAGGGTTCGGGTTAGGTTTAGGTTGAGGGTTCGATTGAGGATTAGTGTTAGGGTTAGTTTGAGGTTTATGGTGAGGATGAGGGTTAGGGTTAGAATGAGGGTTAGGGTGAGGGCTAGTGTGAGGGTGAGGTTTAGGGTTAGGGTTATTGTTAGGATGAGGTTTAGGGTTAGGGTGAGGGCTATGGTTAGTGTGAGGGTTAGTGTTAGAGTTAGGGTTAGTGTTAGGCTGTGGGTAAGTGTTAGGGTGAGGGTTAGGGTTAGGTTGAGGGTTAGGGTTAGGGTGAGGTTGCGGGTGAGAGTGAGGGTTAGGGTGAGGATTAGGGTGAGTTTTAGGGTTAAGGTGAGGGTTAGGGTTAGGGTTAGCGTGTGGGTGATGATGAGGGTGAGAGTTAAGGTTAGAGTTACGGTGAGATTTCGGATAAGTGTGACGTTTAGGGTGAGGATGAAGTTAAGGGTTAGGATGAGGGTTAGGTTTAGGGTTAGGGTGAGGGGCAGGTTTAGTGTGAGGGTTAGGGTTAGGTTTAGGCTGAGGGTAAGGGTTAGGATGAGGGTTAGGGTGTGGTTGAGTGTTAGGGTTAGGGTAAGTGTTAGGGTGAAGGTAAGGCTTAGGGAGAGCATTAGGGTGAGGGACATTTTCAGGGTTAGAGTTAGGGGTATGTTGAGGGTTAAGTTGCGTGTTAGGCTTTGGGTTAAGGTTAGGGTGAGGGTGAGGGTGAGGCTTAGGGTTAGGATTAGGTTGAGGGTGACTGTTAGGTGGAGGGTGAGGGTGAGGGTTCGTTTGAGGGTTTGGGTTAGGTTTAGGTTGAGGTTGAGGGTGAGGCTGAGGGTTAGGGTGAGGGTTAGGGTTAGGATTAGGGTTAGGGTGAGGGTGAGGGAGAGGGTTATATTTAGGATTAGGTTTAGGTTGATGATTAGGGTGATCGTTAGGTTTAGGGTTAGGGTTAGGGTTTTTGTTATGGTTAGGGTTAGGGTGAGGTTGAGGATGAGGGTGAGGTTTAAGATTGGGGTTAGGTTTAGTGTGAGGGTGAGGGTGAGGATTAGGTTTAGGAATAGGGTTAGGGTTAGGGTTAGTCTGAGGATGAGGGTGAGGTTGAGGATGAGGGTTACGGTTAGGTTTAGGGTTAGGTTTAGGATGAGGGTTAGGGTTAGTATGAGGGTTAGCTTTAGGGTTAAGTTGAGGTTAAGGGTTAGGTTGACGATTAGGGTGAGGGTGAGGGTTAAGGTTAGGGTTAGGCTGAGTGTTAGGGTAAGGGTAAGGGTTAGGGTGAGGGTTAGGGTTAGGGTTAGGGTTAGTGTCAGGATTAGGGTTAGGGTGGAGGTTAGGGTTAGGGTGAGTGTTAGCGTTAGGGGTAGGGTTAGGTTGGGAGTAAGGGTGAGGGTGAGTGTTAGGATTTGTGTTCGGGTTAGGGATAGGCTGGGGTGAGGTTGAGGGTGTGGGGTAGTGTGAGGCTTTAAATTAGGGTTAGGGTGAGGGTTAGGGCGAAGGTAAGTGTTAGGGTGAGGGTTAGGATTAGGGTGAGTTTTAGGGTGAGGTTGAGGGTTAGGGTTAGGTTTAGGGTTATGGTGAGGGCTAGGGTGATAGTGAGAGTTAGGGTTAGCTTTAGGCTTATGGTGAGGTTTATGGTTAGGGTGAGTGTTAGGTTTAGTGTGAGGATTAGTGTTAGGGTTAAGGTGAGTGTTAGGGTGAGCGTAAGGTTTATGGTTAGCTTTAGGGTTAGGGTGAGGGTTAGGGTAGGTTAGGGTTAGTGTGAGGATTAGGGTTAGGGTGGAGGTTAGGGATAGGGTGAGGGTTAGGGTGAGGGATAGGGTTAGGTGTAGGATTAGGTTTAGAATGCAGGTGAGGTTTAGTGTTAGGATTAGAGTTAGGTTTAGGCTGAGGGTTTCGGCGAGGGTGAGGGTTAGGGTAAGGGTGAGGGTGAGGCTTAGGGTTAGGGTGATTATTAGGGTTAAGGTCATGTTTAGGATGAGGGTGTGGGTTAGGTGGAGGGTGAGGGTGAGGGTTCGGTTGAAGGCTTGAGTTACGTTTAGGGTGAGAGTGAGGGTGATGGTGAGGGTTAGAGTTAGGTATAGGGTTAGGCTTAGGGTTAGGGTGAGGGTGAGGGAGAGGGTTAGGTTTCGGATTAGGAATAGGGTTAGGGTTAAGCTTAGGCTGAGGTTGAGGGTGAGGGTTAGAGTGAGGTTAGGGTTAGGGTTAGCGTTATTGTTAGTGTTAGGTTTAGGGTGAGGTTGAGGATGATGGTGAGGGTGAGGGTTAAGATTAGGTTTAGGTTTAGGGGGAGGGGGAGGGTGACGGTTAAGGTTAGCATTAGGGTTAGGGTTAGGGTGAGGGTGAAGGTGAGGGTGAAGGTGAGGATGAGGGGTACGGTTAGGTTTAGGGTTTGGGTTAGGATGAGGGTTAGGGTTAATGTGAGGGTTAGGTTTAGGGTTAGGGTGAGCATAAGGGTTAGGTTGAGGGTTAGGGTGAGGGTTAAGGTTAGAGTTAGCTTTAGAGTCAGGATTAGGGTTAGGGTGGAGTTTAGGGTTAGGGTGAGTGTTAGCGTGGGGTAGGGTTAGGTTGAGAGTGAGGGTGAGGGTTAGGGTTAGGGTTAGTGTTAGGTTGAAGGTAAGGGTTAGGGTTAGGGTGAAGGTGAGGTTTAGGTTTACCGTTTGGGTTATAGTGAGGGTAAGGTTGAGGGTTAGGGTTTGGGTTAGTGTTAAGTTGAGGGTGAGGGTTAGGGTGAGGTTTAGGGTTAGGGTTAGTGATAGGGTGAGAGTTAGGGTGACAATAAGTTTTAGGGTGAGTGTTAGGGTTAGGGTGAGGTTGAGGGTTAGGGTTAGGGTGAGGGTAAGGGTGACAGTAAGGGTAAGGGTGATGGTGAGGATTAGAGTGAGGGTGAGTTTTACTGTAAGGGTGAGGATTGGGTGCGGGTGAGGGTTCCGGTGAGGGTTAGGGTTAGGATTAGGCCGAGGGTGAGGGCAAGGGTAAGGGTGAGGGTGAGGGTGAGGGTGAGGTTTAGCGTTAGGGTTAGTGTTACAGTTAGGGTGAGGGCTAGAGTGAGGGGTAGGGATAGAGTTCGATTGATGGTTAGGTTTAGTAAGAGCATTAGGGTTACAATTAGGGTTAGGATTAGTGTGAGGGTAAGGTTTAAGGTGAGGGTTAGGGTGAGAGTGAGGGTTAGGGTTACCGTGAGTGTTACGGTGAGGGTTAGGGTGAGGGTTAGGGTTAGGGTTAGTGTTAGGGTGAGGGTGAGGGTTAGGGTGAGGGTCAGTATGAGCATTGGGGTGATAGTAACGTTTAGGGTTAGGTTGAGGGTGAGGGTTAGGGTAAAGGTGAGGATTAGGGTTAGGGTGAGGTTTAGGGTAAGGGTTAGGGTTAGGGTTAGATTGAGAATTAGGGTTAGGGTTAGTGTGAAGTTTAGGGTGAGCATGAGGGTTAGGGTGAGGGTTAGGGTTAGGGTTAAGATTGGGTGAGGTTTAGGGTGAGGGGTAGGGTTAGGTTTAGGTTGAGGGTTAGGTTCAGTGTGAGGGTTACGGTTAGGGTGATGGTTTGGGTGAGGGTGAGGTTTAGGGTTAGGTAAAGTGATAGGGTTAGTGTTACACTGAGGGTGAGGGTGAGTGTGAGGGTGAAGGTTAGGGTTAGGGTGAGGGCTAGGATGAGGTTTAGGGTAAGGGTGAGGGTTAGGGTGAGGGTGATGGTAAGGGTAAAGGTGAGGGTTAGGCTGAGGGTGATTGTTAAGATAAGGATGAGGGTTAGTGTTAGGGTGAGGGTTAGGTTAAGGGATCGGGTTAGGGTTAGGTTGAGGGTTCGATTGAGGATTAGGGTTAAGGCTAGATTGAGGTTTATGGTGAGGATGAGGGTAAGGGTTAGGTTGAGGGTTAGGGTTAGAATGAGGGTTAGGGTGAGGGTGAGGTTTAGGGTTACGGTTATTGTTAGGGTGAGGTTTAGGGTTAGGGTGAGGGCTATGGTTAGTGTGAGGATTAGTGTTAGAGTTAGGGTTAGTGTTAGGCTGTAGGTAAGTGTTAGGGTGAGGGTTAGGGTTAGGTTGAGGGTTAGGGTGAGGTTGCGGTGAGAGTGAGGGTTAGGGTGAGGATTAGGGTGAGTTTTAGGGTTAAGGTGAGGGTTAGGGTTAGGGTTAGCGTGTGGGTGATGATGAGGGTGAGAGTTAAGGTTAGAGTTACGGTGAGGTTTCAGATAAGTGTGACGTTTAGGGTGAGGATGAAGTTAAGGGTTAGGGTGAGGGTTAGGGTGAGGGTGAGGGATAGGGTTAGGTTTGGGTTAGGGTGATGGTTAAGGTTAGGGTTTTGCTTAGGGTTAGGGTTAGGGTGAGGGTGTGGGTGAGAGTGAGGGTTAGCATGAGGGTTAGGGTGAGGGTTAGAGTTAGGGTTAAGGTGAGGGTTAGGGTAAGGGTTAGGGTTACGGTTAGGGTGAGGGTTAGGTTTAGTGTGAGAGTTAGGGTTAGGTTTAGGGTTCGGGGTAGGGGTAGGGTTAGGGTTAGGGTTAGGGTTAGGGAGAGCGTTAGGGTGAGGGACAGTTTCAAGGTTAGGGTTAGGGGTATGGTGACGGTTAGGTTGAGGGTTAGTGTTTTGGTTAAATTTAGTGTGAGGGTTAGGGTGAGGATGAGGATAAGGGTAAGGGTGAGTGTGAGGGTGAAGGTTAGGGTGAGGTTTAGGGTTAGTGTTAAGGTGAGGGGCAGGTTTAGTGTTAGGATTAGGGTTAGGTTTAGGCTGAGGGTAAGGGTTAGGATGAGCGTTAGGGTGTGGTTGAGTGTTAGGGTTAGGGTAAGTGCTAGGGTGAAGGTAAGGCTTAGGGAGAGCATTAGGGTGAGGGACATTTTCAGGGTTAGAGTTAGGGGTATGTTGAGGGTTAAGTTGCGTGTTAGGGTTTGGGTTAAGGTTAGGGTGAGGGTGAGGATGAGGCTTAGGGTTAGGATTAGGTTGAGGGTGAGTGTTAGGTGGAGGGTGAGGGTGAGGGTTCGTTTGAGGGTTTGGGTTAGGTTTAGGTTGAGGTTGAGGGTGAGGCTGAGGGTTACGGTGAGGGTTAGGGTTAAGATTAGGGTTAGGGTGAGGGTGAGGGAGAGGGTTATATTTAGGATTAGGGTTAGGTTGACAATGAGGGTGATCGTTAGGGTTAGGGTTAAGGTTAGGGTTTTTGTTATGGTTAGGGTTAGGGTGAGGTTGAGCATGACGGTGAGGTTTAAGATTGGGGTTAGGCTGAGTGTGAGGGTGAGGGTGAGGGTTAGGGTTAGGATGTAGGTTAGGGTTAGGGTGAGGGATAGTGTTTGGATTAGAGTATTGGTGAGGGTGAGGGTGAAGGTGAGGTTTAGGGTTAGGGTTAGGGATATTGTGAGGGCTAGGGTGAGGGTGAGGGTTAAGATGAAGGTGAGGGTGAGGGTTTTGTTTACGTAAGGGTTATGGTTAAGTTGAGGATTAGGTGAGGGTGAGGGTTAGGGTGAGGGTTACCTTTAGGATGAGGTTTAGGATTAGGGTTAGGGTGAGTGTTAGGGTTAGGGTGATGTGTAGGGTGATGTTGAGGGTGAGGGTGTGGAAGAGAGTTAGTGTTAGTGTGAGGGTTAGCCTGACAGTGAGAGTTATGGTGAGGGTGAGGATTATGGTTACGTTTAGGGTGAAAGTTAGGTTTAGGGTTAGGGTTAGAGATAGGGTGAGGGGTAAGTTGAGGGGTAGGTTTTGGGTTAGTGTTAGGGTTAGGGTTAGGGTGAGGATAAGGTAAGTGTGAAGGTTAGGGTTAGGGTGAGGGTTAGGGTTAGTGTGAGTGTTAGGGTTAGGGTTAGGGTTTGGGTAAGGGTTAGGATGAGGTTTGAGGTGAGGGTGAGGGTTAGGGTTAGGGTGAGAGTAAGGGTTGGGGTGAGGGTTAAGGTGAGGGTGAGGTTTAGGCTTACGGTTAGGGTTAAGGTGAGGGTTAGTTTGATGGTTAGGGTTTAGGTTAGGGTTAGGGTGAGGGTCAGGGTCAGGGTGAGGTTTTGGGTTACAGTTAGGGTTAGGGTGAGGGTTAGAGTCAGGGTATGGTTTAGGGTGAGGTTTAGGGTTAGGGTGAGGATTAGGGTTAGGGTTAGGGTGAGGGCTATGTTGACGGTGAGTTTTAGGGTGAGGGTTATGGTGAGGGTGAGGGTTTGTGTTAGGTAAGGATTATGGTTAGGTTTAGGGTTAGGGTGAGGGTTAGGTTTAGGGTGAGTATTAGCTTGAGGGGTACGGTTAGGGTTAGGGTGAGGATTAGGGTTAGTGTGAGGGTAAGGGTAATGGTGAGGATTAGAGTGAGGGTGAGGGTTACTGTAAGGGTGAGGATTGGGTGAGGATGAGGGTTAGGGTGAGGGTCAGGGTTAGGATTAGGCCGAGTGTGAGCTCAAGGTTTAGGGTTAGGGTTAGGGTTAGGGTGAGGTTTAGCGTTAGGGTTAGTGTTACAGTTAGGGTGAGGGCTAGAGTGAGGGGTACCGATAGATTTCAATTGATGGTTAGGTTTAGTAATAACATTAGGGTTACAGTTAGGGTTAGGATTAGTGTGAGGTTAAGGGTTAGGGTGAGGGTTAGGGTGAGAGTGAGGGTTAGGGTTACCGTGAGTGTTACGGTGAGGGTTAGTGTTAGGGTGAGGGTTAGGGTTAGGGTTAGTGTTAGGGTGAGGGTTAAGGTTAGGCTAAGGGTTAGGGTGTGGGTTATGGTTAGGGTGAGGTTTAGGGTGAGATTGAGTGTTATGGTTAGTGTTAGGGTTACGGTGAGGGCTAGGGTGAGAGTGAGAGTTAGGGTTAGGGTTAGGGTTAGGGTGAGGGTTAGGGTTTCAGTGACGTTTAGGTTTAGTGTGAGGGTTAGTGTTAGGGTTAGGGTGAGTGTTAGGGTGAGGGTAAGGATTAGGGTGAGGGTTAGGGTCAGGGTGAGGTTTAGGTTTAGGATTAGGGTTAGTGTCAGGGTTAGGGTTACAGTGGAGGTTAGGTTTCGGGTGAGAGTTAGGGTTAGGGGTAGGGTTAGGTTTAGAGTGAGGGTGAGGTTTAAGGTTAGGATTGGAGTTAGGGTTAGGCTGAGGGTGAGGGTGAGGGTGAGGGTTAGGGTTAGGGTGGAGGTTAGTGTTAGGGTGAGGGCTAGACTTTGGGTTAGAGTATTGGTGAGGGTGAGGGTGAAGGTGAGGTTTAGGGTTAGGGTGAGGGATATTGTGAGGGCTAGGGTGAGTGTGAGGGTTAAGGTGAAGGTGAGGGTGAGGGTTTCGTTTAGGTAAGGGTTATGGTTAAGGTGAGGATTAGGTGAGGGTGAGGGTGAGGGTGAGGGTTAGGTTGAGTGTAAGGGTTAGAATTAGCATTAGGGTTAGGGAGAGGGTTGGGGTGAGGGTTAAGTTTAGGGTGAGGTTTAGTGTTAGGGTTAGGGTTAGGGTGAGTGTGAGGGTGATGGTGAAGGTTAGGGTTAGGGTGAGTGTGAGGGCTAGGGTTAGGGTGAGGGTTATGGTTAGGCTTAGGGTGAGGTTTAAGGTTAGGTTTAGGGTGATGGTTAGGGTGAGGGGTAGGTTTAGGGTTGAGTTAGTGTGAGGGCTACGGTGAGTGTAAGGGTTAGGGTGTGGGGGAGGGTTAGGGTTACGGTGATGGTTTGGGTTAGGTTTAGGCTGAGTGTTAGGGTGAGGGTTAGTGTTAGGGTTAGGCTTAGGGTGCAGGTTAGGGTTAGGTTTAGGGTTACGGTTCGGGTGAGTTGTAGGGTTAGGGTTAGGGTTAGTGTGAGGGCTAGGGTGAGGGTGAGGGTTAGGATTAGGCATAGGGTGAGGATCAGGTTTATGGTTAGGGTTAGGGTGAGGGTGAGGGTGAGGGTGAGTGTTAGGGTTAGGATTAGGGTTAGGGTGAGGGTGAGTGTAAGGTTAGCATTAGGGTTAGTGTGAGGGTGAGGGTTAGGATTAGGTTTAGGGTGAGAGCTAGGATGAGGGTGAGGGTTAGGGTAGGGATAGCGTGAGG
The DNA here is from genome assembly GCF_024711535.1 of Dipodomys merriami. Lineage (NCBI taxonomy): Eukaryota > Metazoa > Chordata > Mammalia > Rodentia > Heteromyidae > Dipodomys > Dipodomys merriami. The sequence continues at coordinate 258,556 of NW_027206352.1, read as the reverse complement.
ATTAGGGTTAGGGTTAGGGTTAGGGTTAGGGTGAGGGTTAGGGTGAGGGTGAGGGTTATGGTTAGCATTAGGGTTATGGTTAGTATTAGGCTGAGGGTTAGGGTTAGTTTTAGGTTTAGGTTGAGGGTGAGGGTGAGGTTTAGCCTTAGAGTTAGGTTGAGGGTTAAGTTTAGGATGAGGGTTAGGGTTAGTGTTAGGTTTAGGGTGAAGGTGAGGGTTAGGTTTAGGGTAAGGTTTAGGTTTAGAGTGATGGTTAGGTTAGTGTGAGGGTTAGTGTTGGGGTTAGGGTTAGTGTTAGGTTGAGGGTAAGTGTTAGTGTGCGGTTAAGGATTAGGGTGATGTTTAGGGTTAGGGTTAAGTTTAGGATTAGGGTGAGGGTGATTTTTAGGATTAGAGTTAAGGTTAGGGTGAGGGTTAGGGTAAGGTTTAGTGTTAGGGTTTGGGTTATGGTGAGGTTTAGGGTGGGGGTGACGGTTAGGGTTAGGATTAGGATTAGGGTTAAGGTGAGGGTGAGTGTGAGGGTTAGATTTAGGGTGAGGGTTAGGGTGAGGTTTAGGCTTAGGCTTAGGGATAGAGTATGGGCTAGGGTGAGTGTGAGGGTTTGGGTTAGGGTTAGGGAATGGGTTAGGGTGAGGGTTTGGGTTAGGTTTAGGGTATGGGTTAGGGTGAGGGTTAGGGTTAGGGTTATTGTTGGGGTTAGGGTTGGGGTTAGGTATAGGCTTAGTGTTAGGTGGAGTGTGAGGGTGAGAGTGAGGGTTAGGGTTAGTGTGAGGGTTAGGGTAAGGGTTAGGGTTAGGGTTACCGTGAGGTTAAGGGTTAGGTTGAGATTTAGTGTGAGGGTGAGGGTTAGGGTTAGGCTAAGGGTGAGGGCTAGGGTGAGGTTTAGGGTTAGGTTTAGGGTGAGGTTTAGGGTGTGCTTTAGGGTTAGGTTTAGGGTGAGCGTTTGGGTAAGGGCAAGTGTTCGGGTGAGGGTTAGGGTGAGGATGAGTGTTAGGTTTACGGTTAGGGGTAGGGTGAGGGTTAGAGTTAGGGTTTAGGGTTAGTGTGAGGGTTTTGTTTAGTGTTAGGGTTACGGTTATGGTGAGGTTTAGGGTGGGGTTGAGGTTTAGGGTTAGGATTAGGATTAGGGTTAAGGTGAGGGTGAGTGTGAGGGTTTGGGTTAGGGTTAATGTTAGGGTTAGACTTAGGATTAGACTTAGGGTGAGGGTGAGGGTGAAGGCAAGGGTTAGGTTTAGGGTGAGGTTTAGGGTTAGGGTTAGGGTGAGGGTTAGGGTGAGGGTGAGGGTGAGGGTGAGGGTGAGGGTGAGGGTGAGGGTGAGGGTTAGGGTGTTGATGACGGTTAGTGTTAGGGTGAGGTTTAAGGTGACGGTGAGGGATAGGGTGAGGGTGGTGGTTAGAGTTAGTGTGAGTATTAGGTTTAGGGTTAGGGTTAAGGTTATGGTGAGGGTAAGGGTTAGGGTTAGGTTTAGAGTGAGGGTGAGGGTTAGGGTTAGGGTTAGGGTTATGGTGAGGTATAGGGTTTGGGTAAGGGTTAGGGTTAGGGTGAGGTTGAGTGTTATATTTAGGGTTTGGATGAGGTTTAGGGTTAGGATGAGGGTTAGGGATAGGGTTAATGTTAGGGTGAGGGTTATTGTTAGGGTTCGGGTTTGAGTTAGGGTGAGTATGAGGGTGAGGATTAGTGTTAGGATTATGGTGAAGGTTAGTGTTAGGCAGAGGGTGAGGGTGAGGGTGAGGGTTAGGTTTAGGGTTAGGGTTAGGGTGAGTGGTATGGTTAGGTTTAGGGTGAGGATTAGGGTTAGGATTCGGGTTAGGGTTAGGTTGAGGGTGAGGGTTGGGGTTAGGGTTAGGGTGAGGGTGAAGGTGAGTGTTAGGGTTAGGGTTAGGTTTAGGATTAGGATTAGGTTTAGGGTAAGGGTAAGGGTTAGAGTGAGCGTTAGGTTTAGGGTGAGGGTGAGGGTTAGGTTTAGGGTTAGGGTTAGGGTGAGGGTGAGGGTTACGTTCATGGTTAGTGTTAGGGTGTGGACTATGGTGAGGGAGAGGATTAGGGTGAGGGTTAGGGTTAGCGTTAGGGTTAGGGTCAGGGGTAGGTTGAGGGTTAGGATTAGGGTAAGGACTATGTTTAGGCTGAGGGTGAGGTTGAGGTTGATGGTGAGGGTTAGGTTTAGAGTGAGGGTTAGTGTGAGGGTGAGGGGGAAGGGGAGAATTTGGTTTTGGGTTAGCGTTATGTTGAGGGTGAGGATTAGGATTAGGGGTAGCAGTAGGTTTAGGCTGAGGGTGAGGGTGATGCTGAGGGTGAGTGTTAGGTTAGGGTGAGGGTAAGGGTTAGGGTTAGGGTGAGGGTTAGGGTTAGGGTGATTTTAGGGTGCCGCTGAGAGTTAGGGTGAGGGTGAGTTTGAGTGTGAGGTTTAGGGTGAGTGTGAGGGTGAGTGTGAGTTTGACGATTAGGATTAGGTTTAGGTTGAGGGTAAGGCTTATCATTAGGATTGGGGTTAGTGTAAGGCTTAGGCTGAGGGTGAGGGTGAGGGTGAGGTGAGGGTTAGGGTTAGGGTTAGTTTGAAGGTTAGGGTTAGTGTGAGGGTTAGGGTGAGGGTGAGCTTGAGGTTCAGGTTGAGGTTGAGAGTGACGTTGAGGTTGAGGGTTAGGGTTAGGGTTACGGGTAGGGTGACGGTGAGGGTGAGGGTTAGGGTTAGGGTTAGTGTTATTTTTATAGTTAGGGTTAGGGATAGTAATAGGGTGAGAGTGAGGGTGAGGGTTAGCATGAGGGTAAGGGTTAGGGTTATGCTTAGGGTGAGGGTGAGGGTGAGATTTAGGGTTAGGATTAGGGTTAGGGTAAGGGTTAGGATGAGGGTTAGGCTGAAGGTTAGAGTTAGGGTTAGTGTGAGGTTTAGGTTTAGGGTTATGGTTAGGGTGAGGGCAAGGTTTATGGTGAGGGTTAGGTTGAGTTTGAGGGTTAGGGTTAGGGAGAGGGTTAGGGTGAGATTTAGGGTTAATGTTAGGGTTAAGGTTAGGGTGAATCTAATGGTTATAGTGAGAGTTATTGTGAGGGTGAGGGTTTGGGTTATTGTGAGGGTAAGTGTTAGGGTGAGGGTTAGTTTGAGGGTTTGGGTTCAGGTTAGCATTAGGGTTAGGTTCAGGGTGAAGGTTAGATTGAGGTTTAGGGTTAGTGTTCGGGATAGTGTGAGTATTAGGGTTAGTGTGAGGGTGAGGGTCTGGATTAGGGTTAGGGTTAGATTTAGGGTGAGGGTGAGGGTGAGGGTTAGAATTAGGATTAGGGTTAGGGTTAGAGTTAGGTGACATTGAGGGTGAGGGTTAGGGTTTGGTTTAGAATTAGTGTGAGGGTGATCGTGAGGGTTAGGGTTAGGATTAGGGTTATGGTTATGGTTAGGTTTAGGATGAGGGTGAGGGTGAGGCTTATGGTTAGGGTTAGGGTGAAGTTTAGGTTTAGGGTGAGGGCTATGGTGAGGGTGAGTGTTAGGGTGAGTGTGAGGGTGAGGTTGAGGGTTTCGATTAGGTAATGGTTAGGGTTAGGGTTAGGGTGAGGATTAGGGTGAGGGTGAGGTTTAGGTTGAGGGTTACAGTTAGGGTGAGGTTTAGGGTGAGGCTGAGGGTTAGGGTGAGGGTTAGTGTTATGGCGAGGATTAGGGTTAGGGTTATGTTGATGCTGAGGGTTAGGTATACCTTAAGGTTTAGGGTTACGGTGAGGGTTAGGGTTATGGTTAGTGTTAGGGTGAGGGTGAGTGTGAGGGTTAGGGTTTGGGTGAGGTTTAGGGTTAAGGTTAGGGTTAGTGTAAGGGTTAGAGTTAGGGTGAAGGTTAGGATTAGGGTTAGGGTGAGGTTTAGGGTGAGGGTGAGGGTTAAGGTGAGGTTGAAGGTTAGGGTGTGGGTGAGGATTAGGGTTAGGTTGAGTGTTAGTGTTAGGTTTAGGGTTAGTGTGAGGGTGAGGGTTAGGGTTAGCGTTAGGGTTAGGTTGAGGGTTTGGATTAGGGTTAGGGTTAGTGTGAGGGTTAGAGTGAAGGGTAGGGTTAGGGTTAGGGTGAGGGTGATGGTGACAGTGAGGTTTAGGGTGAGGGTGTGTGTGAGGGTAAGGGTTAGGTGTAGGGTTAGGGTGAGTTTAAGTGTGAGGCTTAGGTTTAGGAATAGGGTTAGGTTTAGGGTTAGGGTGAGTGTTAGGGTGTGGATGAGGCTTAGGTTTAGGGTGAGGATTAGGGTTAGAGTTAGGTTTATGGTGAGGGTAAAGTTAGGGTGAGTTTCAGTATGAGGGTTAGGGTTAGGGTTAGGTTGAGGGTGAGGTATAGGTTTTGGGTTAGGGTTAGGGTGAGGGTTAGGGATAGGTTTAGGGTTAGGGTTAGGGTGAGGGTGAGGTTTAGGATTAGGTTTAGGGTTAGAGTTAGGTTGAGGGTGAGGGTTAGGGTTAGTATTAGAGTTAGCCTGAGGGTGAGGGGGAGTGTTAGGGATAGGGTGAGTTTTATGGTTAGGGTTATGGTTAGGGTGAGGGTTAGGGTTACGGTTAGGGTTAGGATGAGCGTTAGGCTGAGGGTTAGGTTTAGGGTTAGTGTGAGGGTTAGGTTTAGGGTTTGGGTGAGGGTTAGTGTTAGGTTTAGGGATAGGATAAGGGTTAGGTTGAGGGTTAGGTTTAGGGCTAGTTTGAGGGTTAGGTTTATGTTTAGGGTTAGCATCAGAGTAAAGGTTAGGGTGAGGATTAGGGTGAGGGTGAGGATAAAGGTTAGGGTGAGGGTTAGGGCAAGGGTGAGGGTTAGGGTTAGGGTGAGCGTTAGGTTGCGGGTTAGGGTGAGGGTTAGGGTGAGGGTAAGTGTTTGGGTGATGGTAAGTTTGTGAGTGAGGGATAGGATTATGTTGTGTGTAAGGGTTAGGGTGAGGGTTAGGGTGAGGGTTAGGGTTAGGGTGGGGGTTAGGGTTAGAGTTAGGTTTAGGGTTAGGTTTAGGGTGATGTTTATTGTGAGAGTATGGTTTAGGTTGAGGGTGAGTATTCGGCTGAGCGTGAGGGATAGGATGAGGGTGAGGAGTAGGGTTACAATTAGGGTTAGGGAGAGGGGTAGTGTGCGCATTAGGGTTCGGATTAGGGTTAGGATTAGGGTTAGAGTGATGATGAGTGTGAGGGTTAGGGTGTGGGTAAGTGTTATGGTTAGGGATAGGGTTAGTGCTAATGTGAGGATGAGGGTTAGTGTGAGGGTGAGGGTTACATTTACGTTTGGGTTAGGGTTAGGGTGAGGATTAGGTTGAGGGTGAGGGTTAAGCTGAGCTTAGGGTTAGAATGAGGGTTTGTGTTCAGTGAAGGTGTGGGTTAGTGTTAGGGTTAGGTTTAGGTTGAGGGTGATTGTGAGGGTTAGGATTAGGAATAGGTTTAGAGTTACGGTGAGGGTGAGGGTCAGTGTGAGGGTGAAGGTTAGGGTTAGGTTTAGGGTTATGTTTAGGGTGAGGGTTACGGCTAGTGTGAGGGTTATGATTAGGGTTAGCGTTAGGGTCAGGGTGAGGGTAAGGGTTAGGGTGAGGGTTAGGGTGAAGGTGAGGATTAGGGTTCGGGTTAGGGTTAGTGTTTGGGTGAGGGCTAGGGTCAGGGTGAGGGTCAGTGTGAGGGTTAGGTTGAGGGTTTCTTTTCGGTCAGGGTTATGGTTATTGTGAGGATTAGCGTGAGGGTGAGTGTTAGTGTTATGGTGATGTTTAATGTGTGGATGAGGGTGAGGGTGAGGGTGAGGGTGAAGGTTCAGGTGAGGGTGAAGTTAGGTGTGGTTGAGGATTAGGGTTAGGGTTAGGGTTATGGTGAGGGTAAGGTATAGGGTGAGGTTTATTGTGAGGATGAGGGTTATGGTTAGTGTTAGGGTTAGGGTGAAGTTTAGGGTGAGGATTAGGTTTTGGTTTAGGGTTAGGGTGAGGGTGACATATAGGGTGAGTTTTAGTGTTAGGGTGAGGGTTAGGGATATGGTTAGGGTGAGGATGAGGGTTAGGGTTAGGGTTAGAGTTAGGGTGAGGGTGAGGGTTAGGATTAGGGAAAGGGCTGAGGGTGAGGGTGACTGTAAGAGTGAGGGTTTGGGTGAGGGTTAGGGTTAGGGTTAGGGTGAGGGTGAGGATTAGGGTTAGGGTGAAGGTGTGGGTAAGTGTTAGGGTGAGGGTTAGGGTGAGGGTGAGTTTTAGGCATAGGGTGAGTGTAAGGGTTAGAGTGAGGGTAAGGGTAAGGTTGAGGGTTAGGGTGAGGGTGAGGGTTAAGGTTATCATTAGGGTTAGGGTGAGGGTGAGGGTTAGGGTGAGGTTTAGGGTTAAGATTAGGGATAGTGTGAGGATTAGGGTTTGGGTAAGGTTTAGGGTGAGGGTTAGGCTGAGGGGTAGGGTTAGGGATAGAGTGACTTAGGTTTAGTGTGAAGTTTAGATTTAGGGTTAGGTTTAGGATTAGTGTTAGGGTTAGGTTGAGGGTGAGGGTGAGGGTGAGGGTTAGGGTTAGGGTTATTGTGAGGGTTAGTGTTAGGGTGCGGGTTAGGTTTAGGGTGAGGGTTAGGATTAAAGTAAGGTTGAGGGTGAGGGTTAGGGTTACGGTTAGATTTAGGGTGAGGGTCAGGGTGAGGGTTAGGTTTAGGTTGAGGGTTAGGTTTAGGGTGAGGGTTAGGGTTAGGGTGAGCATTAGCGTGATGGTGAGGGTTAGGGTGAGGATGAGGGTTAGGTTTAGATTTAGGGTTAGGGTGAGGGTTAGGGTTAGAGTTAGGGTGAGATTTAGGTTGAGGTGGAGGGATATGGTTAGGTTGAGGTTTAGGATTAGTGTGAAGGTTAGGGTTAGGGTTAGGATTAGTGTGAGGATACTGTTTAGGGTGAGGTTTAGTTTGAGGGTGAGGGTTAGGGTGAGCGTTAGAGTTAGGTTCAGTGTGAGGGTTAGGGTTAAGGTGATGCTTAGGGTGAGGTTGAGGGTTAGTGTTAGGGGGAAGGGGAGTTTGAGGGTAAGGGTTAGGGTGAGGGTGCGGGTGAGGTTAGTTTAGGATTAGGTTTAGAGTTAGGGTTAGGCTGAGTGTGATGGTGGAAGTGAGGTGAGGGTTAGGGTTAAGGCTAGGGTGAGGGTTAGGGTTAGTGTGAGGGTTAGTGTGATGGTGAGGTTCAGAGTGAGGTTGAGGTTTAGAATGAGGGTGAGGGCGAGGTTGAGGGTTAGGGTTAGGATTAGGGTTAAGATGAGTTTTAGGGTTAGGGTTAGGGTTAGAGTTATTGTTAGGGTTAGAGTAAGGCTGAGAGAGAAGGGGCGGTTGAGGGTGAGGGTGAGGGTTAAGGTTAGGGTTAGGGTGAGGGCTTGGGTGAGGGTGAGGGATAGGCTGAAGGTGAGGGTGAGAGTTTCTGTTAGGTAAAGGTTATGGTTAGGATGAGGATTAGGGCGAGGGTGAGGATTGAGCTGAGGTTAGGTTCAGGGTGAGGGTTAGGGTTAGGTTGAGGGTGAGGGTTAGGGTTAGGGTGATGTTTAGGGTGAGGGTGAGGGTTAGGTTGAGGGAGAGGGTGAGGGTGATGGTTAGGGTTAGGGTTAGGGTTAGGTTTAGGGTGAGGGTGAGTGTTAGGATTAGGAATAGGATTAGGGTGAGGGTCAGGGTGAGGGGGAAGGTTAAGGCCAGCGTTAGGGTTAGGGTTAGAGTGAGGGTTTCGGTTAGTGTGAGGGTTATGGTTAGGTTTAGGGTAAGGGAAAGGGTTAGGCTGAGGTTTAGGGTGAGTGTGAGGGTTTGGATTAGGGTTTGTGTAAGGGTTAGGGTGAGGGTTAGGGTTTGGGTGATGTTTAGAGTGCGGGTGAGAGTTAGGGTGAGTATGAGGCTTCGGGTGAGGGTGAGGGTTAGGGTGTGGGTGAGCATTAGGTTTAGGGTGAGGGATAGCGTTAGGGGTAGGTTTCGGGTTAGGTTGAGGGTTAGGGTTAGCATTAGGATCAGGGTGAGGGGTAGGGAGAGGGGTAGGTTTAGGTTTAGGGTGAGGTTTAGGGTGAGGCTGAGGGTTAAGTTGAGGGTCTGTGTGAGGGTTTGGGTTAGGTTTTGGGTAAGAGTTAGGGTGAGTTTGAGGGTGAAGGTTAAGTTTTGGATTAGGGTGAGGGTTAGGTTTATGTTGAGGCCTAGGGACAGTGTTAGGGTTAGGGTAACTGTGAGGGTGAGTGTTGGGTTTAGGTTTAGGGTTACAGTTAGGGTGAGGATGAGGGTTAGGATTAGGGTTAGGGTTAGGATGAGGGTTAGGCTGAGGTTTAGGATTAGGTTAGGGTGAGGTTTAGGGCTAGGTTTAGGTTAGGATAAGGTTTAGGCTGTGGGTTAGGGTTAGGGTTAATGTGAGGGTTAGGTTTAGGGCTAGGGTAAGGGTTAGGGTGAGGGTAAATAGGGTGAGAGTTAGGGTGAGGTTGAGTTTTAGGGTTAGGGTGAGGGTTAGGGTTAATTTAAGTTTAGGTTTAGGGTTAGGGTGAGGGTAAGGGTGTGGGTAAGTGTTAGGGTGAAGTTTAGGTTGAGGGTGAGTGTTAGCATCAAGGTTAGGGTTAGGTTTAGGTTTAGGTTTTGGGTAAGGTTTAGGGTTTGGGTAAGTGTTAGGGTGAGGTTTAGGGTGAGGGTGAGTTTTAGGGTTAGGGTGAGGGTTATTGTCAAGTTTAAGTTTAGGTTTAGGGTTAGGGTGAGGGTAAGGCTGTGGGTAAGTGTTAGGGTGAAGTTTAGGTTGAGGGTGAGTGTTAGCATCAAGGTTAGGTTTAGGTTTAGGGTTTGGGTGAGGGTTAGGGTTTGAGTAAGTGTTAGGGTGAGGTTTAGTGTGAGGGTGAGGGTTAGGGTTAGGGTGAGGGTAAGTGTTAGGGTGAGGTTTAGGGTGAGGCTGAGGGTTAGGGTTAGCATTAGGGTGAGGGTGAGGGTGAGGCTTAAGGTGAATTTTGGGTTAAGATTAAGGATAGGGTGAGGATTAGGGTTAGGGTTAGTTTGAGGGTGAGGGTTAGGGTGAGGGGTAACATTAGAGTTTGGGTGAGGGTTAGGTTTAGTGTGAGGGTTAGGGTTAGGGTTAGGGTGATAGTAAGGGTTAGGGTGAGGGTTAGGGTGAGTGTGAGGTAGGGTGAGGGTTAGGGTTAGGGTGAGGGTTAGGGATAGGTTTAGGGTTAGGGTGAGGGTTACGGTTAGGGTTAGGATTAGAGTTAGGGTGAGGGTAAGGCTTAGGGTGAGGTTTAGGGTGAGGTAGAGGGTTAGGGTTGGGGGAGTGTGAGGGTGAGGGTGAGGGTTAGTGTTAGGATGAGGGTTAGGGTTAGGGTTAGGGTGAGGGTGAGGGTTAGGGTGAGGGTTTGTGTTAGGGTTAGGGTGAGTGTTAGCTTTAGGGTTATGTTTAGTGTGAGGGTGTGTGTTAGGGTGAGGGTGAGTGTTAGTGTGAGAGTTAGAGTTAGGGTTAGGTTTAGGGATACGTTTAGGGTGAGGGTAAGGTTTAGGGTGAGGGTTAGCGTGAGGGTGAGGGTTAAGGTTAGTGTGAGGGTTAGGGTTAGGGTTAGGATGAGGTTTAGGGTCAGGGTTAGGGTTAGGTTTAGGTTTAGTGTGAGGATTCCGGTTAGGGTGAGGGTTGGGGTTAGGTTTAGGGTTAGTATAAAGTATAGGGTGAAGATTAGGTTTACAGTTAGTGTGAGAGTTAGGTTTAGGGTTCAGGTTTGGGTTATGTTGAGGGTAAAGGTTAGGGTGAGGGTTAGGGTGAGGCTGAGGGTTAGGGTTAGGGTGAGGTTTAGGTTGAGGGTTAGGATTAGGTTTACGGTTAGGGTAAAGCTGAGGGGGAAGGGGAGGTTGAGGGTGAGGGTTAGGGTTAAGGTGAGGGATAGGTTGAGGATTTGGGTTACGTTTAGATTTAGGGTGAGGGTTAGGCTGAGTGGTAGGGTTAGGTTTAGGTTGAGGCTTAGGTTTAGTGTGAGGTTTAGGGTTAGGGGTAGGGTGAGGGTTAGGTTTAGGGTGTTGGTTAGGTTTAGGATTAGGGTGAGGTTTAGGTTTTGTGTGAGGGTTACGGTTAGGGTTAGGGTGAAGGTAAATTTTAGGGTGAGGTTTAGGGTGAGCATGATGTTTAGGGTTAGCTTTAGGTTTAGGTTTAAGGTTAGGATGAGGGTGAGGGTTAGGGTGAGGGTGAGGGTGAGGGTGAGGGTGAGGCTTAGGTTTAGGATTATTGTTAGGGTTAGGGTAAGGGTTCGGTTTAGGTGAAGTGTGAGGGTTATGGTCAGGGTAAGTGTTAGGGTGAGGGTTAGGGTTATGGTTAGGTTAAGTGTGAGGGTCAGGGTGAGGGTTAGGGTTAGTTTGAGGGTAAGGGTTAGGGTGAGGTTTAGGGTTAGCATTAGGGTGAGAGTTAGGGTTAGGGTTAGTGTTAGGGTTAGAGTGAGGTTTATGGTCAGGGTTAAGTGGAGGATTATGGTGAGGGTTATGGTTAGGGTAAGGTTAGGGTTAGGGTTAGGCTGAGGGTGAGGGTGAAAGTGAGTGTGAGGGTTAGGGTTAGGGTTAGGGTGAGGGGTAGTGTGAGGGGTAGGGTTAGGGTTAGGGTGAGGTTTAGGTTTAGTATGAGGGTTAGGGTTAGGGTGAGGGTTATCGTGTGGATTAGCGTTAGGGTTAGGTTTAGGGTGAGGGTGGGATTGAAAGTTAGGGATTGGATTAGAGTTAAGGTTAGTATAATGATGAGGGGGAAGGGGAGGTTGAGGGTGAGGGTTAGGGTGAGGTTTAGGGTCAGGGTGAGGGTGAGGGTTTCGGTTAGGTAATTGTTAGGGTGAGGATTAGGATGAGGGTGGGGGTTAAGCTGAGGTTAGGTTTAGGGTGAGGGTTTGGGTTAGGGTTGGGGTGAGGGTTAGGGTTAGGGTGATGGTTAGGGTGATGGTGAGGGTTAGGATAAGGGTGAGGGTTAGGGTTAGGGTTAGGGTGAGGGTTAGGGTGAGCGGTAGGTTTAGGGTTAGGGGTAGTTTGCGGGTTATTCTGAGGATAAGGGTTAGGGTGAGGTTTAGGTTGAGGGTGAGGGTTAGTATTAGGGTAAGGGTAAGGGTTAGGTTGAGGGATAGGGTGAAAGTGAGGGTTAGGGTTAGCATTAGAGTTAGGGTGATGGTGAGTCTTAGGGTGAGGTGTAGTGTGAGGATGAGGGTTAGGGTTAGTGTGAGGGTTACGGTGAGGTTTAGAGTTAGGATTAGGGTTTGGGTGTGAGTGAGGTGTAGGGTGAGGGTTAGGGTTAGGGTGAGGGTTTGGGATAGGGTTAGTGTAAGGATGAGGGTGAGTGTTAGGGTTAGGTTTAGGGTAAGTGTGAGTCTGAGAGTTAGGATTAGGAATAGGGTTAGGGTTAGGGTTAGGCTGAGGGTGAGGGTCAGGGTGAGGGTGAAGCTTAGGGTTAGGTTTAGGATGAGGGTAAGTGTTAGGGTGAGGGTTAGGGTTAGAGTCAGGGTTAGGGTTAGGGTTAGGATTTGGGTGATGTTTAGGGTGAGGGTGAGGGTTAGCGTGGGATTGAGGGTTTGGATGAGGGTGAGGGTTCGGGTGATGGTTCCGGTTAGGGTGTGGGTGATGATTAGGGTTAGGGTGAGGGTTAGCATTATGTTTAGGGTTTAGTTTGACGGTGAGGGTGAGGGGTAGGGTTAAGGTTAGGTTGAGGGTTAGGGTTATGGTTAGGTTTAGGGTCATGGTTAGGGAGAGGGGTAATGTAAGGGTTAGGGTGAGGTTTAGGGTGTGTGTGAGGGTTAGGGTTAGGTTGAGGGTTAGGGTTAGGTTTAGGGTTTGGTTGAGGATGAGGTATAGGTTGAGGTTTAGGGTTAGGGTGAGGGTTATGGATAGTGTTAGGTTAGGGTTAGGGTGAGTGTTAGGTTTAGGTTTAGGTATAGAGTTAGGGTGAGGCTGAGGTGAGGGTTAGGATTAGGGTTAGGGTTAGGGTTAGGATGAGGGTTAATCTGAGGGTTAGTGTTAGGGTTAGTGTGAAGGTTAGGTTAAGGTTTAGGGTTAGGGTGAGGGTTAGGGTTTCGTTGATGTTTAGGGTGAGTATGAGAGTTTGGGTGTGGTTATGGGTTCAGGTGATTTTTCGGGTTAGGGTGTGGGTTGAGGATTAGGGTTAGGGTGAGGGTTATCATTAGTTTTAGGTTTACTGTGAGTGTGAGGGTGAGGGGTAGGGTTAGGTTGAGGGTTAGGTTTAGGTTTAAGCTGAGGTGAAGATTAGGGTGAGGGTGAAGGTTAGGGTTAGGGTTATAGTTAGGGTGAGGTTTAAGGTTAGTGTGAGGGTTATGGTTATAGTGAGGGTAAGGGTTATGGTGAGGGTAAGGGTTATGGTGACGGGTAGGGTTAGGGTGAGGGGTAGGGTTAGGGTTAGGGTTAGGGTGAGGGTTCGGGTTTGGGTGATGTTTAGGGTGAGGGTGAGGTTTAGGTTGATGATGAGAGATTGCGGGTGGGTATGGGTTCAGGTGAGATTTCGGGTTAGGTTGTGGATGAGGATTAGGGTTAGGGTGAGGGTTCTCATTTGGTTTAGGTTTAGTGTGAGGGTGAGGGTGAGGGGTAGGGTTAGCTTGAGTGTTAGTGTTAGGGTGAGGTTTAAGATGATGGCTAGAGTGAGAGTTAGGGTTAGGGTGAAGTTTATTGTGACTGTGAGTGTTAGGGTGAGGGTAAGTGTTCAGGTGAGGGTGAGGGTTCGTGTGAGGGTGAGGATTAGGGTGTGGTTGAGGGTTAGGTTTAGGATGAGAGTCAGGGTGAGGTGTAGGGATAGGGTTAGGGTGAGGGTTAGGGTTAGTGTAAAGGTTAGGGTTAGGGTTAGGGTTAGTGTGAGGTTAAGATTTAGGGTGTGGGTTAGTGTGAGGGTGAGGGTTAGGGTTAGCGTTAGGGGTAGGGTGAGAGTTAGGATGAGGTTTATGGTTAGGGTGAGGGTTAGGATTAGGGTTAGTGTGAGGGTGTGAGTTAGGGTGATGTTTAGGTTGAGGTTGAGGGTTAGTGTGAGGGTGAGGGTGAGGGTGAGGGTTAGGGTGAGTGTGTGGGTGCGGGTGAGGCTGAGGGTGAGGGTTAGGGTTAGGTTTAGGGTGAGGGTGAGATTTAGGTTTACAGTAAGGGTTAGGGTTGGGCTGAGGGTGAAGATGAAAGTGAGGGTGGGGGTTAGGGTTAGGGTTAGGGTTATTTTTAGTGTTAGGGTTAGGTGAGGGTGAGGGTGAGGGTTAGCATTAGGGTTAGGATTAGGTTTAGGTTTAGGGTAAGGTTGAGGGGGAAGGGGAAGTTGAGTGTTAGGTTTAGGGTTAGGGTTTGGTTCAGGGTGAGGGTTACTGTTAGGTTTATTGTTACTATAAGGGTTAGGCTGAGGGTAAGGGTTGGGTTAGTGTGAGGGTTAGGTTTAGGTTTAGGGTTTGGGTTAGGTTGAGGGTAAAATTAGGTTGAGGGTTAGGGAGAGGGTGAGGGTTAGGGTTACACTGAGGGTTCGGGTGAGGGTTAGGGTTAGGGTTATATTTAGGGTTAGCGTGAGGGTTATGTTGAAGGTTAGGTTTAGGTTTAGGGTTAGGGTGAGGGTTATGGTGTGGGTAACTGTTAGAGTGAGGTTTAGGGTGAGGGTGAGGGTTAGGACCAGGAGGAGGGTTAGTGTTAGAATTAGGGTTAGGGTGAGGTTGAGGGTTAGGGTGAGGGTTAGGGTTAAGTTTAGGGATAGGGTGAAGATTAGTGTTAGGATAAGTCATAGGGTGAGAGTTATGCTGAGTGGTAGGGTTAGATTTAGTGTGAGGGTTAGGTTTAGTGTGAGGATTAGGGTTAGGGTTAGGGTGAGGTTTAGGTTTAGTGTGAGGGTTATAGTTAGTTAGGGTGAGGGTGAGGGTTAGGGTGAGGTTTAGGGTGAGGGTGAGGTTTAGGATTAGCATTAGGTTTAGGTTTAAGGTTAGGATGAGGGTTAGGGTTAGGGTGAGGGTGAGGCTTAGGTTTAGGATGAGGGTTAGGTTTAGGGTGAGGTTCGGGTTAGGTTTAGGGTTAGGGTTAGGGTCAGGGTAAGTGTTAGGGTGAGGGTTAGTGTTATGGTTAGGTTTAGTGCGAGGGTCAGGATGAGGGTTAGGGTTAGGTTGAGGATTAGGGTTCGGGTGAGGTTTAGGTTTAGGGTTAGGGTGAGAGTTAGGGTTAGGGTTAGTGTTAGGGTGAGGGTGAGGGTTATTGTCAGGGTTAGGTGGAGGACTAAGGTTAGGGTTAGGGTTAGGTAAGTGTTAGGGTTAGGGTTAGGCTGAGTGTGAGGGTGAAAGTGAGGTTTAGGGTTAGGGTTAAGATTAGGGTGAGGGGTAGTGTGAGGGGTAGGGTTAGGGTTAGGGTGAGGTTTAGGGTTAGTGTGAGGGGTAGGGTTAGGGTTAGTGTGAGGATAAGGGTTACGTTGAGGGTTAGGTTGAGTGTGAGGGTTAGGGTTATCGTTAGGTTTAGGGTGAGTGTTAGGGAGAGGGTTAGGGTTCAGGTTAGGGTAGGATTCAGGTTAGGGTGAGGGTTAGGGTTAGGGTGATGTTTAGGGTGAGATTGAGGGATAGGGTGAGGGTGAGGGTTAGGGTTAGGTTTAGTGTGAGGATTAAGGTTAGGGTTAGTGTTAAGTTTAGGGTGAGGGTTAGGGTGAGGGTTAAGTTTAAGTCTAGGGTTAGGTTGAGGGTGAGGTATAGGGTGAGGGTTAGGGTTAGGGTGAGGGTTAGGGATAATGTTGGGTTAGGGATAATGTTAGGTTAGGGTGAGGGTAATGGTCAGTGTTTGGTTTAGGTTAACGTTTAGAGTTAGGGTGAGGGTGAGGGTGAGGGTTAGGATTAGTGTTAGGGTTAGGGTTAGGATGAGGGTTAGGCTGAGGGTTAGGGTTAGGGTTAGTGTGAGGGTTAGGGTTAGGGTTAGGGATAGATTTAGGGTTATCATAAGGTTTAGGCTGAAGGTTAGGGTTAGGGTTAGTTTGAGGGTTAGGTATAGGGATAGGGTAAGGGTTACGGTGAGGGTAAAGGTTACGGTGAGGGTTAGGGTGAAGGTGAGTGTTAGGGTTAGGGTGAGCGTTACGGTGAAGCTTTAGGGTGAAGTTTTGGGTTAGGTTTAGGGTGAGGGTGAGGGTGTGGGTAAGTTTTAGGGTGAGGGTTATGGTGAGGGTGAGTTTTAGTTTTAGGGTGAGGGTAAGGGTTAGCGTAAGTGTTAGGGTCAGGGTGAGGGTTAGGGTTAGCACTAGGTTTAGGGTGAGGTTTAGGGTGAGTTTTTGCCTTAAGGTTAATGATAGGGTGAGGATTAGGGTTAGGGTTAGGTTTGTGGTGAGGGTTAGGCTGAGGGGAAGGGTTAGGGTTAGGGTGAGTGTTAGGTTTAGTGTGAGGGTTAGGATTAGGGTTAGGGTGACGGTAAGGGTTAGGGTGAAGGTTACAGTGAGTGTCAGGTTTAGGGTTAGCATTAGGTTTAGAGTTAGGGTTAGGATGAGTGTTAGCGTTAGGTTTAGAGTTAGGGTTAAGTTGAGGGTGAGGATTCGGGTGAGGGTGATTTTTTCATTTAGGTACGGGTTAGGGATAGGGTTAGGGTGAGGTTTAGGGTTAGGGTGTGATTTGTGGTTAGGGTTAGGGTTAGGGTGAGGGTGAGGGTGAAGGTTAGTGTTAGGATGAGGGTTAGGTTTAGGGTGAGGGTGAGGGTTAGGATGAGAGTTAGGGTTAGGGTTATGGTGAGGTATAGGGTTGGGTGATGTTTAGTGTGAGGGTAAAGGTTAGGGTGAGGGCGAGTGTTCTGTTGAGAATTAGGGTTAGGGTTAGGGTTAGGGATTGCGTTAATGTGAGGGTAAGGGTTAGGGTGAGGGTTACGGTGAGGGTGAGGTTTATGGTTAGGGTGAGTGTTAGGTTTAGGGTTAGGGTTATGGTGAGGTTGAGGGTTAGGGTGAGCAGTAGGTTTAGGGTTAAATTTAGTTTGCGGGTTAGGGTGAGGGTAAGGGTTAGGATGAGGTTAAGGGTGAGGGTGAGTTTTAGGTTTAGGGTGAGGATAAGGGTTAGAGTAAGGGTTTGGGTTAGGGTTAGGGATAGGGTGAGGATTAGTGTTAGTGTGAAGGATAGGGAGAGGGTTAGGATTAGGGTTAGTGTTAGGATAAGGGTAAGGGTGAGGGTTAGTGTGAGGGTGAGGGTTAAGGTTAGGGTTAGGGTTAGGGTTAGGGTTATGGTCAGGGTGAGGGTTAGGGTGAGCCGTAGGTTTAGGGTTAGTGTTAGTTTGCAGCTTAGGGTGAGGGTAAGGATTAGGGTGAGGATTAGGGTGAGGGTGAGGTTTAGGGTTAGGGTGAGGTTAAGGGTTAGGGTGAGGGTTAGGGTGAGGGTGATGGTGAGGTTTAGGTTTAGGGTTAGGGTTAGGGTGAGGGTTAGGATTAGTGTGAGTGTTAGTGTGATGGTGGGGGTCAGGGAGAAGGTGAGGGTTAGAATGTGGGTGAAGGTGAGGGTGAGGTTTAGGTTTAGGATTAGTGTTAGGTTGAATTTTAGGATTAGGGTTAGTTTTAGGGTTATTGTTAGGGTTTGAGTTTGGGTTAGGGTGAGGCTGAGAGTGAGGTTCAGCATTAGGGTTAGGCTTAGGGTTAGGGTGAGTGCGAGGATGAGTGTGAGGGTTTGGATGTGGGTGAGGGTGTTTCGGTTATGTAAGTGTTAGGGTTAGGGTGAGGATTAGGGTGAGGCTGAGGGTTAAGCTGATGTTAGGTTTAGTGTGATGGTTAGGGTTAGGGTTAGGGTGAGGTTTAGGGTTAGGTTGATGGTTAGGGTGAGGGTGAGAGTTAGGATTAGGAATAGAGTTAGTGTTAGGGTTAGGCTGAGGTGAAGGTCAGGGTGAGGGTGAAGGTTAGAGTTAGGGATATAGTTAGGTTCAGGGTTAAGGTTAGTGTGAGGGTTATGGTGAGGGTGAGGGTTAGGGCGAGGTTGAGAGTTAGTTTTAGGGTGAGGATTAGGATTAGGATGAGTGTTATGGTTAGGGTGAGTATGAGGGTTAGGGTTAGGTTGAGGATTAGGGTTAGGGTGAAGTTTAGGGTTAGGGTTAAGGTGAGAGTTAGGGTTAGGGTGATGTTTATTGTGAGGGTGAGGGTTAGGGTGAGGGTGAGTGTTCGGTTCAGGATGAGGGTTCGGGTGAGTGTGAGAGTTAGGGTGTGGTTGAGGGTTAGGGTTACGGTGAGAGTTAGGTTGAGGTGTTGGGATAGGGATAGGGTTAGGGTTTGTGTGAGGGTAAGGGTTAGGGTGAGAGTTAGGGTGAGGGTGCCAGTGAGGGTGAGGGTGAGGGTGAGGGTTATAGTTAGGGTTACGGTGAGGCTGAGGGTTAGGGTTAGGCTGAGGGTTTAGGTTAGTGTGAGGGTTAGTGTGATGGTGAGGGTCAGTGTGAGGGTGAGTGTTAGAATGAGGTTTAGGTGAGGGTTAGGGTTAGGATTAGGATTAGGGTGAGTTTTAGGGTTTGGGTTAGTGTTAGGGTTAGGGTAATTGTTAGGGTTAGGGTTAGGGAGAAGTTGAGTGTGATGCTGAGGTTTAGCGTTAGGGTTAGGGTTAGGGTTAGGTTGAGAGAGGGGTTGAGGGTTAGGGTTAGGATTTGGATTAGGGTTACGGTAAGGCTGAGGGGGAAGGGGAGGTTGAGGGTGAGGGTTATGTTTAGGGTTAGGTTTAGGGTGAGGGTTAGGGTTAGGTTTAGGTTTAGTATAAGGTTTAGGCTGAGGGTAAGGGTTAGGGTTAGTGTGAGTGTTAGGTTTAGGGTTAGGGTTTGGGTTAGGTTGAGGGTAAAGCTTAGGGTGAGGTTTAGGGAGAGGGTGAGGGTTAGGGTTAAGGTGAGGGTTAGGTTTAGGGTTATGGTTAGGTTTAGGGTGAGGGTTAGGGTGAAGTTTAGGTTTAGTTTTAGGGTTAGTGTGAGGCTTAGGGTGTGGGTAAGTGTTAGGGTGAGTGTTAGAATGAGGATGAGGGTTAGGGTTAGGGTGAGGTTTAGGGTTAGGGTGAGTGTTAGGGTGAGGGTAAGGGATAGCGTTAGCATTAGGGTTAGGGTGAGGTTTAGGGTGAGGTTTATGGTTAAGGTTAGGTATAGGGTGAGGATTATGGTTAGGGTTAGGTTTAGGGGGCAGGTTAGGCTGAGGTTTAGGGTTACGGTTAGGGTGAGGGTTAGGTTTAGTGTGAGGTTTACTGTTAGCATTAGGTTTAGTGTTAGGTTTAGGATGAGGATTAGGGTTAAGGTGATGGTTAGGTTGAGGGTGAGGGTTAGGGTTAGGATGAGGGTTAGGGTTAGGGAGAGTGTGAGGTTTAGGTTTAGGGTGAGGGTTAGGTATAGAATGAGGATTAGGGTTAGAGTGAGGGTGAGGGTTAAGGTTAGGTTGAGAGTTAGGGTTAGGGTGAGGTTTAGGGTTAGGGTTAGTGTGAGAGTTAGGGTTAGGTTGAAGTTTATTGTGAGGGTGAGTGTTATGCTGAGGGTTAGTGTTCATGTGAGGGTGAGGGTTCGTGTGAGGGTTAGGGTGTGTTTGAGGGTTAGGGTTAGGGTGAGAGTTAGGGTGAGGTGTTGGGATAGGGTTAGGGTTAGGGTTAGTGTGAGGATAAGGGTTTGGGTGAGGGTTAGGTTGAGCGTGAGGGATATGGTTAGCGTTAGGGTTAGGGTGAGGGTTAGGGTTAGTGTGATGTTTAGGGTGAGATTGAGGTTAGTGTGAGGGTAAGGGTGAGGGTGAGGGTTAGGTTGAGGTTGGGGGTGAGTGTGAGTGTGAGGGTGAGGGTTATCTTTAGGGTTATGATGAGGGTGAGGGTTAGGGTTAGGATTAGGTTTTGGGTTATGGTTAGGCTGAGGGTAAGGGTGAAATTGAGGGTGAGGGTTAGGGTTAGGTTTAGGGTGAGGGTTAGGGTTAGTGTGGGGGTTAGTGTGATGGTGAGGGTCAGGATGAGGGTGAGTGTTAGAATGAAGGTGAGGGTGAGGGTGAGGGTTAGGGTTAGGATTGGGTTAGGGTGAGTTTTAGGGTTAGGGTTAGTGTTAGGGTGAGGGTTATTGTTAGGGTTAGGGTTAGGGTGAGGGTGAGTGTTAGCGTTAGGGTTAGGATTAGGGTTAGGGTGAGGGTGGGGTTGAGGGATAGGGTTAGGATTAGGGTTAGGGTTAGGGTAAGGCTGAGGAGGAAGGGGAGGTTGAGGGTGAGGGTTAGGTTTAGGGTTAGGATTACGTTGAGTGTTAGGATTAGGTTTAGGGTTAGTATAAGGGTTAGGCTGAGGGTAAAGGTTAGGGTTAGTGTGAGTGTTAGTTTTAGGGTTAGGGTTTGGGTTAGGTTGAGGGTAAAGTTGAGGGTGAGGGTTAGGGAGAGGTTGAGGGTTAGGGTTATGGTTATGGTTAGGGTTAGGGTAAAGGTTAGGTTTAGGTTTAGGTTTCAGGTGAGGGTTAGGGTGTGGGTAAGTGTTAGGGTGAGGGTTAGGGTTTGGGTGAGGGTTACAGTTTGGGTGAGTGTAAGGGTTAGGGTGAGGGTGAAGGTTAGGGCTAGCATCAGGGTTAGGGTGAGGGTGAGGGTTAGGGTTAAGGTTAGTGATAGGGTGAGGGTTAGGTTTAGGGTTAGGTTTAAGGTGAGGGTTAGGCTGAGAGGTAGGTTTAGGTTTAGGGTGAGGGTTAGTTTTAGTGTGAGGATTAGGGTTAGGGTTAGGGTGAGCGTAAGTGTTAGGTTGAGGGTTAGGGTGAGAGCGCGGTTTAGGGTTAGCATTAGGTTTGGGGTTAGGGTTAGGATGAGGGTTATGGTAAGTGTGAGGGTGAGGTGTGGGTTAGGGTTAGGATGAGGGTTAGGGTGAGGGTGAGGGTGAGGGTTAGGTTTAGGTTGAGGATTAGGTTGAGTGTAAGTGTTAGGCTGAGGGTTAGGGTTAGGTTTAGGGTGAGGGTCAGGGTGAGGGTTAGGATGAGAGTTAGGGTTAGGGTTAGAGTTAGGGTGAGGGTGAGTGTTTTTGTCAGGGTTAGGTGGAGGATTAGTGTGAGGGGTAGTGTTAGGATTAGTCTTAGTTTTAGGATTAGGCTGTGGGTGAGGGTGAAAGTGAGGGTGAGTGTTAGGTTTAGGGTTAGGGTGAGGGGTAGTGTGATGTGTAGGGTTAGGGTTAAGGTGAGGTTTAGGTTTAGTGTGAGGGTTAGGGTTAGGGTTAGGTTTAGGGTTAGTGTGAGGATAAGGGTTAGGTTGAGGGTGAGATTGAGGGTGAGGGTTAGGTTTATCCTTAGGGATAGGGTGAGGGTTAGTTTGAGGGTTAGGTTTAGGGTTAGGGTGAGGGTAATGGTTAGGGTGATGTTTAGGGTGAGGCTTAGGATGAGGGTGAGTGTGAGGGTTAGGGTGAGGGTGAGTGTGAGGGTTAGGTTTAGGATTAGGGTTAGGTTTAGGGTTAGAGTTAAGGTGAGGCTTAGGTTTAGTGTGAGGTTAGGGTTAGGGTTAGGGTGAGGGTGAGGGTAAGTGTTTGGGTGAGGGTTAGGGTGAGGGTTAGGGTGATTTTTACTGTTAGGGATTGGGTTAGGGTTAGGGTTAAGGTTATTGTTAGAGTTAGGGTTAGGGTTAGGTTGAGGGTGAGGTTTAGCGTTAGGGATAGGGTTAGGGTGAGTGTGGGATTGAAGCTTAGGGTTAGGATTAGGGTAATGGTTAGGGTAATGCTGAGGTTGAAGGGGAGGTTGAGGGTGAGGGTTAGGGTTAGGGTTAGGGTTTGGGTGAGGGCTAGGCTGAGGGTGAGGTTTAGGGTGAGGTTGAGGGTGAGGGTTTCGGTTAGGTAAGTGTTAGGGTTAGGGTGAGGATTGGGGTGAGAGTGAGTGTTAAGCTGAGTTTATGTTTAGGTTGAGGGTTAGGGTTAGGGTGACGGTTAGCATTAGGTTTAGGGTTAGTTTGAGGGTGAGGGTGAGGGGTAGGATTAGGGTTAGGTTGAGAGTTACGGTTAGGGTTAGCGTTAGGGTGATGGTTAGGGAGAGTGGTAATGTTAGGGTTAGGGTCAGGTTTAGGTAAGTGTGCGGGTTAGGGTTAGGTTTAGGTTTAGGTTGAGGGTTAGGGTGTGGGTTAATGTTAGAGTTAGGGTTAGGGCTAGTTTGAGGGTGAGGGCTAGGTTTAGGAATAGGGTTAATGTTAGGGTGAGGGTTAGTGTTAGGGTAGGGTTAGGGTAATGGTTAGGGAGAGGGGTAATGTAAGGTTTAGGGTGAGGTTTAGGTGTGTGTGAGGGTTAGGGTTAGTGTTATGGTTAAGGTGATGGTTAGGTAGAGGGGTAATTTTAGGGTTAGGGTTAGATTTAGGTGAGTTTGAGTTTTAGCGTTAGGGTTAGGGTTAGGTTGAGGGTTAGAGTTAGTGTTATGGTTAGGGTGATGGTTAGGAAGAGGGGTAATGTTAGGGTTAGGGTGAGGTTTAGGTGAGTGTGAGTGTTCGGGTGAGGGTGAGGATTAGGTTTAGGCTTAGGGTTAAGTTTATGGTGAGGGAAAGGGTTAAGGATGAGGGTTAGGATTAGTGTTAAGTTTAGGGTGAGGGTTAGAGTGAGGGTTAGTGTTAATGTTAGGATGAGGGTGACGTATACGGTGAGGGTTAGGGTTAGGATGAGGGTAAGGAATAGTGTTAGGTTAAGGTGAGGGTGAGGGTAAGTGTTATGTTGAGGGTGAGGGTGAGGGTGGGGGTGTGGGTTAGTGTGTGGGTGAGGGTTAGGGTTATGGTGAGGATTAGGTTTAGGCTGAGGGTTAAAGTTATGGTCAGGGTAAGGGTTATGGTTTGGTTTAGTGTGAGGGTGAGGGTTAGGGTTAGCGTTAGTGTTAGGGTGAGTGTTAGGGTTAGGGTTAGGGTGAGGGTGAGATATAGGGTGATGGTTAGGGTTAGGGTGAGGTTTGGGGATAGTGTTAGGTTAGGGTGAGGATGAGGGTGAGTATTAGGTTTAGGTTTAGGTTTAGAGTTAGGGTGAGGGTGAGGGTGAGGTTAGGATTAGGGTTAGGTTTAGGGTTAGGATGAGGGTTAGGCTGAGGGTTAGGGTTAGGTTTAGTGTGAGGGTTAGCGTTAGGGCTAGGTTTAGGGGTATGGTGAAGGTTAGGGTTAGATTTAAGGTTAGCATAAGTTTTAGGCTGAGGGTTAGGCTTAGGTTAGTGTGAGGGTTAGGTTTAGCGTTAGGGTGAAGGTTAGGGTGAGAGTGAGGGTTAGGGTAAGTGTGAGTGTTAGGGTGAAGTATAGGTTTAGGGTTAGTGTTAGGGTGAGGGTGAGGGTGTGGGCAAGTGTTAGGGTGACGGTTAGTGTGAGGGTGAGGTTTAGGTTTAGGGTTAGGTTTAGGGTGAGTGTTACCCTGAGGGGAAGTTTTAGGGTTAGCTTGAGGGTTAGGGTTAGGGTTAGGGTGACTGTAAGGGATAGGGTGAGGGTTAGGGTGAGTGTGAGGTTTAGGGTTAGCATTAGGTTTAGAGTTAGGGTTAGGATGAGTGTTAGGGTTAGGTTTAGGATTAGGGTTAGGGTGTGGGTGAGGCTTAGGGTTAGGGTGAGGGTGAGGGTTAGTTTTAGGGTGAGGGCTAGGGTGAGGGTGAGGATTAGGGTGAGGGTGAGTGTGAGGGTGAGGTTTTCGTTTAGGTAAGGGTTAGGGTTAGGGTTAGGGTGAGGTTTAGGGTGAGGGTGTGGATTGGGATTAGGGTAAGGTTTACGGTCATGGTGAGGGTTAGGGTGAGGGTGAGGGTTAGGGTTAGGGTTTGGGTGAGTGTTAGGGTTAGGGTGATGTTTAGTGTGAGGGCGAGGGTTAGCGTGAGGGTGAGTGTTCTTTTGAGAATAAGGGTTAGGTTTAGGGTGAGGGATAGGGTTATTGTGAGGGTAAGGGTTAGGGTGAGGGTTGGGGTGATGGTGAGGGTTAGGGTTAGGGTGAGGGTTAGGTTTAGGGTTAGGGTTATGGTGAGGGTGAGGGTTAGGGTGTGCCGTCGGTTTAGGGTTAGGGTTAGTTTGCAGATTAGGTTGATGGTAACGGATAGGGTGAGATTTAGGATGAGGGTGATGGTTAGGGTTAGGGTGAGGGTAAGGATTACGGTGAGGGTTAGGGTGAGGGTTTGGGTTAGGGTTAGGGATAGGGTGAGGATTAATGTTAGTGTGAGGGTTAGGGTGAGGTTTAGGATTAGGGTAAGTGTGAGGATGAGGGTTAGTGTGAGGGTTTGGGTGATGGTGAGGTGTTGGGTTAGTGTTAGGGATAGGGAGAGTTAGGGATAGTGAGGGTTAAGTTTAAGGTGAGGGTTAGGGTTAGGTTTAGGGTGAGGGTTAGGGTTATGGTGATGTTTTTGGTCAGGGTGAGTGTTAAGATGAGGGTGAGTGTTAGGTTTAGGGTTAGGGTTAGGGTTACGGTGAAGTTGAGGGTGAGGCTTAGTTTTAGGATTAGGGTTAGGGTTAGCGTTAGGGTGAGTGTTAGGGTGAGGAGAAGGGTTCCGGTGATGGTGAGGATTACGGTGTTTGCGAGGTTTAGGGTTAGGGTGAGGATTAGGTTTAGGGTTAGCGTTAGGGTTATGGTGAGTTTTAGGGTTATGGTGAGATTTAGGGTGAAGTTAAGGGTTAGGGTTATCATTAGAGTTAGGATGAGGGTTAGGGTTAGGGTTAGGTTTAGGGTGAGGTTGAGGGTGAGGGTGAGGGTTAGGGTTTGGGTTAGTGTGAGGGTTAGGGTTAGTGTGAGGGTGAGGGTGAGGGTGAGGTTTAGGGATATGGTAATTTTTATGATGATGTTTAGGTTTAGGTTTAGCATTAGGGTTAGGGTTAGGGTGAGGATAAGAGTGAGGGTTAGGGTTAGGTTCAGGGTTATAGTTAGGGTAAGGTTTAGCGTTGGGGTGATGTTGATTGTGATGGTGAGGTTTAGGGTGAGGGTGAGTGTTAGGGTGAGGGTGAGGGTTCGGTTGAGGGGGTTGGTTAGGGTGTGGTTGAGGGTTAGGTTTAGAGTGAGGGTTAGGGTGACTGTGATGTTTAGGGTGAGGGTTAGTGTTAGGGTTAGGGTTAGTGTGATAGTGAGGGTGAGGGTAAGGGTGAGGGTTAGGTTGAGGGTGAGTGTGAGGTTTAAGGTAAGGATTAGGGTTAGGGTGAATTTTAGGGTTAGGGTTCGGTTGAGGGAGAGGGTTAGGGTTAGGGTTATTTTTAGGGTAAGAGTTAAGGTTAGGGTGAGTGTGAGAGTGAGGTTTAGCGTTAGGTTTAGTGTTATGGTTCGCGTGAGGTTGGGAATGAGGGTTAGGGTTAGGTTTAGTGTTACGCTTAGGGTTAGGTTGAGTGGAGGCAGAAGTTTGGTGTGAGGGTTAGGGTTAGGGTTAGGGATAGGGTGAGGGTTAGGCTGAGGGTGAGTGTTAGGGTTATCTTAGTGATAGGGCGAGGTTTATGGTGAGGGTAAGGGTTAGGGCGAGGTTTAGCGTGAGGTTGAAGGTTAATGTTAGCATTAGGGTTAGGGTGAGCATGAGCTTTAGAGTGAAGGTTAGGGTTTGGGTTAGGCATAGGTGATGATTAGGGTTAGGGTTAGGGTGAGGGTGAGGTTTAGGATGTGGGGTAGGGTTAGGGTTAGGGTTAGGGTGAGGGTGAGGGTTAGGCTGAGCGTTAGGGTGAGGGTAAGGGTTTCAGTTAGGAAAGGCTTAGGGTTACGGTTAGGGTGAGGATTAGGTTGAGGGTGAGGTTTAAGGGGAGGATTAGGGTTAGGTTGAGGATTAGTGTTAGGATTAGGGTGAGGGTGAGGATTAGAGTTAGGGTTAGGGTTAGGGTTATGTGAGGGAAAGGGTTAGGGTGAGGGTGAGGGTTAGGGTTAGTGTTAGGGTTAAGGTGAGGGTTAGTGGGAGGGTTTGTGTTAGGGGGAGGTTTAGGGTTAGGGTGAGGGTTAGGGTTAGGATGAGGGATAGGGTGAGAGTGAGGATTAGGGTTAATGTTACGGTGAGGGTGAGGATGAAGGTGAGGGTTTCGGTTAGGAAAGGCTTAGGGTTAGGGTTAGTGTGAGGGTGAGGATTAGGGTGAGGGTGAGGTTTAAGGTGAGATTTAGGGTTAGGGTGTGGATTACAGTTAGGTTTAGGGTGAGGGTTAGGATTAGGGTGATGTTTAGGGTGAGGGTTAGGGTGAGGGTGATGGTGAGGGTGAAGGTGTAGCTGAGTATTAGGGTTAGGGTGAGGATTAGGGTGACAGTGACATTGAGGGTTAGTGGGAAGGTGAGGGTTACGGATAGGGCTAGGGTGAGGGTTAGGGTTAGGGTTAATGTGAGGGGTAGGGTGAGGGGTAGCATTAGGGTTTGTGTGAGGGTTAGGGTTAATGTGAGGGTTAGGGTTAGTTTTAGTGTGAGGATAAGGGTTAGGATGAGGGTTAGGGTGAGAGTGAGAGTTATGGTTAGCTTTAGGGTTAGCATGAGGGTTAGGGTGAGGTTTAAGGTGAGGGTTTGGGTTAGTATGAGGGTTAGGTTTAGAGTTAGGTTTAGGGTGAGGATTAGGATTCGGGTGAGGTTTAGGGTAGGGTTAGGGTGAGGGTTCGGGTTAGGGAGAGGGTGAGTTTTAGGGTGAGAGTGACGGTTAGGGTTAGGGTGAGGGTTAAGTTGACGGTGAGGGTTAGGGTGAGTTTCAGGGTTAGGGATATGGTGAGGATTAGTGTTAGGGTTAATGTTAGGGTTAGGGTGAGGGTAAGTTTTAGGGTGAGGTTTAGGGTGAGGGTGTGGTTTAGGTTTAGGTTGAGGGTTAGGGTGAGCGTTAGGGTGAGGGTTAGGTTTAGATTTAGGAATAGGGTGAGGGTTAGGGTGAGGTTTAGTGTTAGTGTTAGGGTTAGGGTGAGGGTGAGGGTTATGGTTAGGGTAAGGGTTAGAGTGAGGTGTAGGGTGACGGTGAGGGTTACGGATAGTATTAGGGTTAAGGTTAGGTTTAGGGTCAGGGTTAGGTTTAGGTTTGCTGTGACGGTGAGTGTTAGGGTTAGCATTAGGGTTAGGGTTAAGGTTAGGGGGAGGATTAGGGTTAGGGTTAGGGTGAGGGCTAGGGTTAGGGTTAGGGTAAGGTTTAGGTTTCGGGTGAAGGCGAGTGTGAGGTTAGGTGTAGGATTAGGCTTAGGTGTAGGTTAAGGCTTAGGGTGAGGGTGAGGGTGAGTGTCAGAGTTAGGTTTAGGGTGAGGGTTAGGGTTATGGTTAGGATTAGGGTGAGGGTGAGTGTTAGGGTGAGGGTGATGGTGAGGGTGAGGGTGAGGCTGAGGTTGAGGGTGAGAGTGAGGTTTTGTGTGAGGGTTATTGTTAGGGTTAAGGTTAGGGTGAGGGTTAGGGTTAGGGTGAGCGTAAGGGTTAGGGTTAGGGTAAGGATTAGTTTTAGGATTACGTTTAGGGTTAGCATGAGGGTTAGGGATAGGGTTAGGATTAGGGTGATGGTTTTGGTTAGGTTTAGAGTTAGGGTGAGGGTGAGGGTTAGAGTTTGGATTAGGGTTAGGGTTACGGTTAGACTGAGGGTGGGGTTGAATGTGAATGTGAGGGTTAGGGTTAATATGAGGGTTACCTTTATGGTTAGCGTTAAGGTTAGAGTGAGGGGTAGGGTTAGGGCTAGGGTTAGGATGAGGGTTAGGCTGAGAGTTAGTGTTCGTGTGAGGGTAAGGGTTAGGGTGATTGTTAGCGTGAGAGTGAGGTTTAGGGTTATGCTTAGGGTTAGGGTGAGGTTAGGGTGAGGGTAAATGTTAGGGTGAGGTTTAGGGTGAGTGTGAGTGTGAGTGTTAGGGTTAGGGTTAGGCTTAGATTTAGGGTTAGGCTGAGGTTGAGGGTGGGGGTGAGGATTAGGGTTAGGATGATGATTAGGTTAGGGTTAGTGTTATTGTTAGGGTAAGGTTAGATTTTCGTTGAGGGTGAGGTTGAGGGTGAGGGTTAAGGTTAGGGTTAGGGTGAGGTTTAGGGTTAGGGTTAGAGTTAGGGTTAGGTTTAGGGTGAGACTTAGGTTTAGGGTTAGGGTTAGTGTTAGGGTTAGGCTTAGGGTTAGGCTGAGGTTGAGGGTGGGGTTGAGAATTAAGGTTAGGTTTAGGGTTAGGGTTAAAGTTAGGGTTAGGGTTAGGGTTATTGTTAGTGTTATGGTTAGGGTATAGTTTCTGATGAGGGTGAGGTTTATGGTTAGGGTTAGGTTTAGGTTTAGGGTTAGGGTTAGTGTTATTGTTAGGGTTAGGGTTAGAGTTAAGTTGAGGGTGAGGGTGAGGGTTAGGTTTAGGGTGAGATTTATGGTGAGGTTTAGGGTTAGGTTGAGGGTGACGTTTAGTTTTAGAGTTAGGTTTAGGGAGAGGGTTAGGTGATGGTTAGGTTTAGGTTGAGGTTTAGGGATAGGCTTAGGGTTAGGATTAGGGTTAGGGTAAGCATGAGTGTGAGCTTTAGGTTTAGGGTTAGGCTTAGGCTTAGGGTTAGGCTGAGGGTGAAGGTAGGTGTGAGGGTTAGGGATATGTTTAGGGTGAGGATTAGTGTTAGGGTGAATTTAGAATTTGGATTAGGCTTAAGGTGAAGGTGAGCTTTAGGTTTAGGGTGAGGGTTAGGGTTAGGATTAGGGTTAGGTTGAGTGTGAGGTTTAGGATTAGGTTTTGGGTTAGGGTTATTGTTAGTGCTATGGTTAAGGTTACCTTTGCTGTGAGGGTAACGCTGAGGGTGAGGTTTAGGTTTAGGATTAGCGTTAGGGTTAGGGTTAGGTTTAGAGTTACGATTAGTGTTATTGTTAAGTTTAGGGTTAGAGCTATGGTGAGGGTGAGGGTGAGGGTGAGTGTTAGGTTTAGGGTTCAGATGAGGGTTTGGATGAGGGTCAGGGTTAGGGTGAGGGCTAGGGTGAGGGTTAGGGTTAGGGTTAGGGTTAGGGTTACGGTTAGATTTAAGGTTAGCATGAAGTTTAGAGATAGGGTGAGGGTTAGGGTGAGCGTGATATAAGGGTAAATTTGAGGGTTAGGCTGAGGGTGAGGGTTAAGATAAGGGTGAGGATTAGGGTTAGGGTGAAGGTTACGGTAAGGTTGAGGGTTAGGGGTTAAGGTGAGGGTGAGGGTTAGATTGAGGATTAGGGTTATGTTGAGGGATATGTTTAGAGTGAGGGTTAAGTTTAGGGTTAGGCTTATTGTTAGGGTTAATGTTAGGGTTAAGTTTACGGTGAGAGTGAGGGTTAGTGTTAGGGTTAGGGTGAGGTAAAGGTTTAGGGTTAGGTTTAGAGTTAGGCTTAGGTTGAGGGTGAGGTTTAGGGTTAGAGTTAGTGTTAGTTTTAGGGTTAGGGTTAGGGTGAGGGATAGGGTGATGGTTAGAGTTCGGGTTAGGCCTATTCTTAGCCTTAGGCTTAGGCCGAGCTTGAGGGTGAGGGTTAGGGTTAGGGTTAGGGTGAGGTTTAGGGTTAGGTTTAGGGTGAGGGTTAGGATGAGGTTTAGTGTTAGGGTTATGTTTAGGTTTAGGGTTAGGTTTAGGATTAGGGTTGGGGTTAGGGTGAGGGTTAAGGATAGGGTTTGGGTTACGGTGAGGGTGAGGGTGAGGATTATGGATAGGGATAGTGTTAGGGTTAGGGTTAGGTTTAGTGTTTGGATTAGGGTTTGGGTTAGCGTTACAGTGAGTTTTGGGTTAGGGTTAGGGTTATTGTTAGTGTTATGGTTAGGGTTAAGTTTGCGGTGAGGGTGAGGGTTACGGTTAGTGTTAGGGTTAGGGTTAGGGTAAGGGTTAGCGTTATTGTTAGGTTTAGGGTTAGAGTTACAGTGACGGTGAGAGTGAGGTTGAGGGTGTGGGTTAAGGTGAGGTTTAGGGTTAGGGTTAGAGTTAGGGTTAGGGTGAGGGTGAGATTTAAGTTTACGGTTAGGGTTAGTGTTAGGGTAGGCTTAGGCTTAGGCTGAGGTTGAGGGTGGGGGTATGAATTAGGGTTAGGGTTAAGGTTAAAATTAGGGTTAGGGTTAGGGTTATTGTTAGTGTTATGGTTACGGTTAATTTTGCGTTGAGGCTGAGGTTTATGGTTAGGGTTAGGTTTAGGGTTAGGGTTAGGGTTAGTGTTATTGTTAGGGTTAGGTTTAGAGTTAAGTTGAGGGTGAGGGTGAGGGTGAGGGTTAGGGTTAGGGTGAGGTTTATGGTGAGGTTTAGGGTTAGGGTTTGTTTGAGTGTGAGTTTTAGGTTTAGAGTTAGGTTTAGGGGGAGGTTTAGGGTGAGGGTTAGGGTTAGGTTGAGGTTTAGGGATAGGCTTAGGTTTTGGATTAGGGTTAGGGTAAGGGTGAGTGTGAGGGTTAGCGTTAGGGTTAGGTTTAGGCTTATTGTTAGGCTGAGGGTGAAGGTATGTGTGAGGGTTAGGGTTATGGTGAGGATGAGGATTAGTGTTAGGGTGAGTTTTAGAATTTGGATTAGGCTTAAGGTGAGGGTGAGGGTTAGGGTTAGGGTGAGGGTTAGGGTTAGGATTAGGGTGAGGGTGAGGGTGAGGGTTAGGATTAGGTTTAGGGTTAGGGTTATTGTTAGTGTTATGGTTAAGGTTCCCTTTGCTGTGAGGGTGAGGGTGAGGGTGAGGGTGAGAGTTAGGGTTAGGGTGAGGGTTTGGATGAGGGTTAGGGTTAGGGTTAGGGTGAGGGTGGGGGTTAGGGTTAGGGTTAGTTTTAGGCTTAGGCTAAAGGTGAGGTTGAGGGTGAGGTTTAGGGTTAGGGTGATGGTTAGGGTTACGGTTAGGTTGAAGGTTACCATGAGGTTTAGGGATAGGGTGAGAGTTAGGGTGAGTGTGATGGTAAGGGTAAAGTTGAGGGTTAGGCTGAGGGTGAGGGTTAAGATAAGTTTGAGGGTTAGGGTTAGGGTGAGGGTTAGGGTAAGTTTGAAGGTTAGGGGTTAAGGAGAGGGTGAGGGTTAGATTGAGGATTAGGGTTAGGTTTAGTGTGAAGTTTAGGGTGAGGATGAGGGTTAGGCTTAGGGTTAGGGTTAGGGTTAGGGTTTGGTTTAATGTGAGGGTGATGGTCAGGATTAGGGTTAGGGTTAGGGTTAGTGATAGGATTGATTACGTTTAGGGTTATAGTGAGGGTTAGGGTTAGGGTTAGGCTTAGGTGTAGTGTTAGCCTGAAGGTGAGGGTGGTGTGAGGATTAGGTTTAGGGTGATGGTTAGGTTTAGGGTTAGGGTTAGGGTTAGAGTTATGGTGAGGGTGAGGGTGTGGTTGAGGGTGAGGGTTAGGGTTAGGGTGAGGTTTAGGGTTTGGGTTAGTGTTAGAGTTAGGTTTAGGGTGAGGTTGAGTTTTAGGGTTAGATTTATGGTTAGTTTTAGTTTTAGGCTTAGGGTTAGGGTTAGGGTTATTGTTAGTATTATGGTTAGGGTTTAGTTTGCAGTGAGGGTGAGGTTTATGGTTAGGGTTAGATTTAGGGTTAGGGTTAGTGTTATTGTTAGGGTTAGGGTTAGAGTTATTGTGAGGGTGAGGTTGTGGGTGAGGATTAGGGTGAGGGTGAGGTTTAGGGTGAGGTTTAGTGTTAAGGTTAGGTTGAGGGTGAGGTTTAGGGTTAGTGTTAGTCTTAGGGTGAGTGTGAGGTTTTGGTTTCGGTTTAGGGATAGGGTTAGGGTTAGGATTATTTACGGTGAGGGTGAGTGTCACGGTTAGGGTTAGGGTTATGCTTAGGCTTAGGGTTAGGCTGAGGGTGAGGGTGGGGATGAGGGTTAGTGTTACAGTCAGGGTGAGATTTAGGGTTAGAGTGAGGGTTTGGATGAGGTTCAGGGTTAGGGTTAGGGTTTGGTTTAGGGTGAGAGTGATTGTGAGGATTAGGGTTAGGGTTAGCATGAGGTTACGGTTAGGTTTATGGTGAGGTTTAGGGGTAGGGTTAGGCTTAGGCTTAGGCTTAGGGTTAGGCTGATGCTGAGTGTGGGGATGAGGCTTAGGTTTAGAGTGTTGGTTAGGGTTATGGCTACGTTGAGGGTTAGGATGAGGGTTATGGTTTGGATTAGGGTTACTGTGAGGGCTAAGGTAAGGGTGAGGGTTAGGGTTTGGCTTAGGATTAAGGTTAGGCTGAGGCTGAGGGTGAGGGTGAGGGTGAGGGTTAGGGTGATGGTTAGGGTTACGGTTAGGGTGAGGGTTAGGATGAGGGTTAGGGTTAGGGTGAGGGTTAGGGTGAGTGTGAGGGTTAGTGTGAGCTTGAGGGTTAGGTTGAGGGTGAGGGTGAAGGTTAGGGTTTAGGTGAGGGTCAGATTTATGGTTAGGGTTAAGGTTAGGGTGAATGTTAGGGTTAGGGTTAGGATGAGGGTTAGACTGATAATTTAGGGTTAGGGTGAGGGAAAGGTTTAGAGTGATGTTAAGGGTTAGGGTGAGGATTAGGTTTTGGATTAGGGTTATGGTTAGGGTGAGGGTTAGGGATAGGTTTACGATTACGGTGAGGTTTTTGGTTAGCATTAGGTTTAGCGTTAGGGTGAGGGGTAGGGTTAGTTTTGGATTAGGGTTAGGGTTAGGTTTATGTTGAGCGTGAGGTTGAACGTGACAGATAGGTTTAGGGTTAATGTGAGGGTTAGGGTTAGGGTTAGGGTTAGGATGAGGGTTAACCTGAGGGTTAGGTTGAGCGTGAGGGTTAGGGTTAGGGTTAATGTGAGGGTTAGGGTTAGGATTAGCATTAAGCTTAGAGCGAGGGTTAGGGTTAGGGGTAGGTTTAGGATGAGGGTTAGGCTGAGGGTTAGGTTTAGGGTTCGGGTGAGGGTAAGGGTTAGGGTGAGGTTTAGGGTGAAGTTGAGGGTTAGGTTTAGGCTTATGTTTACGGTGAGGTTTAGGGTGAGGGTTAGCGTGAGGGTTAGGAACAGGGCTAGGGTTAGGTGAGGGTTAGGGATAGGGTTGTGTTTAGGGTGAAGTTCAGGGTTAGGTTTAGGGTTAGAGTTAGGTTGAGGGTGAGTGTGCGGGTTAGTTTTAGGTTTAGCTTTATGGTTAGGTTTAGGCTGAGGGTGAGGGTGAGGGTGGGGTTTAGGGTTAGGGTTAGGGTTAGAGTTAAGGTTAGGGTTAGGGTTGGGTTGAGGGTTAGGGTTAGGGTTAGGAAGTGCGTTTGGCTGAGGGTTAAGGTTATGGTTAGGGTGAGGTTTAGGTTTAGTGTGATGGTTAGGATGAGGGTTAGGCTGAGTGTTACAGTTAAGGTTAAGGTGAGGGTAAGGGTTAGGGTGAGTGTGAGGGTCATGGTTAGGATAAGTGTTAGGGTGAGGGTGAGTGTGAGGGTTAGGGTTAGGGTTAGGCTTAGGCTTAGGGTTAGGCTGAGGGTGAGGGTGGGGGTGAGTGTTAGTGTTACAGTGAGGGTGATGATTTGGTTTAGAGTGAAGTTAGGATGGTGAAGGTTAGGGTTAGGGTGAGGGTTAGGGTTAGGATTAGGGTGAGGGTGAGGGTTAGGATCAGGGTTAAGGTGAGGGTTATTGCTAGTGTTATGGTTAAGATTACCTTTGCTGGGAGGGTGAGGCTGAGGGTGAGGTTTAGGGTTAGGATTAGGGTGAGGATGAGGTTTAGGGTGAGAGTGAGGGTTAGAGTTAGGGTTAGGGTGAGGTTTAGGGTTAGGGTGAGGGTTAGGGTTAGTGTGAGGGTTAGTGTTAGGGTAAGGTTTAGGGTTAAGTTTAGGGGGAGGGTTAGGTTCAGGGTTAGGGTTAGGGTTAGGATTAGGGTTAGGGTTAGGGTGAGGCTTAGGTTGAGGTTTAGGGTTAGGGTTAGGATTAGGTTTAGGGTGAGGGTGAGTGTGAGGGTTAGGGTTAGTGGTAGGTTTAGGTTGAGGCTGAGGGTGAGTGTTCGGGTGATGATTAGGGCTAGGATTAGGTGAGGTTTAGGATGAGGGTTAGGGTTAGGATTAGGGTTTGCGTGAGGGCTAGGGTGAGGGTGAGGGTTAGTGTTAGGCTTAGGCTTAGGCTTAGGTTTAGGCTGCGGGTAAGGTTGAGTGTGAGTGGTAGGGTTAGGGTGATGGTTAGGGTTACAGTTAGCTTGAAGGTTAGGATGATGTTTAGGGTTGGGGTGAGGGTTAGGGTGAGGGTGATGATAAGGGTAAATTTGAGGGTTAGGCTGAGGGTGAGGGTTAAGATAAGGGTGAGAGTTAAGGTTACGGTAAGGGTTAGTTTAAGGGTGAGGGTTAGGGGTTAGGGTGAGGGTGAGGGTTAGATTGAGGATTAGGGTTATGCTTAGTGTGAGGTTTAGGGTGAGGACGATGGTTAGGATTAGGTGAGGGTAACTGTAAGAATTAGGGTTAGGGTGAGGGCTAGGTTGAGAGTGAGGGTTAGGATTAGTGTTATGGTTAGGGTGAGGTTTAGGGTTAGGGTGAGGGTTATGGTTATTGTGAGGGTGAGTGTTAGGGTTAGATTTAGTGTTAGGGTGAGGGTAAGTGTTAGGGTGATGGTTAGGGTTAGGGTGAGGGTTATTGTTAGGGTGAGGGTTAGGATGAGGTCTCAGGTTATTATTAGGGTTAGGGTGAGTACTAGGGTGAGGGTGAGGGTTAGGGTTAAGGTTAGGCTTAGACTTATGTTTAGGCTGAGGCTGTGGGTGAGGGTGAGGTTTAGGGATAGGGTTAGGGTAATGGTTGGGGTTACCGTTAGAGTGAGGGTTAGGATGAGGATTAGGGTTTGGGTGAGGGTGACGGTAATCATAAGGCTGAGTTTTCGGCTAAGGGTGAGGGTTATGGTAAGGATGATGGTTAGGATTAGGGTGAAGGTGAGGGTTAGATTGAGGATTAGTGTTAGGGTTAGTGTGAAATTTAGGGTGAGGATGAGGGTTAGGGTTAGGTTGCGGGCTAGGTTGAGGGTGAGGGTTAGGATTATGGTGAGATTTAGGGTTAGGGTGATGGTTAGGGTTAGTGTGAGGGTTAGTGTTAGGGATAGGGTTAGTGTTAGGGTGAGGGTAAGTGTAAAGGTGAGGGTTAGGGTTAGGGTGAAGTTTATGGTTAGGATGGTTAGGGTTAGGGTTGGGGTTATTGTTATGGTTAGGGTTAGGGTTGTGTTTACGGTGAGGTTGAGGGTGAGGTTGAGGGTTAGGGTTAGGATGAGGTTTAGGTTTAGGGTAAGGGTTAGAGTTAGGGTTAGGGTGAGGGTGAGGTTTAGGATTAGAATTAGGGTTAGCGTTAGTGTTAGGGTTAGGGTGAGGGTAAGGGTTAGGGTTAGGCTTAGGCTTTGGCTTAGGCCGAGCATGAGTGTGAGGGTTAGGGTTAGGGTTACAGTGGGGTTTAGGGTTAGGCTTAAGGTGAAAGTGAGGGTGAGGATGAGGGTTAGATATAGGGTTAGGGGAAGGTTTAGGTTGAGGGTTAGGGTTAGGGTTAGTGTTATAGTAAGGGTGAAGGTGAGCATTAAGGTGAGGGTTTGGGTTAGGGTGAATGTTATGTTTAGGGTGAGGGTTAGGAGTAGGGTTAGGGTTATTGTTAGGGTTAGGTTTAGGGTTACAGTTACTGTGAGGGTGCGGATGAAGTTTAGGTTTAGGTTTAGGGTGAGGTTTAGGGTTTTGGTTCGGGTTAGACTTAGGGTTAGGGTCAGGGTGAGGTTTAGGGTTAGAGTTATTGTTAAGGTGAGGTTTGGTGTGAGGGTTATTGTTAGGGTTAGTGTTTGGGTTAGGGTTAGGGTGAGGGTGAGGGTGAGGGTTAGTGTTAGGGATAGGGTTAGGTTTAGGATTAGGGTTTGGGTGAGGGTGAGTGTGAGGGTTAGGGTTAGGGTTAGGGTTAAGCTTAGGGTTAGGATGAGAGTGAGGGTGAGGGTTAGGGTTAGGGTGAGGGTTAGGGTTAGGGTTAGGGTGAGAGTTAGGATGAGGTTTAGGGTTAGGATCAGGGTTAGGGAGAGGGCTAGGGTGAGGGTGAGGGTTAGGTTTAGGGTGATGGTTGGGGTTACCCTTATAGTCAGGGTTAGGATGAGGATTAGTGTTAGGGTGAGGGTTAGGGTGAGGGTGACAGTAAGGGTAAAGTTGAGGTTTTAGCTGAGTGTGAGGGTTATGGTAAGGGTGAGGGTTAGGGTAATGTTGAGGGTGCTGGTAAGATTGAGAATTAGTGTTAGGGCGAGTTTGAGGTTTAGGGAGAGGATGAGGGTTAGGGTTAGGTTGAGGGCGAGGTTGACGGTGAGGGTTAGGGTGAGGGTGAGGTTTAGGTTTAGAATGATGGTTAGGGTTAGTGTGAGGGTTAATATTAGGGTAAGGGTTAGTGTTAGGGTGAGGGTAAGTGTTAGGTTGAGGGTTAGGGATAGGGTGAAGGTTTTGGTTGGGATGAGGGTTAGGGTTAGTTTTAGGGTTTTTTTTAGTGCTAGGGTTAGGGTTAGGGTGAGGTTTAGGGTTAGGGTTAGGGTGAGGGTGAGGGTGAAGTTTAGGGTTAGGGTTAGGATTAGTGTTATTGTTAGGGTTAGGATTAGAGTTATGGTGAGTGTGAGGGTGAGGTTTATGGTTAGGGTGAGGTTTGGGTTAGGGTTAGGGTTAGGGTGAGGTTGAGGGTGAGGTTTAGGTTTAGTGTTAGTGTTAGTGTCAGGGTTAGGGTGAGGGTTAGGGTTAGGTTTAGTGTTAGGTTTAGTGTGTGGGTTAGGATGAGGGTGAGGGTTAGGCTTAGGGTTAGGATTAGGATTAGGGTTAGTGTTAGGGTGAGGGTTTATTTTAGGCTTAGGGTTAGGTTTAGGCTAATTGTTAATCTGAGGGTGAGGATAAGGGTGAGGTTTAGGGTTAGGGTGAGGGTTAGGTTTAGGGTTAGGGTGAGGGTTAGGATGAGGGATAAGGTTAGGATTAGTGTTAGGGTGAGGTTTATGGTAAGGGTTAGGGTTAGGGTGAGGGATAGGGTGAGGTTTAGGGTTAGGGTTAGTGTTAGGGTTATTGTTAGGGTCAGCATTAGGGTTAGGATGAGGGTTAAGTTTAGGGTTAGGATTAGGATTAGGGTCAGTGTGAGGGTGAGTGTGAGGGTTAGGGTTAGGGTTTTGCTTAGGGATAGGCTGAGGGTGAGGGTGAGGATGAGGGTTAGGTTTAGGGTGAGGGTGAGGTTTAGGGTTATTATTAGCATTAGGGTGAGGGTTATTGTGAGAGTTAGTGTTAGGGTTAGTGTTAGGTTTAGGGTTAGTGTGAGGGTTAGGGTTAGAGTTAGGGTTAGGGTTAGGGTTAGGGTGAGGGTTAGGGTTAGAGTTAGGGTGAGGGTTAGGATGAGGGTTAGGTTTAGGTTAGGGTTAGGGTGAGGGCTAGCATGAGGGTGAGGTTTCGGGTTAGGTTTAGGGTGAGGTTTAGGGTTAGGGTTAGGTTTAGGGATAGGGTGATGTTTCGGCTTAGGGTTATGGTGAGGGTGAGGGTTAGGGTTAGGTTGAGAGTTAGGATTAGGGCTAGGTTTAGGGCGAGGTTTAATGTTAGGGTTAGGGTGAGTGTTTACATGAGTTCGGGTTAGGATTAATTTTAGGATGAGGGATAGGGTGAGGATGAGGGTTAGGGTTAGGGTGAGGTTTAAGGTTCGGATTAGGTTTAGGTTAGGGTGCGGGTTATTGTTAGGGTTACGGTGAGGGTCAGTGTTAGGGTTATGTTGAGGATTAGAATTAGGTGTAGGGTTTGGTTGACGGTTAGGGTTAGGGTTAGGGTGAGTGTTTGGATGAGGGTTAAGGTTGCAATTAATGTTAGGGTGAGGGCAACGGTGAGGGTGAGGCTTAGGGCTAGGGTTAGGGTGTGGTTTAGTTTTAGGGTTAGGGGTAGGGTTAGGGTGAGGGTTAGGGTTCTGGTTACAGTGAGGGTGAGTGTTATGTTTGGGGTGAGGGTTAGGGTGAGGCCTATTGTGAGGGTGAGGGTTAGGGTTAGGTTTAGGGTGAGGGTTAGGTTGAAGTTTAGGTTTAGGGTTAGTTTTAGGATTAAATTTAGGGTGAGTGTGACTGTGAGCGTTAGGGTTAGGGTTAAGCTTAGGCTTTGGTTTAGGCTGAGGGTGAGTGTGGGGATGAGGATTAGGTTTAGAATAATGGTTCAGGATATGGTTAGCTTGAGGGTTAGGATGAGGGTTAGGGTTAGGATTAGGTTTAGGGTGAGGGCTAGGGTGAGTGTGAGGTTTAGGGTTAGCTTTAGGCTTAGGCTTAGGGTTAGGCTGAGGCTGAAGGTGAGGGTGAGGTTTAGGTTTAGGGTGATGCTAAGGGTTACATTTAGGGTGAGGGTTAGGATGAGGGTTAGGTTTAGGGTGAGGGTTAGGATGTGGGTGATAGTAAGAGAAAAGGTGAGGGTTAGGCTGAGGGT
This sequence comes from Dipodomys merriami, assembly GCF_024711535.1. Lineage (NCBI taxonomy): Eukaryota > Metazoa > Chordata > Mammalia > Rodentia > Heteromyidae > Dipodomys > Dipodomys merriami. The sequence continues at coordinate 221,680 of NW_027206352.1, read as the reverse complement.
TCGGGTTATGGTAAGGGCGAGGGTTCAGGTTAGGGTTAGGGTGAGGGTTCGGGTTAGATTGAGGATTAGTGTTAGTGTAACGGTGAGGTTTAGGGTTAGGATGAGGGTTAGAGATAGGGTGAGGGCTAGGGTGAAGTTGAGGGTTAGGGTTAGGATTACAGTGAGGTTTAGGTTTAGGGTGAGGTTTTGGATTAGTTTTAGGGTTACGGATAGTGTGAGGGTGAGGTTTAGGTTTAGAGTTAGGTTTAGGGTGAGGGTTAGGGTTAGAGTTAGTGTTCTGGTGATGTTTAGTTTGGGGGTGAGGGTTGGTGTTAGGGTAAGGATTAGGATTAACGTTAAGGTGAGGGTGAGTGTTAGGGTTAGGATTACGATTAGAGTTAGGGTGAGGGTGAGGGTTAAGGTTAGGTTGAGTGTTGGGGTTAGGGTTAGAGTGAGGGTTATGTTGAGGGTTAGGCTTAAGCTTATGGTTTGGGTATGGGCTAGGGTGAGGATGAGGGTTAGGGTTAGGGTTTGGGTAAGAGTTAGGGTGAGGGTTAGGTTTAGTGTTAGGGTTAGGGTTTGGGTTATAGTTAGGCTTAATGTTAGGTTGAGGCTGAGGGTGAGGGTGAGGGTTAGGGTTAGGGTGATGTTTGGGATTACCGTTGAGTGTTCAGATGAGGATTATGTTTAGGATTAGGGTTAGGGTAGAGTGAGTGTGAAGTTTAGGGTTAGGGTTAGGCTTAGGCTTAGGCTTAGTGTGAGGTTTCGGGTTAGGGTTTGGTTTAGGGTGAGGGTGAAGCTAAGGATTAGGTTAAGGTTTAGGGTTAGGGTTAGGTTTAGGTTTAGGGTTAGGTATAGGGTTAGGGTTAGGGTTTCGGTGAGGTTTAGTCTTAGGGTTAGGGTTAGGCTTAGAGTTAGGCTGAGGATGAGGGTGGGGCTGAGGATTAGTGTTAGTGTTAGGGTTAGGGTTATTGTTAGCGTTATGGTTAGGTTTAAGTTTGCAGTGAGGGTGAGGCTGAGGGTGGGGTGAGGAATAGGTTTAGGGTGATGGTTAGGGTTAGGGTTAGTGTTATTGTTAGGGTTAGGGTTAAAGTTACTGTGAGGTTGAGATTGCAGGTGAGTGTTAGGGTTAGAGTTAGGGTGGGGGTTAGGTTAGGTTTAGGGTTAGGGTGAGGGTGAGGTTTATGGTTAGATATAGGGTTGGGGGAGGCTGAGGGTGAGTTTTAGGGTGAGGGTTAGGATGAGGTTTAGGGTTAGGATTAGGGTTAGGGTGAGGGCTAGCGTGAGGGTGAGGTTTAGGGTTAGGGTTAGGATGAGGTTTAGGTTTAGAGTGAGGATTAGGATGAGGGTGAGGTTTAAGGTTAGAGTTAGTGTTAGGATGAGACTGAGGGTGAGGTTTTGGTTTAGGGTTCGTGTTACAGTTAGGCTTAAGGTGAGGTTTAGGGTGAGTGTGAGGGTTAGGTTTAGGGTTAGAATTAGGATTAGGGTTAGGGTTTGGGTTAAGTTTAGGTTTAGGGTGAGGGTTAGGCTAAGAGTTATGGTGATGGTGACGGTTAGGGTTAGGTTGAGGGTTAGGGTTATGTTTAGTGTTAGGGTGAGGCTGAATGTGAGGGTTAGGTTTAGTGTTAGAATGAGGGTTAGGATGAGGGTTAGGTTTGGATTCGGATTAGGGTGAGGGCTAGGGTGAGGGTGAGGTTTAGGTTTAGGGTTAGGCTGAGGTTTAGAGTTAGGGTTAGGGTTAGGGTTAGAGGGAGGGGGAGGTTTAGGTTTAGAGTTAGGTTTAGGGGGTAGCTGAGGGTGAGGGTTAGGGTTAGGGTTAGTGTTAGCGTTAGGGTTAGGGTGAGGGTAAGTGTTAGGGTGAGGGTTAGGGTTAGGGTGAAGGATATGTTTAAGATGAGGGATAGGGTTAGGATTAGTGTTATTGTAAGGGTTAGGTTAGGGTTATGGTTACAGTGAGGGTGAGGGTGAGAGTTAGGATTAGGGTTAGAGTCAGTTTTAGTTTTAGGGTTAGGGTTTAAGTTAGGGTTAGGTTTAGGTTTAGGGTTAGGGTGAGGGTTAGGGTTATTGTTAGTTTTATGGTTTGGGTTAAGTTTGCGGTGAGGGTGAGGCTGACGGGGAGGGTTATGATTATGGTTAGGGTTAGGTTTAGTGTTAGGGTTAGGGTTAGGGTGAGGTTTAGGTTTAGGTTTAGGGTTAGGTTTAGGGATAGGGTTAGGATTAGTGTTAGGGTGAGGGATAGTGTGAGTGTGAGGTTTAGGTTTAGGGTTAGGCTTAGGATTGGGGTTAGGCCGAGGCTAAAGCTGAGGATGAGGGTTAGGGTTGGGGTGATGTTTAGGGTTACGGTTAGGGTGAGGGTTAGGATGAGTGTTAGGTTTAGGGTGAGGGTTTGAATGAGGGTGACACTAAGAGTAATATTGAGGTTTAGGCTGTGGGTGAGGGTTATGGTAAGGGTGAGGGTTCACATTAGTGTTAGGGTGAGGGTGAGGGTTAGATTAAGGATTAGTGTTAGGATTAGTGTGATGTTTTGGGTGAGGATGATTAGGGTTAGTGTGAGGGTTAGGGTGAAGTTGATGGTTAGGATTAGGGCTATGGTGAGGTTTAGGGTTAGGGTTAGTTTTAGGATTAGGGTGATGGTTAGGGTTAGGGTTAGGGTGAGTGTGAGGGTTAGATTAGAGTTAGGGTTAGGGTTATTGTTAGTGTTATGGTTAGGGTTAAGTTTACAGTGAGGGTGGGGCTGAGGGTGAGAGTTAGGGTTAGGGTTTGGGTGAGTTTTAGGGTTAGTGTTAGGGTTAGGGTGAGGGTTTGGGTTAAGGTTAGGGTAACGATGAGGGTGAGGGTTAGGGTTAGGGTTAGGATGAGTGTTATTGTTAGGGTTAGGATTAGAGTTATGTTGAGGGTGAGGGTAAGGTTGTGCATTAGGTTTAGGGTGAGGTTTAGGGTTAGGGTTAGGTTTAGGGTTAGGGTGAGGTTGAGGGTGAAGTTTAGGGTTAGAGTTAGGTTTAAGGTGAGTTTTAGGGTGAGGGTTAGGGTTAGTGTTAGGGTTAGGGTGAGGTTTAGGATGAGGGTGAGGGTTAGGGTTAGGTTTAGGATTAGCATTAGGGTTAGTGTTAGGGTTAGTGGGTTAGGCTTAGGGTTAGGGTTAGGCTAAGGGTTAATCTGAGGGTGAGTGTAAGGGTAAGGGTTAGGTTTAGTTTTCGGGTTATGGGTAGTGTTAAGGTGAGAGTTAGGGTTCAGGTTAAGTTTAGGGTTTGGGTGAGGTTTATAGTTCAGATTACAGTGAGGGTGCAGGTTAGGGTTACTTTGAGGGTTAGGGCTAGGGTGAGGGTTAGGGTTTGGGTTAGGCTGAGTGTTAGGATGAGGATTAGGGTTAGGATTAGCATTAGGGTGTGGGCTATGGTGAGGGTGAGCATTAGGTTTAGTGTTAGGGTGAGGTTTAGGTTTAGGCCTAGGGTTAGGGTGAGGGTTAGGATGAGGTTTAGGGTTATTGTTAGTGTTATGGTTATGGTTATGTTTGCAGGGAGGGTGAGGGTGAGGGTGAGGGTTGGATATAGGATTAGGGTTAGGTTTAGGTTTAGGGTTAGGATTTGTGTTATTGTTAGGGTTAGGGTTAGAGTTACCTTGAGGGTGAGGGTGAGGTTAAGGGTGAGGGTTAGGGTTAGGGTGAGGTTAAGGGTTAGGTTTAGGATTAGGGTTAGGTTGAGTGTGAGGTTTAGGGTTAGAGTTAGGCTTAGGGGGAGGGTTAGGGTTAGTGTTAGGTTTAGGGTTAGGGGGAGGTTTAGGTTGAGGTTTAGGGTTAGGGTTAGGGTTAGGATTAGGGTTAGTGTTATTGTTAGGGTTATGGTTAGAGTTAAAGTGAGGTGGAGGGTGAGGCTGAGGGTGAGTTTGGGTGTGAGGATTAGGTTTCGGGAGATGGTTAGGGTTAGGGTTAGGTTGAGGGTTAGGATGAGGATTTGTTTAAGGATAAGGGTTAGGGTGAGGGCTAGGGTGAGGTTGAGGGTTAGAGTTAGATTTATGCTTAGGCTTAGAGTTAGTCTGATTGTCAGGTTGGGGGTGAGTTTTAGGGTTAGGGTGATGGTTAGGGTTACGGTTAGGGTGAGGGTTAGGATGAGGGTTAGGGTTAGGGTGAGGGTTAGTGTGAGGGTGATGGTACCGTAAAGGTGAGGGTTAGTCTGAGCGTGAGAATTAAGATAAGGGTAAGGGTTGGGGTTAAGGCGAGGGTTAGGGTAAGGGTTACAGTTAGGGTTAGGGTGAGGGTGAGGGTTAAATTGAGAATTAGGGTTAGGGTTTGTTTGAGGTTTAGGGTGAGGGCTAGCCTGAGGTTGTGGGTTAGGGTTAGGTTTAGGGTGAAGTTTAGGGTTAGGTTAAGGGTTAAGATTAGTGTGAGGGTTAGTGTTAGGGTTAGGATTAGTGTAAGGGTGAGGGTAAGTGTTAGAGTGAGGGTTAGAGTTAGGGTTAGGGTTATTGTTAGTGTTAGGGTTACCCTTACAGTGAGGGTGAGGGTGAGGGTTAGGTTTAGGGTGAGGTTTAGGGTTAGGGTTATGGTAAGAGTTTGGGTTAGGGTTAGGATTAGGGTTAGGGTGAAGGCTAGGGTGAGGGTTAGGGTTGGGGTTAGGGTTAGGATTAGAGTTAGGTTGAGGTTGAGTGTGTTGGTTAGTGTTAGGTTTAGGATTAGGCTTAGGCTTTGGCTAAGGATGAGGTTAAGGGTGAGGGTTAGGGTTAGGGTGAGGGTTAGGTTTAGGGTTAGGGTGAGGTTTAGAATGAGTGTTAAGGTTAGGATTAGGGTTAGGGTGAGGGCTAGAGTGAGGGTGAGGTTTAGGGTTAGGTTCAGGGTTAGGGTGGGGGTGAGGTTCAGGGTTAGAGTTAGGGTTAGGTTGAGAGATAAGGTGAGGTTTAGGGTTAGGGTTAGTGTTAGTGTTAGGGTTAGGGTGAGGGTTAGAGTTAGGATGATGGTTAGGTTTAGGGTTAGGTTTAGGATTAGGGTTAGGGTGAGGGTGAGTCTGAGGGTTAGGGTTAGGGCTAGGCTTAGGGAAAGGCTGAGGGTGAGGGTGAGGGTGAGGTTTAGGGTTAGGGTGAGAGTGAGTTTTAGGGTTAGAGTTAGTGTTAGGGTGACGGTTAGTGTGACGGTTAGAGTTAGGGTTAGTTTTAGGGTTAGGGTTAGGGTGAGGTTTAGGGTGAGGGTTAGGGTTAGTGATATGGTTAGGTTTAGGATTAGCATTTGTGTGAGGGTGCGTGTGAGGGTTAGGGTTAGGGTTAGGGTGAGGTTTAGTGTTAGGGTTAGGGTAAGGGATAGGGTGAGGTTTCACTTTAGGTTTATGGTGAGTGTGAGGTTTAGGTTTAGGTTGAGGGTTAGGGTTAGGTTGAGGGTAAGGGTTAGAATGACGATTAGTGTTAGGGTTAGTGTGAGGTTTAGGGTGAGGATGATGGTTAGGGTTAGGTTGCGGTCTAGTTTGAGGGTGATGGTTAGGGTTAGGGTGAGGTATAGGGTTAGGGTTCGAGTAAGGTTTAGTATTAGGGTGAGGGTTAGGGTTAGGGTTATGGTAAGGTTCAGGATTACAGTTAGGTTGAGGGTTAGAATTAGGTTTAGTGTTAGGTTAAGGGTTAGGATTAGCGTTAGGGTGAGTGTTTGGATGAGTTTTAGGGTTGCAATTAGGGTTAGGGTGAGGGCAAGGGTGAGGGTGAGGGTTAGTGTTAGGCCTAGGGTTAGGTTTAGGTTTAGGGTTAGGGGTAGAGTTAGGGTGAGTGTTAGGGTTCGGGTTCCGGTGAGGGTTCAGGTTAAGTTTGGGGTGGGGTTAGGGTGAGGCCTAAGGTGAAGGTGAGGGTTAGGGTTAGGGTTAGGGTGAGCATTAGGTTGAGGTTTAGTTTTAGGGTTAGGGTTAGGATTAAGGTTAGGGTGAGTGTGAGTGTGAGGGTTAGGGTTAGGGTTAGGCTTCGGCTTTGGGTTAGGCTGAGGGTGAGTGTGGGGATGAGGATTAGGTTTAGAGTGATGGTTCATGTTATGGTTAGCTTGAGGGTTAGGATGATGGTTAGGATTAGGATTAGGGTTAGTGTGAGGGCTAGGGTAAGTGTGAGGTTTAGGGTTCGGTTTAGGCTTAGGGTTAGGCTGAGGCTGAAGGTGAGGGTGAGGTTAGGGTTAAGTTGATGGTTAGGGTTAAGGTTAGAGTGATTGTTAGGATGAGGGTTACGTTTAGGGTTACGTTGAGGGTTAGGATTAGGGTTATGGATAGGGTTACAGTTAGGATGAGGGTTTGGCTGAGGATTAGGTTTAGGGTGAGGGTTAGGATGAGGGTGACAGTAAGAGAAATCTGAGGGTTATGCTGAGGGTAAGGGTTATGGTAAGGGTGAGTGTTCGGGTTAGGGTTAGGGTGAGGTTGAGGGTTAGAATGAGGATTAATGTTAGCGTTAGTGAGAGGTTAAGGGTTAGGATGAGCGTTAGAGTTAGGGTGAGGCTTAGGGTGACATTGAGTGTTAGGGTTAGGGTTAGGATGAGGTTTTGGTTTACGGTGATGGTTAGCGTTAGTGTGAAAGTTAATGTTAGGGTTAGTGTTAGTATTAAGGTGAGGGTAAGTGTTAGGGTAAGGTTTAGGTTTAGGCTGAGGTTTATGATTAGGGTTAGGGTTACGGTTAGGGTGAGGGTGAGGTTTAGGGTTAGAGTTAGGTTTAGGGTGAGGGTTAGGGTTAGGGTTAGGGTTAGTGTTAGGGTTAGGGTGAGGGTGAGGTTTAGTGTGGGGGTGAGAGTTTGCCTTAGCATTAGGATTAGGATTAGCCTTAAGGTGAGGGTGAGTGTTAGGGTTAGGGTTAGGATTAGAGTTAAGATGAGGGTGAGGTTGAGGGTTACCATTAGGGTGAGTGTTGGGGTTAGGTTTAGAGTGAGGGTTAAGGTGAGGGTTAGGCATAGGGTTAGGGTTTGGGTATGGGCTAGGGTGAAGGTGAGAGTTAGGGTCAGAGTTAGGGTGAGCGTTAGGGTGGTGGTTAGGGTTATTGTGAGGGTTAGTGTTAAGGTTAGGGTTAGTGATAGGGTGAAGGTAAGTGTTAGGGCAAGGGTTAGGGTTAAGGTGAAGGTTATCTTTAGGATGAGGGTTAGGGTTATTGTTAGGGTTATGGTTACGGTGAGCGTGAGGTTGAGGGTGAGGGTTAGGGCTAGGATGAAGTTTAGGTTTCTGGTTAGGATTAGAGTTAGGGTTAGGGTGGGTGTGAGGTTTAGGGTTGGAGTTAGGGTTAGTGTTAGTGTTGGGGTTAAGGTGAGGGTTAGAGTTAATGTTAGGCTTAGCTTAGGCTTAGGCTTAGGGTGAGGTTTCGGGTTAGGGTTTGGTTTAGGGTGAGGGTGAAGCTAAGGATTAGGTTAAGGTTTAGGGTTAGGGTTAGGTTTAGGTTTAGGGTTAGGTATAGGGTTAGGGTTAGGGTTTCGGTGAGGTTTAGTCTTAGGGTTAGGGTTAGGCTTAGAGTTAGGCTGAGGATGAGGGTGGGGCTGAGGATTAGTGTTAGTGTTAGGGTTAGGGTTATTGTTAGTGTTATGGTTAGGGTTAAGTTTGCAGTGAGGGTGAGGCTGAGGGTGGGGTGAGGAATAGGTTTAGAGTGATGGTTAGGGTTAGGGTTAGTGTTATTGTTAGGGTTAGGGTTAGAGTTACTGTGAGGTTGAGATTGCAGGTGAGTGTTAGGGTTAGAGTTAGGGTGGGGGTTAGGTTAGGTTTAGGGTTAGGGTTAGGATTAGTGTTATTGTTCGGGTTAGGATTAGAGTTATGGTGAGTGTGAGGGTGAGGTTTATGGTTAGGGTGAGGTTTGGGTTAGGGTTAGGGTTAGGGTGAGGTTGAGGGTGAGGTTTAGGTTTAGTGTTAGTGTTAGTGTGAGGGTTAGGGTGAGGGTTAGGGTTAGGTTTAGTGTTAGGTTTAGTGTGTGGGTTAGGATGAGGGTGAGGGTTGGTGTTCGTGTTAAGTTTAGGGTTAGGGGGAGAGTTAGGGAGAGGGTTAGGTTTAGGGTTAGGATTAGTGTTAGGGTGAGGCTGAGTGTGTGTGTTAGGGATAGGTTCAGGGTTAGACTTAGGGTTAGGGTAAATGTGAGGGTGAGGGTGAGGGTTAGGGTTAGGATGAGGGTTAGAGTTAGAGTTAGGGTGAGTTTTAGTGTTAGGGTTAGGGTTAGAATTAGGGTTAGGCTGAGGGTGAGGTTTAGGTTTAGAGTTAAGGTTAGGGTCAGTGTTAGGGATAGGATTAGGGTTAGGGTGAGGATGAGGGTGGCGGTGAGGATTAGGATTAGGGTTTGGGTTAGGGTTATTGTTAGTGGTATGGGTAGGGTTAAGTTTGAGGTGAGGGTGAGGCTCAGGGTGGGGTGAGGATTAGGGTTATGGTGATTGTTAGGGTTAGGGTTAGTGTTATTGTTAGGGTTAGGGTTAGAGTTACGGTGAGGTTGAGGGTGTGGGTGAGGGTTAGGGTTAGGATTAGGGTGAGGTTTATGGTTAGATATAGGGTTGGGGGAGGGGGAGGGGGAGGTTTAGGGTTAGGGTTAGTGTTCATGTTAACGTGAGGGTGAGGTTTAAGTTGAGGTTTAGGGTTAGGGTTCGGTTTAATGTGAGGGTTAATTTTAGGGTTAGAGTTAGTCTTAGTGTGAGGGTAAGTGTTAGGGTGAGGGTTAAGGTTAATGTGAAGGATATGGTATAAATGAGGCATAGGGTTAGGGTTAGGGTTATTGTAAGGGTTAAGGTTAGTATTATGGTTACTGTGAGGGTATGGGTGAGGGTTAGTATTAGGGTTATGGTTAGGTTTAGATTTAGGGTTAGGGTTAGGGTTAGGTTTAGGGTTAGGGTAAGGGTTAGGGTGAGGGTTTGAGTTATTGTTAGTGTTATGGTTTGGGTTAAGTTTGCGGTGAGGGTGAGGCTGAGGGTGAGGGTTATGGTTAGGGTTATGGTTAGGGTTAGGGTTAAGGTGAGGTTTAGGGTGAGGGTGAGGGTGAGGGTTAAGGCTAGGATTAGTTCTAGGGTTAAGGTGAGGGTGAGTGTGAGGGTTAGGGTTAGGGTTAGGGTTAGGATTAGAGTTAGAATGAGGGTGATGGAGAGGGTTAGGGTTAGGGTGAGGGTTGGGGTTAGGGTTATAGTGAGAGTTAGGGTGAGGGTTATGCTTAGGCTTAGGTTTAGGGTGTGGGCTAGGGTGAGGTTGAGGGTTAGGGTGAGGGTTGGGGTGAGGTTTAGCGTTAGGGTTAGGGTTATGGTTAGGGTTGGAGTTAGGGTTATGCTTAGTGTTAAGCAGAGGGTGAGGGTGAGGTTGAGGGTTAGGGTTAGGTGCGGGTGAGGTTTAGGTTTAAATTTAGTGTTAGGTTGAGGGCTAGTGTAATGGTTAGCCTTTTAGGTTTGGGGTGAGGGTTAGGATGAGGTTTAGGGTTATAATTAGGGTTAGGGTGAAGGCTAGAGTGAGGGTGAGCCTTATTGTTAGCGTAAGGGTGAGGTTTAGGGTTAAGGTTAGTGTTAGAATTATGGTGAGTGCAAGGGTTAGGGTTAGGTTTAGGGTTAGGGTTATTGTTAGTGTTAGGGTTAGAGTTAATTTGAGGGTAAGGGTGAGGGTGAGGATTAGGTTTAGGGTTAGGGTGAAGTTTAGGTTTAGGGTTAGGGTTAGTGTGAAGGTTAAGGTTAGGGTCAGGGTGAGGTTTAGGATGAGGTTTAGGGTTAGGATTTGGGTTAGGTTGAGGGCTAGGGTGAGGGTTTGGGTTGGGGATAGGGTTATGTTTAGGATTAGGTTTAGGGTGAGGGTGAGTGTGAGGGTTAGGGTTAGGGTTAGGCTTAGGGTTACGGTGAGGGTTAGGCTTATTGTTTGTGTTAAGGTGATGGTGAGGGTGAGATTTAGGGTTAGGGTTAGTGTTAGGTTTGGGGTTAGGGTTAGGGTTTCGGTTAGGGTTAGGGTTACAGTTAGGGTTTGGGATACGGTGAGGGTTAGGGTTAGGGTTATTCTTAGGGTTAGGCTGAGGGTGAGGTTGGGAGTGAGGATAAGGCAAGGTTTAGGGTTCGAGTTAGGTTTAGAGTTATGGTTAGGGTTATTGTTAGTGTTAAGGTTAGGGTTAATTTTGCGGTGTAGGTGAGGCTGAGGGTGAGGTTTACGGTTAGGGTTAAGGTTAGCGTTAGGTTTAGGATTAGGGTTAATCTTATTGTTAGGTATTGTGTTAGAGTTACAGTGAGATTGAGGGTGATGTTGAGGGTGAGGGTTACAGTGAAGTTTATGGTGAGGGTTAGGGTTAGGGTGAGGGTAAGTTTTAGGGTTAGAGTTAGGGTTAGGTGGAGGTTTAGGGTGAGGGTTAGAGTTAGGTTTATTGTAAGGGTTAGGGTGAGGCTGAGGTTTATGTTGATGTTTAGGGATATGGTTAGAGTAGAATTAGGGTTAGCGTGAGGGTGAGTTTGAGGGTTAGGTTTAGGGTAAGGCTTAGGCTAAGGGTAAGGCTGAGGGTGAGTTTGGGGGTTAGGATTAGGGTTATGGTGATGGTTAGGGTTAGGGTTAGTGTTATTCTTAGGTTTAGGGTTAGAGTTACGGTGAGGGTGAGGGTGCGGGTGAGGGTTAGGGTAAGGTTGAGGTTTAGGGTTCGGGTTAGGGTTGGGGTTAGGGTGAGGGTGAGTGTGAGGGTTAGGTTGAGGTTTAGGGTTAGTGTTAGGGCTAGGGTTATGGTGAGGTTTAGGGTTAGGGTTAGGGTTATTGTTAGGGTAAGGTTTATGTTTACGGTTACATTGAGGGTGTGGGTTAGGGTTAGGGTTACAGTGAGGTTTAGGGTTTGGGTTAGGGTTAGAGTTAGGGTTAGGGTGAGGGTGAGGTTTAGGGTTAGAGTCAGGGTTAGGATGAGGGTTAGGATGAGGTTTAGGGTTAGTGTTAGTGTTAGGGTTAGGGTTAGGGTGAGAGTTAGGGGTAGGGATAGTGTTAGGGATAGGGTTAGGATTAGGGTTAGGGTGAGGGTGACTGTGTGGGTTAGGGTTAGGTTTAGGGTTAGGGTTAGGTTTAAGGTTAGGGTGAGTGTGAGTGTTAGGGTTAGGCTTAGGCTTAGGCTTAAGATTAGGCTGAGGGTGAGGGTGAGGGTGAGTGTTAGGTTTAGGGTGAGGTTTAGGGTGAGGTTTAGGGTGAGAGTTAGGTTTCGGGTTAAGTTTAGTTTGAGGGTGAGGGTTAGGGTAAGGGTTACTCTGAGGATGAGTGTTAGTGTCAGGGTTAGGCTTAGGCCTAGGTTGGGGATGAGTTTTAGGTTTAGAGTGATGGTTCTGGTTATGTTTAGGTTGAGGGTTAGGATGAGGGTTAGGGTTAGGATTAGGGTTTGGGTGAGGTCTAGGGTGAGTGTGAGGTTTAGGGTGAGTTTAGGCTTAGGTTTAGCATTAGCCTGAGGCTGAAGTTGAGGGTGAGGGTTAGGGTTAGGGTGATGTTAAGGGTTACGGTTAGGGTGAGGGTTAGGATGAGGGTTAGGTTTAGGGTGATGGTTAGGATGAGGGTGATAGTAAGAGTAAAGGTAAGGGTTACAGAGAGTGTGAGGGTTAGAGTTAGGATTAGGGTTAGGGTTAAGGTTAGGGTGAGTGTGAGGGTTATGGTTAGGCTTAGGCTTAGGTTTAGGCTGAGGGTGAGGGTGAGGGTGTGGGTTAGGTTTAGGGAGAGGGTTAGGGTGAGGTTTAGGGTGAGAGTTAGGTTTTGGGTTAAGTTTAGGGTTAGGGTTAGGGTTAGGGTGAGGGTTAGGTTGAGGTTTAGGTTTAGGGTTAAGGTTAGGATTAGAATTAGGGTTCTGGTGAGGGTGAGTGTGAGGGTTAGGGTTAGGGTTCGGCTTAGGTTTAGGATTAGGCTGAGGGTGAGTGTGGGGATGAGGATTAGGTTTAGAGTTATGGTTCATATTATGGTTAGGTTGAGGTTTAGGATGAGGGTTAGGGTTAGGATTAGGGTTAGGCTGAGGGCTAGGGTTAGAGTTACGGTTAGGGTGAGGGTGAGGTTTAGGGTTAGAGTCAAGGTTAGGGTGAGGGTTAGGTTGAGATTTAGGGTTAGGGATAGTGTTAGGGTTGGGGTAAGGGTGAGAGTTAGGGGGAGAGATAGTGTAAGTGTTAGGGTTAGGATTAGGGTTAGGGTGAGGGTATGTGTGTGGGTTAACGTTAGTTTTAGGTTCAGGCTTAAGGTTAGGCTGAGGGTGAGTGTTTGTGTTAGCGTCAGGTTTAGGGTTAGGCTTAGGGTTAGGCTGAGGGTGAGGTTGAGGGTGAGAAAGTTAACCTTAGGGTGAGGGTTAGTCATAGGGTTAGGAGGAGGGTTAGGTTGAGGTTTAGGGTTAGGATTAGGGTTTGGGTGAGCGCTAGGGTGAGGGTGAGGGTTAGGGTTAGGGTGAACGTGAGGTTTAGGGTTAGGGTTAGGGTGAGGCTGAGGGTGTGCGTTAGGGCTAGGGTTAATGTTAGCGTTAGGGTTAAGGTGAGGGTTAGGGTGAGCATGAGGGTTAGGGTTAGTTTTAGGGTTAGGATTAGGGCAAACGTGAGGGTGAGTATGTATGTTAGGGTTAGGTTTAGGGTTAGGCTTAGGGTTAGGCTGAGGGTGAGGTTGAGGGTGAGGGTTAGCATTAGGGTGAGGGTTAGGTTTAGGGTTAGAGGAAGGGTTAGGATGAGGGTTAGGGTTAGGATTAGGGTTAGGGTGAGGGCTAGGGTGAGAGTGAGCTTTAGGGCTAGGGTTAGGATGAGGTTTAGGTTTAGGGTGAGGGTTAGGATGAGGGTGAGGTTTAGGGTTACTGTTATGGTTAGGATGAGATTGAGGTGAGGAATAGGGTTATGGTTAGTGTTAGGGTTAGGGTTAAGGTGAGGGTTAGGGTGAGGGTCAGGGTTAGGGTTAGGGTTAGGATTAGGATTAAGTTTAGGGTTAGGGTGAGGTTTAGTGTTATGATTAGGGTTCTGGTTTTGGTGATGGTTAGGGTGATGGTAATGTTTAGGGTTAGGGTTAGGCTTAGGCTTAGGGTTAGGCTGAGGGTGAGGGTGAGGGTTCAGGTTAGGGTGAAGGTTAGGGTTAGGGTTAAGGTGAGTGTTAGGGTTTGGGTTAAGTTTAGGGTTAGAGTGATTTTTAGGGTAAGGGTTTTGGTGACAGTGACGGTTAGGGTTAGGTTGAGGGTTAGGGTTAGGATTAGGGTTAGGGTGAGGGCTAGGGTGAGGGTGAGGTGTAGGGGTAGGGTTAGGGTGAGGTTTAGGGTTAGGGTTAGGGTTAGGGTTAGGGGGAGTGGGAGGTTTAGGGTTAGAGTTAGGGTTAGGGGGTGGCTGAATATGAGGGTTAGGGGTAAGGTTAGTGTTAGGGTTAGGGTGAGGGTTAGGGTGAGGGTGAGTGTTAGGCTTAGGGTTAGAATTAGGATTAGGGTAAGGATTAGGGTGAGTGTAAGGGTTAGGGTTAGGGTTAGGATGAGGGTATGTGTTAGGGTGAAGGTTAGGGTTAGGGTGAAGTATTTGGTTAGGATGAGGGATAGGTTTAGGGTTAGGGTTATTGTAAGGGTTAGGGTTAGGGTTATGGTTACTTTGAGGGTGTGCCTGAGGGTTAAGATTAGGGTTAGGTTTAGGTTTAGGTTTAGGTTTAGGATTAGGGTTAAGGTTAGGGTTAGGTTTAGGGTTAGGGTTAGGGTTACGGTGAGGGTTAGGGTTATTGTTAGTGTTATGGTTTGGGTTAATTTTACGGTGAGGGTTAGGCTGATGGTGAGGGTTATGCTTAGGGTTAGGGTTAGGTTTTCTGTTAGTGTTAGGGTTAGGGTGAGGTTTAGGGTGAGGGTGAGGGTTAGGGATAAGTTTAGGATTAGGTCTAGGGTTAAGGTGAGGGTGAGTGTGAGGGTTAGGGTTAGAGTTACGGTTAGGATTAGAGTTAGGGTCAGGGTGAGGGTTAGGATTAGGGTGAGGGTTGGGGTTAGGTTTAGAGTGAGAGTTAGGGTGAGGGTTAGGCTTAGGCTTAGGTTTAGGGTGTGGGCTAAGGTGAGGTTGAGGGTTAGGATGAGGGTTAGGGTTAGGGTTAGTGTTAGGGTTAGGGTTGGAGTTAGGGTTAGGCTTAGTGTTAGGCAGAGGATGAGGGTGAGGGTGAGGGTTAGGGTTAGGTGTGGGGGAGGTTTAGGGTTAGATTTAGTGTTAAATGGAGGGTTAGTGTGAGGGTTAGGGTTTTAGGGTTAGGGTGAGGGTTAGGATGAAGTTTAGGGTTATGATAAGGGTTAGTTTTAGGGTTAGGGTAAGGGCCAGAGTGAGGGTGAGGCTTATGGTTAGCGTTAGGGTCTGCTTTAGTGTTAGGGTTAGGGTTAGAGTGACTGTGAGTGTGAGGGTTAGGGTTAGGTTTAGGGTTAGGGCTATTGTTAGGGTTAGTTTTAGAGTTTAGTTGAGGGTAAGGGTTAGGGTTAGGTTTAGGGTTTGGGTTTCTTGTTAGGGTTAGGGTTAGAGTTAAGTTGAGGGTAAGGTTGAGGGTGAGGTTTAGGTTTAGGGTTAGGGTGAGGGTTAGGGTTATTGTTACTGTTATGGTGTGGGTTAAGTTTTCGGTGATGGTGAGGCTGAAGGTGAGGGTTATGGTTTTGGTTGGGTTAGGGTTAGTGTTAGGGTTAGGGTTAGGGTGAGGTTTAGGGTTTGGGTTAGGGTTAGCCTTAGGGCTAGGCTGAGGGTGAGGTTGAGGGTTAGAAAGTTAGGGTTAGGGTGAGGGTTAGTCATAAGTTTAGGTGGAGGTTTAGAATGAGGTTTAGGGTTAGGATTAGGGTTTGGGTGAGGGCTAGGGTGAGGGTGAGTGTTATTGTTCGCGTGAGGTTGAGGTTTAGGTTGAGAGTTAGATTGAGGGTTAGGGTGAGGGTTAGGATTAGCGTTAGGGTGAGGGTGAGGTTTAGGGTTAGAGTTAGGGTTAGGGCGAGTCTGATTGTGAGGGTTAGGGTTAGGGTTAGTGTTAGAGGTAGGGTAGTTCGAGGGTTAGGGTGTGGGTAAGGGTTAGGCTTAGGGTTAGGATTAGGTTTAGGGTAAGGTTTAGGGTGAGTGTGAGGTTTAGGGTTAGGGTTAGGGTTAGGTTTAGGGTAGGATGAGGGTGAGGGTGAGGGTTAGGTTTAGGGTGAGTGTTAGGGTTAGGGTTAGGGTGAGAATTAGGGTTCAGGTTAAGTTTAGGGTTAGGATGAGGGTTAGGGTTAGGGTTAGTGTTAGGGTGAGGGTTAGGGTTAGGGTTAGGGTGAGGGTGAGGGTTAGGATGAGGATTAGGGTTAGGATTAGGGTTAGGGTGAGGACTATGATGAGGGTGAGGGTTAGGGTTAGTGTTAGCATGAGGTTTAGGTTTAGGGTTGTTATGAGGGTGATGCTGAGGGTGAGGGTTATGTTTAGGTTTAAGGTTAGGGTTAGGATTCCGGTTAAGCTTAGGCTTAGGCTGAGGGTAATGGTGGGGGTGAGGATTAGATTTAGGTTTAGGGTTATTTTTAGTGTTACGGTTACGGTTAAGATTGCAGTGAGGGTGAGGCTGAGGGTGAGGGTTATGTTTAGGGTAAGGGTTAAATTTAGGCTTAGTGTTATTGTTAGGGTAAGGGTTAGAGTTATGGTGAGTTTGAGGGTGAGGGTGAGGGTTAGGGTTAGGGTGAGGTATAGGGTGAGGTTTAGGTTTAGGGTTATGGTGAAGGTTTGGATGAGGGTTAGGGTTAGAGTAAGGGTGAGGTTTAGGGTTAGTGTGAGGGTTAGTGTTAGGATTAGGGTTAGGGTGAGGTAGGTGTTAGGATTAGGGTTATGGTTAGTGTTAGGGTTAGGTTAAGGGTTAGGATTAGTGTTATTGTTAGGGTTAGGATTAGAGTTACTGTGAGGTTGAGGCTGATGGTGAGCGTTAGGGTTAGGTTTAGGGTGAGTTTTAGGATTAGGGTTAGGATTAGTGTTACGGTAAGGCTAAGGTTTATGGTTAGACTTAGGTTTAGGGGGAGGGTTAGGTTGAGGGTTAGGGTTAGGGTTACTGTTAGGGTTAGGGTTAAGGTGAGGGTTAGGTTGAGGTTTAGGGTTCGGGTTAGGGTGAGGTTTAGGGTTAGGGTGATAGTTAGGGTGAGGGTGTGGTTTAGGGTAAGAGTTAGGCTGAGGGTGAGGGTTAGGGTTACGGTTAGTGTTAGAGTTAGGGATAGGGTGAGGGTTAGGGTGAGGGTGAGGGTTAGGGTGAGGGTTAGGTTTAGGGTTATGGTGAGGGTTTGGATGAGGGTTAGGGTTAGAGTGAGGGTGAGGTTTAGGGTTAGGGTGAGAGTTAGGGTTAGGATTAGGGTTAGGGTGAGGTAGGTGTTAGGATTAGGGTTATGGTTAGTGTTAGGGTTAGGTTAAGGGTTAGGATTAGTGTTATTGTTAGGGTTAGGATTAGAGTTACTGTGAGGTTGAGGCTGATGGTGAGCGTTAGGGTTAGGTTTAGGGTGAGGTTTAGGATTAGGGTTAGGATTAGTGTTAGGGTAAGGCTGAGGTTTATGGTAAGACTTAGGTTTAGGGGGAGGGTTAGGTTGAGGGTTAGGTTTAGGGTTACTGTTAGGGTTAGGGTTAAGGTGAGGGTTAGGTTGAGGTTTAGGGTTCGGGTTAGGGTGAGGTTTAGGTTTAGGGTGATAGTTAGGGTGAGGTTGTGGTTTAGGGTAAGAGTTAGGCTGAGGGTGAGGGTTAGGGTTACGGTTAGTGTTAGAGTTAGGGATAGGGTGAGGGTTAGGATGAGGGTGAGGGTTAGGCTTAGGTTTAGGATTAGGTTTAGGATAAGGGTAAGGGTGAGGGTTAGGGAGAGGGTTAGGGTTAGGGATAGGTTTAGGTTTAGGATTTGGGTTAGGGCGAGGGTGAGTGTGAGGATTAGGGTTAGGGTTAGGGTTAGGGTGAGGGTTAGGGTTAGGGTTTGGGTTACGGTGAGGGTGAGGCTGAGGATTATGCTTATGTTTAGGGTTATGGTTATGTTTAGGGTTAGGGTTAGGTTTATTGATAGTGTTACGGTGAGGTTTAGGGTTAGGTTTAGGGTTTGGATTAGGCTTAGGTTTAGGCTGATGGTGAGAGTGGGGGTGAAGATTAGGATTAGGGTTAGGGTTAGGGATAGGGTTATTGTTAGTGTTATGATTAGGATTAAGATTGCGGTGCGGGTGACCCTGAGGGTAAGGGTTATGGTTAGGGTTAAGGTTAGGGTTAGGATTAGGGATAGGCTTAGGGTTAGACTGAGGGTGATGGTGGAGGAGAGTATGAGGGTTAGGGTTAGGGTTATTTTTAGTGTTATGGTTAGGTTTAAGTTTGCTGTGAGGGTGAGGCTGAGGGTGAGGGTTATGTTTAGGTTTAGGGTTAAGTTTAGGGTTAGTGTTATTGTTAGGGAAAGGTTTAGATTTATGGTGAGGTTGAGGCTGAGGGTGAGGGTTAGTGTTAGGGTGAGTTGTAGGGTGAGATTTAGGGTTAGGGTTAGGGATAGGGTGAGGGTGAGGTTTAGGGATAGACTTAGGTTTATGGGGAGGGTTAGGGTGAGGTTTAGGGCTAGGGTTAGTGTTAGGGTTACGGTGAAGGAAAGGGTTAGTTTGAGGTTTAGGGATAGGGTTAGGCTTAGGGTGAGGGTGAGTGTGACGGTTAGGGTAAGGGTTAGGCTTAGGCTTAGGGTTGGGCTGAAGCTGAGGGTGGGGGTTAGGATTACGGTTAGGGTGACGGTTAGGTTTAGGGTTAGGTTGAGGGTTAGGATGAGAGTTAGTGTTAGGATTGGGATTAGGGTGACGGCTAGGGTGAGGGTGAGGGTTAGGGTAAGGCTTAGGCTTAGGCTTAGGGTTAGGATGAGTGTGAGGTTGAGGGTGAGGTTTAGGTTTAGGGTTATGATTAGGTTTATGGTTAGGGTGAGGGTTAGGACGAGGTTTAGTGTTAGGTTGAGGGTTAGGTTGAGGATGATGGTAAAGGTAAAGGTGAGGTTTCGGCTGAGAGTGAGGGTTTCGTTAAGGGCGAGGTATAGGGTTAGGTTTCGGGTTAGAATAAGGGTTAGGATTAGGGTAAGGGTTAAATTGAGGATTAGGTTTAGGGTTAGTGTGAGGTTTAGGGTGACGATGAGGGTTAGGGTTAGGGTGAGGGTGAGGGTTAGAATTAGGGTTTGGGTGATGGCTATGCTGAGGGTGAGGGTGAGGGTTAGGGTTTTGGTTAGGCTGAGGTTTAGGGTTTGGATTAGGGTTAGAGTCAGGTTTACGGTGAATTGTGAGGTTTAGGGTTAGAGTTAGGGTTAGGGTTATGGTTGGGGTTAGATATAGGGTGAGGTTTAGGATTAGGATGAGTGTTAGGGTTAGTTTGAGGGTGAGTGTTACTGTTAGGGTTAGTGTTAGGGTGAGGGTAAGCATTATGGTGAGGCTTAGGGTTAGGTTTAGGGTTTTGGTTAGGGTGAGGGTTAGGGTTAGGGTTAGGGTGAGGTTGAGGTTTAGGGTTAGATATAGGGTTAGAGGGAGGGTTAGGGTGAGGATTAGGGTTAGGGTTAGTGTGAGGGTGAGGTTTAGGTTGAGGTTTAGGGTTAGGGTTAGGGTTAGGGTTAGTGTGACGGATAGTGTTAGGGTGAGGGTAAGTGTTAGTGTGAGGGTTAGGGTTAGGGTGAGTGTTATGGTTAGGATGAGGGTTAGTATTATGGTTAGTGTTATTGTTAGGGTTAGGTTTAGGGTTATGGTTACAGTGAGGGTGACGGTTAGGGTTAGGGATAGGGTGAGGTTTAGGGTTAGGGTTAGGGTAAGGGTAAGGGTTTGGATGAGGGTTAGTGTTACGGTGAGGGTGAGGGTTAGGGTTCGGGTGAGGGTTAGGTTTAGGATTAGGGTTAGGGTGAGGGTGAGTTTTAGGATTAGGGTTAGGGTTAGGTTTAGGTTTAGGTTTAGTGTTAGGATTAGTGTTATTGTTAAGGTTGTGGTTAGATTCATGCTGAGGGTAAGGGTGAGGGTGAGGGTTAGGTTGAGGGTTAGGGTATGGATTAGGGTTAGGGTTAAGATTAGGGTTAGGGTGACGGTGAGGTTTAAGATTAGATTTAGAGTTAGGGGGAGGGTTAGTTCGTGGGTTAGTGTTAGTGTTAGTGTTAGGGTTAAGGTTAGGGTGAGGGTTAGATTGAGGTTAAGGTTTAGGGTTAGGATGAGGGTTAGGGTGAGGGTGACTGTGAGGGTTAGAGTTAGGATTAGGTTGAGGCTGATTTTGAGGTTTAGGGTTAGAGTTCTTGTTAGAGTTAGTGTTAGGATGAGGGTTAGGGTGAGTGTGAGGGTTAGGCTTAGGGTTAGGATTGAGATTAGGATAAGGGTTAGGGTTATTGTGAGGGTTAGGGTTAGGCTTAGGGTTAGGGTGAGGGTGAGGGTGAGGGTGAGGGTTAGGGTGAGGTTTAGGGTTAGGGTTAGGGTGAGAGTTAGGGTTCGGGTGAAGTTTAGAGTTTGGATGAGGGTTAGGGTTAGGGTTATGATGAGTGTGAGGGCTAGGGTTAGATTGAGGGTTAGGGTTAGGTTTAGGGTTAGGGTGTGGGTTTGTGTTAGGTTTAGTGTGAAGGTTAGCATTAGGGTGAGGGTTTGGATGAGGGTTAAGTTTATGGTGAGGGTGAGGGTTAGGGTTATGTTTAGGATTAGTTTTAGTGTGAGGGTGTGTGTTAGGATTAGGGTTATGGTTAGGGTTAGGGTTAGGTTTAGGATTAGGATTAGTGTTATTGTTAGGGTTAGAGTTTGAGTTCAAGTGAGGGTGAGGGTGAGGGTTAGGGTGAGGTTTGGTTAGGGGTAGGATTAGGGTTAGGGTGAGGGTGAGGTTTATGGTTAGATTCAGGGTTAGGGGGAGAGTTAGTTCGTGGGTTAGGGTTAGGTTTAGTGTTAGGGTTAAGGTTAGGGTGATGGTTAGGTTGAGGTTAAGGTTTAGGTTTAGGGTTAGGTTTATGATTAGGGTTAGGGTGAGGATGAGTGTGAGTGTTAGGCTTAGGGCTAGGCCTCGGCTTAGGTTTAGGCTGAGGGTGAGTCTGGGCGTGAGGATTAGGGTTAGGGTGATGGTTAGGTTTAAGGTTAGGGTGACAGTTAAGATGAGGGTTAGGTTTAGGATTAGGGTTAGGGTGAGGGCTAGGGAGAGGGTGAGGGTTAGGGTAAGGGTTAGGCTCAGGCTTAGGGTTAGGCTGAGTTTGAGGTTGAGGGTGAGGATTAGGGTTAGGGTGATGTTTAGGTTTATGGTTAGGGTGAGGGTTAGGATAAGGTTTAGGGTTAGGGGGAGGTTTAGGGTCAGGATGATCGTAAGGGTAAAGGTGAGGTTTAGGCTGAGGGTGAGGGTTAAGATAAGGTTGTGGGTTAGGGTTAAGTTTAGGGTTAGGGGAAGGGTTAGGGTTAGGGTTAGGGTGAGGGCTAGATTGAAGTTTAGGGTTAGGGTTACTGTGAGGTTTAGGGTGAGGGTGAGGGTTTGGGTTAGGGTGTGGTTTAGGATTAGGTTGAGGGTTAGCGTTAGTGTGAGGGTTAGTGTTAGGGTTAGTTTTAGTTTTAGGGTGAGAGTAAGTGTTTGGGTGAGGTATAGGGTTAGGGTGAGGTTTATGGTTAGGGTGAGGGTTATGGTTAGGTTTGTTGTTAGGGTTAGGGTTACTTTTTCAATGAGCGTGACGGATAGGGTTAAGGGGAGGGGGAGGCTTATTATTAGAGTTACGGTTAGGGTGAGGCTGAGGGTGAGGGTTAGGGTTAGGGTTAGTGTTAGGTTTAGGGATAGTGTGAGGGTTAGGGTTAGGCTTAGGCTTCGGCTTAGGCTTAGCCTTAGGCTGAGCATGAGGGTGAGGGTTAGGGTTAGGGTGAGGGTTAGAATAAGGTTTAGGGTTAGGATTAGTGTTAGGGTGAGGGCTAGCCTGAGGGTTAATGTGAGTGTTAGGTTTAGGGATAGGGTTAGGTTTAGGATTAGAGTTAGGGTGAGGGTGAGTGTGAGGGTTAGGGTTAGGGTTAGGCTTAGGGTTAGGGTGAGGGTAAGGGTTAGGGTTTGTGTTAGGGTGAGGGTGAGGCTGAGGATTAGGGTTTGGTTCAGATTTTGGGTTAGGGTTAGGGTTAGGTTTAAGGTGATGGTTAGGGTTAGGGTTATGCTTAGGATTAGGGTTAGGCTGAGGGTGAGGGTGTGGGTTAGGGTTAGGTTTGGGTTAAGGTGAGGGTGAGGCTGTGGATTAGGTTTACGTTTAGGGTTAGGGTTAGGGTTATGTTTAGGCTTAGGGTTTGGGTTAGCGTGAGGTTTAGGTTTAGATATAGGGTTAGGCGGAGGGTTAGGGCAAGGGTTAGGAATAGGGTTATTGTTAGGGTTAGGGTGAGGGTGAGGGTTAGGTTGAGGTTTAGGTTTAGGGTTAGGGTTAGGGTTAGTGTGAGGGTTAGGGTTAGGGTTAGGGTTAGGGTTAGGGTAAGTGTTAGGGTGAGGGTTTTGTTTAGGGTGAGGGTTATGGTTAGGGTGAGGGTTAGGATTAGCTTTAGGGTTATTGTTAGGGTTAGGTTTAAGGTTACAGTTACAATGAGGTTGAGTGTGAGGGTTAGCGTTAAGTTTAGGGTGATGTTTAGTGTTTGGGTTAGGGTTAGAGTGAGGGTTAGGGTGAGGGTGAGGTTTAGGGATAGAGTTACGGTTAGGGTGAGGGTTAGATTGAGGTTTAATGTTAGGGTTAGTGTTATTGTTAGGGTTAGGGTGACAGTTGGGGGGGTTATTTTTAGCGTTAGCGTTAGGGTTACGGTGTGGGTGACGTTTAGTGTTAGAATTAGGGTTAGGGTGAGGCTGCGTGTGAGGGTTAGCTTTAGGGTTAGTGTTAGGGTTAGGGTGAGGGTTAGGGTGAGGGTGAGGGTTAGAGCTAAGGTTAAGATTAGGATTAGGTTTAGGGTTAGAGTGAGTGTGATGGTTAGGGTTAGGGTTTGGGTTAGCCTTATGTTTAGGCTGAGGGTGAGGGTGAGGGTTAGGTTTAGGGTGAGGGTTAGAGTTAGGGTTAGGGTAAGGTTTAGTGTTAGGTTTAGGGTTAGGATGATGGTGAGGTTTAGGGGTAGAGTTAGGATTAGGGTGAGGTTGAGTGTGAGTGTTAGGGTTAGGGTTAATGTTAGGCTTAGGTTTAGGCTGAGGGTGAGGGTGAGTTTTAGGGTTAAGTTTAGAATGAGGTTTAGGTTTAGGGTTAAGGTTAGAATTAGTGTTATGGTGAGATTAATTGTAGGGTTAGAGTTAGGGTCAGTGTTAGGGTTAGGGTTAGGGTGAGTGTTAGGTTTCGGCTTAGGCTTAGGCATAGTCCGAACATGAGGGTGAAGGTTAGGGTTAGGGTTAGGGTGATGGTTCGGTTTAGGGTTAGTGTTATTGATAGGGTTAGGGTTAGAGTTACGGTGAGGGTGAGGGTGAGGGTGTGGGTGAGGTTTAGGGTTAGGGTTAGGGTGGGGTTTACCGGTAGTATTAGGGTTACGGTTAGGGTGAGGTTTATGGTTAGGATTATGGTTAGGGTGAGGGCTAATGTGAGGTTGAGGGTTAGGGTTAGGTTTAGGCTTAGGCTTAGGGTTAGTCTGAGGGTGAGGTTGAGGGTGAGGGATAGGGTTAGGGTAATGGTTAGGGTTACGGTTAGGGTGAGGGTAAGGATGAGGGTTAGTGTTAGGGTGAGGTTTAGAGTGAGGGTGATGGTAAGCGTAAAGGTGAGGATTAGGCTGAGGCTAGGGTTAAGAAAAGGGTGAGGGTAAGTGTTAGGGTGAGGGTTAGGGTTAGGGTGAGTTTGATGGTTAGTGTGAGGGTTAGACTTAGGGTTATGGTTATTGTTAGGGTTAGGATTAGAGTTACCCTTACAGTGAGTGTGAGTGTAAGGGTTAGGTTTAGGGTGAGGTTAGGGGAGGGTATTGGTTAGAATTTTGGTTAGGTTTAGGATTAGGGTTAGGGTGAAGGCTAGGGTGAGGATGAGAGTTAGGGTTAGGGTTAGAGTTAGGGTTAGAATTAGGGTTAGGGTGAGGGTGAGTGTGTGGGTTAGGGTTAGGTTTAGGGTTAGGCTTAGGGTTAGACTTAGGGTGAGGTTAGGGGTGACTGTTAGGGCTAGGGTGAGGGTTAGGGTGAGGGGTAGGATGAGGATTAAGGTTAGGATTAGGGTTAGGGTGAAGACTAGGGTGAGGTTTAGGGTTAGGGTTAGGGTTAGGGTGAGGGATAGGTTGAGTTTAGGGTTAGGATTAGTGTTATGGTTAGGGTGAGGGTGAGGGCTAGTTTTAGGATGAGGGTTAGGTTTAGGGTGATGGTTAGGGTTAGGGTTACGGTGGGGTCAGGGTTAGGGTTAGGTTGAGGGTTAGAATTAGGTTTAGGGTTAAGTTGAGTGTTAGGGTTAGGATTAGGGTGAGGGTTTGGATGAGGGTTAAGGTTACAATTAGTTTTAAGGTGAGTCCTAGGGTGAGGGTGAGGGTTATTGTTAGGGTTAGGGTGAGGTTTAGGGTTAGGGTTAGGGTTAGGGTTACAGTGAGGGTGAGGGTTAGGGTTAGGGTTAGAGTTACACTGAGGGTGAGGGTAAGGATCAGGGTTAGGGTGAAGTTTAGGGTTTGGGTTATGGTTAGGGTGAGGGTGAAGTTTAGGGTTAGAGTTAGGGTTGGGGGAGGGTTAGGGTGAGCGTTAGAGTTAGGGTTAGGGTTAGGGTTAGGGTGAGTGTTAGATTGAGGTTTAATGCTAGGGTTTGGGTTATGTTTAGGATTAGGTTGACTGAGAGGGTGAGTGTGAGGGTTAGGGTGAGGTTGAGGTTTATGGTTAGGGTTACAGTGAGGGTGAAGGTTAGGGTAAGGGTGAGAGTTAGGGTTAGGGTCAGGGTGAAGTTGAGGGTTAGGATTAGGGTTAGGTTTAGAGTTACAGTGAGGGTGAGGGTGAGGGTGAGTGTAAGGATCAGGGTTAGGGTGAGGTTGAGGTTTAGGGTTATGGTGAAGGTCAGGGTGAGGTTCAGGGTTAGAGTTAGAGTTAGGGGAAGGGTTAGGGTTAGTGTTAGGCTGAGTGTTAGATTGAGGTTTAATATTAGGGTTAGGGTTACGTTTAGGATTAGGTTTACGGTGAGGGTGAGTGTGAGGGTTAGGGTTAGGGTTCAGCTTAGGGTTAGGCTGAGGATATGGTTGGGGATGAGGATTAGATTTAGAAAGATGGTAAGGTTTATGGTTAGGTTAAAGGTTAGGATGAGGGTTAGGGTGAGGGCTTGGGTGAGGGTGAGTGTTAGGTTTAGGTTTAGGCTTAGGCTTAGGTTTAGGCTGAGGCTGAGGGTGAGGGTGAGGGTAGGGTTAGGGTGATGGTTGGGATTCCCATTAGGGTGAGGGTTAGGATGAGGATTAGGGTTAGGGTGAGGGTTAGTGTGAGGGTGACAGTAAGGTTAAAAGTTATCGTTAGGCTGAGGGTGAGGGTTATGGTAAGTGTGTGGGTTAGGTTTAGGGTGAGGTTGAGGGTTAGGGTTAGCACGATGGTTAGGGTTAGTGTGAGGGTTAGTGTTAAGGTGAGTGTTAGTGTTAGGTTGAGGGTAAGTGTTAGGGTGAGGGTTAGTGTTAGGGTTAAAGTTATCCTTAGGATGTAGATTAGGGTTAGGGTTAGGGTTATTGTTAGGTTAGGGTTAGGGTTACGGTTAAGTTGAGGGGGAGGGTGAGTTTGAGGTTTAGGGTTAGGATGAGGTTCAGGTTTAGGGTTAGGGTTAGAGTTAGGGTTAGGGTGATGTTTAGGGTTAGTGTTAGGATAAGGATTAGGCTTAGGCTTAGGCTGAGCATGAGGGTGAGGGTTAGGGTTAGGGTTAGGGTGGGGATTAGGGTTAGGGTTAGGGTGAGGATGAGGTTGAGTGTTAGATATAGGGTTAGTGGGAGGGTTAGGGGGAGGGTTAGGGTTAGTGTTAGAGTGAGGGTAAGTGTTAGGGTGAGGGTTAGGAATAGGGTTAAGGTTATTTTTAGGGTTAGGTTTAGGGTTACGGTTACCTTGAGGGTGAGGATGAGGGTTAGGGTTAGGGTTAGGGTGAGGTTTAGGGTTTGGGTTAGTGTTAGAGTTAGGTTTAGGGTGAGGGTGTGGTTTAGGTTAGAGTTAGGGTTAGGGTAAGGGTTATTGTGAGGGTTAGGGTTAGTGTTCCTTTTTAGGTTAGGGTTAGTGTGAGTGTTAAGGGGAGGGTTAGAGTTAAGGTTAGGATTAGGAATAGAGTTCGGGTGAGGGTGAGGGTTATGTTTAAGGTGAGTATTGGGGTTAGGGTTAGTGTGAGGGTTAAGGTGAGGGTTAGGCTTAGGCTTAGGGTTTGGTTTTGGGCTATGGTGAGGATGAGGGTTAGGGTTAGGGTTAGGGAGAGGGTTAGGATGAGGGTTTGTCTTAGTGTTAGGGTGGGGATTGGGGTTAGGTTTAAGTTTAATATTAGGTAGAGGGTGAGGCGACTGTGAGGTTAGGGTTAGGGTGAGGGTGAGGTTTAGGGTTAGAGTTAGCGTTAGGGTGAGGGTTAGTGTGAGGGTTAGGGTTAGGGTAAGTGTTACAGTTAGGGTTGGGTGAGGGTGAGTGTGAGGGTCAGTGTTAGTCTTAGGCTTAGGCTTAGGCTTAGGCTGAGCATGAGGGTGAGGGTCAGGTTTAGGGTTAGCATGCGGGTTAGGGTGAGGGTTAGAGTGAATGTGACGGTTAAGTTAGCGTTAGGGTGAGGTTTAGGGTTAGGGTTAGGGTTATGGTGAGGGTGAGAGTTAGGGTTAGGGTTAGGGTTAGGGTGAGGGTGAGGTTTAGGATTAGGGAAAGGGTTAGAGTTACAGTGAGGGTGAAGATGAGGGTGAAGGTTAGGATCAGGGTTAGGATGAGGTTAAGGGTTAGGGTTATGGTTAGGGTGAGTGTGTTGTTTAGGGTTAGATTTATGGTTAGGGGGTGGGTTAGGGTGAGGGTTAGGTTTAGGGTTAGTGTTAGAGTTAGGGTTAGGGTGAGGGTCAGGTTGAGTTATAATGCTAGGATTAGTGTTAGGTTTAGGATTAGGTTTACGGTGAGGGTGATTGTTGTAGAGAGCTGCGAGAGGCCGCACCTGGAAGATGGCGCCGGTGCTCTCGTGGTAAACAACTCCTGATATGGCTAAGGCGAAGAATCTGGCTTGCTTCTGTGCACCTGAACCTATTGGCGGTTCCCAAGTAGCGTATCAGGGTTGGCTACCCAGCGGATATTTAAGGCTGTGGGGAATTCTCCCCGGGGTTGGGGTCAGAAGATTACTAAAAGGTCCTGAATAAACTTCGGAGAGAAGAGTCCGGTGTCGCATCGTCATTACCGGCCTAGGCGGTAGCGACACGTGGTGGCCCGTACGGGGACTCAGCCACAACCCCAACGAGGACTCAGAACTCTCTGTGGTCAGGGTGGTGCACCGGTAAGTTCCCAGGTAAAAGGGGAATCCACCACAAGAGCGGGGATAAGTCCCCAGGTAAAAGGGGAATCCGCCACAAGAGCGGGGATAAGTCCCCAGGTAAAAGGGGAATCCGCCACAAGAGCGGGGAGTAAGTTCCCAAGTAAAATGGGAATCCGCCACAAGAGCGGGGGGATTTTTGCTCTTCTCGGTAGATAAAGAGAGAGTGAGAACCCGGGGCTAGTCAGTAGAGTAGCCAAAAGTGAAAGTAAAAGCTTGTTTACCAGCTTTAAATGTTTGAAACATGGGCGCTTCTTTTTCGCACCCAATTTTTTTGGCTCTCAATGAGCTACTGCACTCAAAAAAGTTAAAAATAAAAAAGAGTACTTTAGAGAGATTTTTGAATGAATGTGACACCGTTGCCCCATGGTTCGCTGTCTCTGGAAGCCTCACGGTGGCCTCTTGGGAGAAACTAGGGAGGGACCTAGATTTTGCCTCTGAACAAGGAACGCTTAAGAGCGGAGTGAGACCAATATGGAAACTGATAAGAGGCTGTCTCGAGGACCAGCGTTGCAGTGAGGCGGTAGAGAATGGTCAGGCCGCCTTAGAAATGCTGCAGGAAGAAAGATCAGAAAGGGCAGACAGCGAAAAGGAGGAGAGCAGGGGGGGGTCATGCCCTGATTTTGCCGAACTAGAGACCTCTGAGTCTACAGACTCAGAGGAATTACAATCAATCATAGAACAAATAGAAAAAACAAAGATAAGAAAGAGGAGGAAATGGAAGGAGAGAGAGGACCCAGATAAAGACGAATGCACGCCCTCCGTGCACCGCCCCACACCTTCGGCCCCTCCGCTCTATGCGGAGGACCCTGGAAGTGGCAGCCCCGGCTGTTCTTTCAGCCCTGGCGTGTGGAAAGCGGTCAGAACCGAGTTACATCTAGCCTGTCCAATATTTCAGGATCCACAGGGACAGCGGTATCATGAACCCTTAGATTTTAAGGTGATAAAATCTTTAGCTGAGTCTGTGCGGACATACGGAATCACGGCCTCCTTTACTGTAGCCCAGGTGGAGGCCCTAAACAGACACTGCATGACACCCGGTGATTGGAGTGGGCTCGCACGAGCTTGTTTGAGCCCAGGTCAGTATTTAGATTGGAAGGCCTTTTTGATTGAATTTGCTAGTGAAGAGGCTGCGGCCAATCAGGCTGGGGGAAACCCAGCTTGGGACAGAGATATGCTGCTTGGACAGGGGAGATTCGCCAATCAGCAGATAGGCTACCCAGTCCAAGTTTATGAACAAATCAATAAAATTGGCATAAAGGCATGGAAGGCCTTACCAAATAAAGGCGAGGTGAGTGGCAATCTCACCAAAATCCTGCAGGGCTCTACGGAGCCGTTTTCGGACTTTGTTGCCCGTATGGTCGAGGCTGCTGGCAGAATTTTTGGTGACCCAGATGCAGCCAGGCCATTAATTAAACAGCTTGTTTACGAGCAGTGCACTAAGGAATGCAGAGCCGCCATAACCCCATATAAGAACAGGGGACTAGAAGCATGGATGAAAGTTTGCAGAGAGCTGGGCGGACCACTAACTAATGCTGGATTAGCTGCTGCTGTGGTACAATTAACCCAGAAGAATGGGGCTGGGAAGTTGGCTCAGTGGTAGAGCGCTTGCCTTGCATGCCTGAGGCCCTGAGTTCGATTCCTCAGCACCACATAAGCAAAAAGAAATGAAAAAAGCCGGAAGTGACGCTGTGACTCAAGTGGTAGAGCGCTGGCCTTGAGCTGAAGAGCTGAGGGACAGCGCCCAGGCCCAGAGTTCAGGCCCAGGAAAAAACCTATTTAAAAAACGCTGCAAATTTGTCTAAACAGTTGTTTAGTTATCTTTTAGGTAATTGAACTGGGGAGTTCGACAGCCTGATGGAACAGCTCAGGGTTGCCATCGTCGTGGTGAACTCGACCCGAGTGGATGCCGGATTGGCGGAGGGGTTATCTTCATGGATCTCCGCTGCTATGAATCATCTCAAGGAGGGGGCGGGTTTGGGAGCCCTGACAGGCCTCCTGGTGTTAGCCTCCTTGGTATGTCTGTGGTGCATTTGCCAAATTAGAGGTTCTCAGCGTCGCAGTGCAGCCATGATTATCCAAGCCTTTACAGTCATTGGAGCAGGTCAGTCCCCCTAAGCGTGGCTTGCCACTCTAAAACAATGAGCACAGATTGCAAAGCCAAAGTACTGCAGTCGAGAGGCATGAGTTTTGCCCTCGAGGAGAGCATGTTTGATTGCACACGGGTTCGATTCGCCTTTTCCCGTCCTTGTGAAAAACGAATCAATGGACAGGCTGAGTCATCCCTAGAGAAGGTACCCTCTGGGAGAAGGCTTGTATGCAGTCCTTGCAATTGCACAACAGGGATCAGACCTCTGTTCTCATCTGTGTTCTTTAAACAAAAAAGGGGGAACTGTAGAGAGCTGCGAGAGGCCGCACCTGGAAGATGGCGCCGGCTTCCGCCCTCCGCCTTCCCGATGGCGAGTGCTCTCGTGGTAAACAACTCCTGATATGGCTAAGGTGAAAAATCTGGCTTGCTTCTGTGCACCTGAACCTATTGGCGGTTCCCACGTGGCGTATCAGGGTTGGCTACCCAGCGGGTATTTAAGGCTGTGGGGAATTCTCCCCGGGGTTGGGGTCAGAAGATTACTAAAAGGTCCTGAATAAACTGCGGAGAGAAGAGTCCGGTGTCGCGTCGTCATTACCGGCCGACGCGGTAGCGACAGATTGTGAGGGTTAGGGTTAGGGTTTGGCTTAGGCTTAGGGTTAGGCTGAGGGTATGGGTGGGGATGAGGATTAGGTTTAGAAAGATGGTTAGGGTTATGGTTAGATTAAGGGTTCGGATGAGCGTTAGGGTTAGGATTAGGGTTAGGGTGAGTGTGAGTGTTTGTGTTAGGGTTAGGGTTAGGCTTAGGGTTAGGTTGAGGCTGAGGTTGAGGGTGAGGGTTAGGATTAGGGTGATAGTTGGGGTTACCGTTAGGGTGAGTGTTAGGATGAGGATTAGGGTTAGGCTGAGGGTTAGTTTGAGGCTGAAGGTAAGGGTAAAGGATGAGGGTTAGGCTGAGGGTGAGGGTTAGGGTAAGGGTGAGGGTTAGGGATAGGGTGAGGGTGAGGGTTAGATTGAGGATTAGTGTTAGGGTTAGTGTGAGGATTAGGGTGAGGATAAGGGTTAGCGTTAGGTTGAGGGCTAGTTTGAGCGTGAGGGTTAGGGTTAGGGTGAGGTTAAGGTTTAGGGTGAGGGTTAGGGTTAGTGTGAGAGTTAGAGTTAGGGTCAGGGTTTGTGTTAAGATGAGGGTAAGTGTTAGGGTGAGGGTTAGGTTTAGGGTGAAATTCATGGTTAGGATGAGGGTTAGGGTTATTGTTAGGTTTAGGGTGACGGTTACGGTTACGGTGAGGGTGTGGTTGAGAGTGAGGGTTAGGGTTAGATAGAGGCTTAGGTTTAGGGTTAGGGTTAGAGTTAGGTTTAGGGTGAGGGTGAGGTTTAGAGTTAGGGTTTGTGTTAGTGTTGGGGTTATGGTGAGGGTTAGGGTTAGTGTTAAGATTAGGCTTAGGCTTAGGCTGAGCATGAGGGTGAGGTTTAGGGTCAGGGTTAGGGTGGGGTTTAGGGTTAGGGTTAGGGTGAGGGTGAGGTTGAGTTTGAGGGTTAGGTATAGGTTGAGGGGGAGGGTTAGGGTGAGGGTTATGTTTAGGGTTATTGTTAGGGTTAGGGTTAGGGTTAGGTCTTCGATTAGTGTGAGGGTTAGTGTTAGGTTTAGGGTTACAGTTAGGTTGAGGGTAAGTGATAGGGTGAAGGTTTGGGTTAGGGTGAGGGTTATGGTTAGGGTGAGGGTTTGGAATAGGGTTAGGGTTACTGTTAGGGTTAGGTTTAGGGTTAGGGTTAAGGTGAGGGTGAGGATGAGGGTTAAGGTTAGGGTAAGGGTGAGATTTAGGGTTTGGCTTAGGGTTAGAGTAAGGGTTAGGGTTATGGTTAGGTTGAGGGTTAGGGTTAGGGTAAGAGTTAGGGGGAGGGTTAGGGTTAGGGTGAGGGTTAGGGTTAGTGTAAGTGTGAGGGTTAGGATGAGGGTTAGGGTTAGGATTAGGGTTAGGGTGAGGGCTAGGGTGAGGGTGAGGTTTAGGGTTAGGGTTAGTGTGAGGTTTAGGTTTAGGGTGAGGGTAAGTGTGTGTTAGGGATAGGTTTAGGGTTAGGCTTAGGGTTAGGCTGAGGGTGGGGGTGAGGTTGAGGGTTAGGGTTAGGGTGATGGTTTGGGTTATCTTAGGGTGAGGTTTAGTGTTAATGTTAGGGTTAGAGTTAGGGTTAGGGTGAGGTTGAGGTTTAGGAGTAGGTTTAGGGTTAGGGTGAGGTTTAGGGTTAGGATTACGGTTAGGGTGAGGGCTAGGGTGAGGGTTACGGTGAGGGTTAGGTTTAGGGGTACTGTTAAGTTTACGGGTAGGGTTAGGGTTAGGGTGAGTGTTAGGGTGAGGGTTCGGGTGAGTGTGATGGTAAGCCTAAAGGTGTGGATTAGGCTGAGGCTGAGGGTTAAGATAAGTGTGAGTGTAAGTGTTAGGGTGAGGGTTAGGGTTAGGGTGAGTGTTATGGTTAGGGTGAGGGTTAGATTTACGGTTACGGATATTGTTAGGGTTAGGGTTAGGTTTACCCTTACAATGAGGGTGAGGGATAGGGTTAGGTTTAGGGTGAGGTTTAGGGTTAGGGTTATGTTTAGAGTTTGGGTTAGGGTTAGGATTAGGGTTAGGGTGAAGGCTAGGGTGAGGGTGAGGGTTAAGGTTAGGGTTAGGGTTTGGGTTAGGATTAGGGTTAGGGTGAGGGTGAGTGTGTGGGTTCGGGTTAGGTTTAGGGTTAGGCTTAGGGTTAGGCTAAGGGTGAGGTTGATGGTGAGGTTTAGGTTTAGGGTGAGGGTTAGGTTTAGGGGTAGATTGAGGGTGAGTGTATTGGTTAGGGTTAGGTTTAGGATTAGGCTTAGGGTTAGACTAAGTGTGAGGCTTAGGGTGAGGGTTAGGTTTAGGTTTAGGGTGAGGGTTAGGATGAGGGTTAAGGTTAGGATTAGGGTTAGGTTGAAGGCTAGGGTGACGGTGATGTTTAGGGTTAGGGTTACGGTTAAAGTGAGGGTCAGGATTAGGGTTAGAGTTTTGATTAGGTTGAGGGATAGGGTGAGGTTTAGGGTTAGGATTAATGTTATGGTTAGGGTGACGGTGAGGGTTAGTGTTAGGATGTGTGTTAGGTTTAGGGTGAGTGTTAGGGTTAGGGTTACGTTGGTGTCTGGGTTAGTGTTAGGTTGAGGGTTAGAATTAGGTTCAGGGTTAGATTGAGGGTTAGGTTTAGGGTTAGGGTGAGGTTTAGGGTTAGATATAGGGTTAGGGGAGGGTTAGGGTAAGGGTTAGGAATAGGGTTAGTGTTAGGGATTGGGTGAGGGTGAGGGTTAGGTTGAGGTTTATGGTTAGGGTTAGTGTGAGGGTTAGTGTTAGGGTGAGGGTAAGTGTTAGGTTGAGGGTTTGGGTTAGGGTGAGGGTTAGGGTGAGGGTGAGGGTTAGCATTAGCTTTAGGGTTATTGTTAGGTTTAGGTTTAGGGTTACGGTTATTGTGAGGGTGAGTGTGAGGGTTAGGGCTAAGGTTAGGGTGAGATTTAGTGTTTGCATTAGGGTTAGAGTTGGTTTTAGGTTGAGTCTGAGAGCTAGCGTTAGGGTTAGGGTTAGTGTAAGAGTTATGTTTAGGGTGAGGGTTAGGGTGAGGGTGAGGGTTAGGCTTAGGGTTAGGATTAGGATTAGGGTAACGTTTAGGGTGAGTGTGAGGTTTAGGGTTCGGGTTAGGGTGAGGGTAAGTGTTAGGGTGAGGGTTAGGTTTAGGGTGAAGGATATGGTTAGGATGAGGGTTAGGGTTAGGGTTATTGTTATTGTAAGGTTTAGGGCTAGGGTTGTGGTTACGGTGAGGGTGAGGGTTAGGATTAGGGTTAAGGTGAGGTTGAGGTTTAGGTTTAGGGTTAGATTTAGGGTTAGGGTGAGGGTTAGGATGAGTGTTAGGGTTAGGGTTAGGGTGAGAGTTAGGTGGAGGTTAAGGATTAGGGATAGGGTTAGGATTAGTGTTAGGGTGAGGGTGAGTGTGTATGTTAGGGTTAATTTTAGGGTTAGGCTTAGGGTTAGGCTGAGGGTGAGGTTGAGGGTGAGGGTTAGGGTTAAGATGAGGGTTAGGTTTAGGGTTAGGGGAAGGTTAGGATGAGGGTTAGGATTAGGATTAGGGTTAGGTTGAGGGCTATGGTGAGGGTGAGGGTGAGGTTTAGGTTTAGGGTTAGAATGAGGTTTAGGGTTAGGTTTAGGGTGAGGGTGAGATTTAGGTTTAGATTTTGTTTTAGGTTGAGGCTGAGGGTGAGTGTTATGGTTAGGGTTTGTGTTAGGTTTAGGGTTAAGGTGAGGGTTAGGGTGAGGGTGAGGGTTAGGGTTAGGGTTAGGATTAGGATTAGCATAATAGGGTGAGTGTGAGGGTTTTGGTTAGGGTTAGTTTTAGGCTTATGGTTAGGCTGAGTGTGAGGGTGAGGATGAGGGTTAGGGTAAGGGTGAGGGTTAGGGTTCGGGTGAGAGTTTGGGTTCAGGGTCAGTTTAGGATTAGGATGAGATTTAGGGTTACAGTTACGGTCAGCGTGAGGGTTAGGGTTAGGTTGAGGGTTAGGGTTAGGGTGAGGTTTAGGGTGAGGTTAGGATGAGGATTAGGTTTAGCATTAGGGTTAGGGTGAGGGCTAGGGTGAGGATGAGGTTTAGTGTTAGTGTTAGTGTGAGGTTTAGGTTTAGAGTTAGGGTTAGGGTGAGGTTTTGGATGAGGGTTAGGGTAACGATGAGGGTCAGGTTTAGGGTGAAGGTGAAGGTTAGGGCTAGGATTAGGGTTAGGTTGAGGGTGAGTGTTAGGATTAGGGTTAGGGTTAGGTTTAGGGTTAGGTTTAGGGTTACCATTAATGTTATTGTTAAGGTTATGGTTAGAGTTACGGTGAGGGTGAGGGTCAGGGTCAGGGTGAGGTTTAGAGTTAGGGTGAGGTTTAGGGTTAGGGTTAGGGTGAGGGTGATGTTTAGGGTTAGATTTAGGGTTAGGGGGAGGGTTAGTTCGTGGGTTAGTGTTAGTGTTAGTGTTAAGGTAAAGGTGAGGTTGAGGTAAAGGTTTAGGGTTAGGATTGGTTAGGGTGAGGGTGAGTTTGAGGTTTACTGTTAGGGTTAGGCTTAGGCTTAGGGTGAGGCTGAGGGTGAGGGTGGGGCTGAGGATTAGGGTTAAGTTGATGGTTAGGGTTTAGGTTAGGGTGAGGGTTAGGGTTTGGGTTAGTGTTAGAGTTAGGTTTAGGGTAAGGTTGAGGTTTATGGTTAGAGTTAGGGTTAGGGTGAGTGTTAGGTTGAGGGTTAGGGTTAGGGTCATTTTTAGGGTTATGTTTAGGGTGAGATTTAGGGGGAGGGTTAGGGTTAGGGATAGGGTTAAGTTTAGGGTTACAGTGAGGGTGAGTGTGTATGTTTGGTTTAGGTTTAGGTTTAGGCTTCAGTTTAGACTGAGGTTGAGGTTGAGTGTGAGGGTTAAGGGGAGGGGGAGGTTTAGGGTTAGAGTTGGGGTTAGGGTGAGGGTGAGCATAGGTTTAGGGTTATTGTTAGAATTAGTGTTAAGGTGAGGGTTAGGGTGAGTGTCCTATTTAGGGTTAGGGTTAGGATTAGGATTAGGATTAGGCTTAGGGTGAGTGTGAGGATTAGGTTTAGGGTTAGGCTTAGGCTTAAGCTTAGGCTGAGGGTGAGGGTGAGGGTGAGGGTTAGGGTTAGGGTGAGGGTTAGGGTTAGGGTTAGGGTGTGAGTTAGGGTTCAGGTTAAGTTTAGGGTTAGTGTGAGGGTTAGGGTAAGGGTTACGGTGAGGTTTAGGGTTAGGGTTTGGTTGAACGTTAGGGTTAGTGTTAGGGTTAGGGTGATGATGAGGGTTAGGTTTAGGATTAGGTTAGGGTGAGGGTGTATGCTAAGATCAGGATTAGGGTTGTGGTTAGGGTTAGGTTTATGTTTAGGATTAGTGTTATTGTTAGTGTTAGAATTAGAGTTAAGGTGAGGGTGATGGTCAGGGTTAGGTTTAGGTTGAGGTTGAGGTTTAGGTTTAGGGGTCGGATTAGGGTTAGGGTGAGGGTGAGGTTTATGGTTAGATTTAGGGTTAGGGGGAGGGTTAGTTCTTAGATTAAGGTTAGGGTTAGTGTTAGGATTAAGGTTAGGGTGAGGATTAGGTTGAGGTTAAGGGATAGGGGTAGGGGTAAGTTTAGGATTAGGGTTAGGGTGGGGGTGAGTGTGAGGGTTAGGGTTAGGGTTAGGATTATGCTTAGGGTTAGGCTGAGGGTGAGGGTGAGCGTGAGGGTTAGGTTTAGGGTGAGGGTTAGGGTTAGGTTTAGGGTGAGGTTTAGTGTTAGGTTTAGGATTAGGTTCAGGGTGAGGTTTAGGGTTAGAGTTAGGTTTAGGGTGAGGGTGAGTGTGAGGGTTATGGTTAGGGTTAATGTTCGGCTTAAGGTTAGGCTGAGGGTGAGGGTGAGTGTTAGGGTTAGGGTAAGGATGAGTTTTAGGGTTAGGGTTAGGGTTAGAATTAGTGTTAGGGTGAGAGTGAGGTTTAGGGTAGAGTTAGGGTTAGTGTTAGGGTTAGGGCTAGGGTGAGGGTTAGGGTTAGGCTTAGGCTTAGTCCGAGCAGGAGGGTGAGGGTTAGGGTTAGGGTTATGGTGCTGGTTTGTGTTAGGGTTAGTGTTATTGATAGGTTTAGGGTTAGAATTACCGTGAGGGTGTGGGTGCGGGTCACAGTTAGGGTTAGGGTTAGGGTGGGGTTTATGGGAAGGGTTAGGGTGAGGGTTAGGGTGAGGTTTCGGGTGAGTGTGATGGTAAGCCTAAAGGTGAGGTTTAGGCTGAGGCTGAGGTTTAATATAAGGGTGAGTGTGTTAGGTTGAGGGTTATGGTTAGGGTGAGTGTTATGGTTAGGGTAAGGGTTAGAGTTAGGGTTACAGTTATTGTTAGGGTTAGGGTGAGGTTTAGGGTTAGAGTTAGGGTTAGGGGGAGGGTTAGGGTGAACGTTAGAGTTAGGGTTAGTATTAGGGTTAGGGTTAGGGTGAGTGTTAGATTGAGGTTTAATGTTAGGTTTTGGTTTATGTTTAGGATTAGGTTTACGGTGAGGGTGAGTGTGAGGGTTAGGGTGAGGGTGAGGGTTAGATTGAGGATTAGTGTTAGGGTTAGTGTGAGCTTTAGGGTGAGGATGAGGGTTAGGGTAGGTTGTGGGCTATGTTGATGGTGAGGGTTAAGATTAGGGTGAGGTTTAGGGTTAGGGTTATGCTTAGCGTTAGTGTGAGGGTTAGTGCTAGGGGGAGGGTTAGTGTTAGGATGAGGGTAAGTGTTAGGGTGAGGGTTAGGTTTAGGGTGAAGGTTATGGTTAGGATGAGGGTTAGGGTTCAGGTTCGCGTTATTTTTAGGGTTAGGGTTAGGCTTACGGTTACAGTGAGGGTTAGTTTTAGGATGAGGTTTAGGTTTAGGGTTAGGGTTAGTGTAAGGGTTAGGGTGAGGGTGAGGTTTAGGGTTGGAGTTAGGTTTAGTGTTATTGTTGGGGTTAGGGTGAGTTTTAGGGTTAGTGTTAGACTTAGGCTTAGGCTTAGGCTTAGGCTGAGCATGAGAGTGAGGGTTAAGGTCAGGGTTACTGTGCGGTTTAGGGTTAGGGTTAGGGTGAGTGTGAGGTTGAGGGTTAGATATAGGGTTAAGGGGAGGGTTATTGTGTTGGTTAGGGTTAGTGTTAGGGTGAGGGTAAGTGTTAGGGAGAGGGTTAGGAATAGGGTTAAGGTTATTCTTAGGGTTAGGTTTAGGGTTACGGTTACGGTGAGGGTGAGGATGAGGGTTAGGGTTAGGGTTGGGGTGAAGTTTAGGGTTTGGGTTAGTGTTAGAGTTAAGTTTAGGGTGAGGGTGAGGTTTAGGTTAGAGTTAGGGTTAGGGTGAGGGTTAGGTTGAGGGTTAGGTTTAGTGTTCGTGTTAAGGTTAGGGTTAGGGTGAGAGTAGAGGGGAGGGTTAGGGTTAGGGTTAGGGTCAGGATTAGAGTAAGGGTGAGGGTGAGGTTTATGTTTAAGGTGAGTGTTGGGGTTAGCGTTAGAGTGAGGGTTAGCGTGAAGTTTAGGCTTAGGCTTAGGGTTTGGTTATGGGCTATGGTGAGGGTGAGGGTTAGGGTTAGGGTGAGGTTTAGGGTGAGTGTTAGTCTTAGTGTTAGCATTAGGGTTGGGGTTAGGGTTAGGTTTAATATTAGGCAGAGGGTGAAGGTGAGGGTGAGGGTTAGGGGTAGATTTAGGGTTAGGGTGAGGTTTAGAGTTAGGAGTAGGGTTAGGGTGAGGGCTAGAGTGAGGGTGAGGTTTAGGGTTAGGTTTGGGGTGAGGTTTAGAGTTAGGGTTAGAGTTAAGTTTAGGGTGAGGCTGATTGTGAGGTTTAGGGTTAGGGTTAGTGTTAGATTTAGGGATAGGTTGAGGGCTAGGGTGAGGGTGAGGGTTACACTTACCCTTATGATTATTATTAGGGTAAAGGTTAGGGTGAGTGTGAAGGTTAGGATTAGGGTTAGGCTTAGGGTTAGTTTGAGGGTGAGGTTGAGGTTGAGGGTTAGGGTTAGGGTGAGGTTTAGGGTTAGGGTTAGGGTGAGAGTTAGGGTTCTGGTTAAGTTTAAGATTAGTGTGAGGGTTAGGGTTAGGGTTACGGTGAGCATGAGGGTTAGGGTTAGGTTGAGGGTGAGGGTTAGTGTTAGGGTTAGGGGGTGGGTTAGTGTTAGGTTTAGGGTGAGGGTTAAGAGGAGAATTAGGGTTACCATTATGGTTAGGGTGAGGGCTAGGGTGAGGTTGAGGGTTAGGTTTTGTGTTAGGGTAAGCTTTCGGGTTAGGGTTAGGTTTAGTGTGAGGGTTTGGTTGAGGGTTAAGATTAAGTTGAGGGTGAGGTTTCGGGTTAGGGTTAGGGTTAGGGTTAGGGTTATTGTTAGGGATAGGGTTCAGGTTATGGTTATGGTTAAGGTGCGGGTAAAGGGTAGGATTAGGGTAAGGATTAGGATGAGGTTTAGGTTTAGAGTTAGGGTTAGGGTGAGAATAAGGTTTAGGGTTAGATTTTGGGTTAGTGTTAGGGTTAGCGTTAGGGTGATGGTTAGGGTTAGGGTTCGGCTTAGGCTTAGGCCGAGCATGAGGGTGAGGGTTAGGGTTAGGGTGAGGGTTACAGTGATGTTTAGGGTTAGGATTAGGGTTAGGTTGAGGGCTAGGGTGAGGGTTAGGGTGGGCGTTAGGGTTAGGGATAAGGTTAGGTTTAGAATTAGGGTTAGGGTGAGGGTTAGGTTTAGGGTTTTGGTTAGGGTGAGGGTAAGCTGAGGATTATGGTTAGGTTTAGGGTTAGGGTTAGGTTTAGGGTTAGGTTTAGGGTTAGGTTTAGGGTTATGGTTAGGGTTAAGGTGAGGTTTAGGTTTAGGGTTAGGGTTAGGATTAGGCTTAAGTTTAGGCTGAGGTTGACAGTGGGGGTGAGGATTCGGGTTAGGTTTAGGGTTAGGGTTATTGTTAGTGTTATGGTTAGGGTTAAGTTTGCTGTGAGGATGTGGCTGATGGTGAGGTTTATGGTTAGGTTTAAGGTTAAGGTTAGGGTTAGGGTGAGGCTTAGGGTTAGACTCAGGGTGATGGTGGGGGTTAGGATTAGGGTTAGGGTTAGTGTTAGGGTTATTGTTAGTGCTATGGTTAGGGTTAAGTTTGCGGTGAGGTTGAGGCTGAGGGTGACGATTATGGTTAGGGTTAGGGTTTGGGATAGAGTTAGGGTTATTGTTAGGTATAGAGTTAGAGTTAAAGTGAGGTTGAGGGTGAGTGTGAAGGATAGGGTTACAGTGAGTTTTAGGGTGAGGTTTAGGGTTAGGGTTAGGGTTAGGGTGAGGGTGAGGTTAAGGGTTAGACTTAGGGTTAGGGGGAGGGTTAGGGTGAGGTTTAGGGCTAGGGTTAGTGTTCGGGTTAGGGTGAGGTTTAGGGTTAGGGTTAGGGTGAGGGTGAAGTTTTTAGTGTTAGGCTTAGGGTTAGAGATAGGTTTAGGGTGAGGTTGAGATTTAGGGGTAGAGTTAGGATTTGGGTGAGGGTTAGGTTGAGGGTTAGGGTTAGGGTGAGGGTTAAGCTGGGGGTGACGGTAAGGGTAAAGTTGAGGGTTAGGCCTAGGGTGAAGGTTACAGTAGGGTGAGGGTTTGGTTATGGATGGGGGGTAGGGTTAGGGTGAGGGTCAGGGTGAGGGTTAGATTGAGGATTAGTGTTAGTGTTAGTGTGAGGTTTAGGGTGAGGATGACCGTTAGGGTTAGGGTGAGGGCTAGGGTGAGGTGAGGATTAGGTTTAGTGTTAGGTTGAGGTTAGGGTTAGTTTGAGGGTTATGGTTAGGGTCAGGGTTAGGGTTAGGGTTAGTTTTAGTGTTAGTGTTAGGGTTAGGGTTAGGTTAAGGTTAGGGTTACGGTTATTGTTAGGCTTAAGGTTAGGATGAGTTTTAGGTTTAGGTTTAGGTTTAGAGTTAGGGTTAGTGTGAGGGTGAGGTTTAGGGTTAGAGTTAGGGTTAGTCTTAGGGTTAGGGTTAGGGTGAGAGTTAGGTTTAGGGTTAGGCTTAGGCTTTGGCTTTGGTTTAGTTAGGCCCAGCATGTGGATGAGGGATAGGGTTAGGGTTAGGGTGAGGGTTAAGGTTAGGGTTAGAGTGAGGATTAGGATGAGGTTTAGGGTTATGATCAGGGTTAGGCTGAGGGTTAGGGTGAGTGTTAGGATTAGGGATAGTGTTAGGTTTAGGATTAGGTTTAGGGTGAGAGTGAATATGAGGGTTATAATTAGGGTTAGGGTTAGGCTTAGGGTTAGGGTGAAGGTTAGTGTTAGGGTTTGGTTAGGGTGAGGGTGGGCTGAGGATTAGGGTTAGGTTTAGGTTTAGGGTTAGTGTTAGTGTTAGTGTTAGGCTTAGTGTTACAGTGAGGGTTAGGCTTAGGGTTAAGGTTATTGTTAGAGTTAGGGTTAGGGTTACAGTTACAGTGAGGGTGCGGGCGAGGTTTAGCGTTAGGATTATGGTGAGATTTAGTGTTAGGGTTAGGGTTAGAGTTAGGGTTAAGGTGAGGGTGAAGTTTAGGGGTAGAGTCATGGTTAGGGTGAGGGTTAGGGTGAGGGTTAGTGTTAGGGTGAGGGTTAGCGTGGGGGTGACAGTACGGGTAAACGTGAGGGGTAAGATGAGGGTGGGGGTTATCATAAGGGTGAGGGTTAGGGTTAGGGTGAGAGTTAGGGTTAGAGGTAGGGTGAGGATGAGGGTTAGATTGAGGATTAGTGTTAATGTTAGTGTGAGGTTTAGGGTGAGGATGATTGTTAGGGTTAGGGTGAGGGCTAGGGTGAGGGTGAGGTTTAGGGTTAGGTTTAGGGTAAGGTTTAGGGTTTGGGTGATGGTTAGGGTTAGTGTCAGTGTTAAACTTAGGGTTAGGGTGAGGGTTAGGATGAGGTTTATGGTTAGGATTAGGGTTAGAGTGAGGGCTAGGATGAGGCTTAGGGTGAGGTTTAGTGTAAGGTATAGGGTTATGTTTAGGATTAGGGTTAGGGTGAAGGTTAGTGTGAGGGTTAGGGTTAGGGTGAGGTGAGCGTTAGGGTTAGGGTTGCAGTAAGGGTTCGGATTAGGGGTAGGGTTAAGCTTAGGGTTAGGCTGAGGGTGAGGGTGGGCGTGAGGTTTAGGTTTCGGTTAGGGTTAGGTTTAGGGTTATTGTTAGTGTTATGGTTAGGGTTAATTTGCGGTGAGGGTGAGGCTGAGGGTGAGGGTTATGGTTGGGTTAAGTTTAGTGTTAGGTTTAGTGGTAATGTTAGGTTTAGGGTTAGAGTTACGGTGAGGTTGAGGTGAGGGTGAGGGTTAGGGTAAGGGTGAGGTTTAGGGTGAGGTTTACGGTGAGTGTTAGGGTTAGGGTTAGGGTGAGTGTAAGGGTTAGGTTGAAGGTTAGGCTTAGGTTTAGGATGAGGGTGAGGGTGGGGGTGAGGATTAGGGTAAGGGTGATGGTTCGGGTTAGTGTTAGTGTTATTGTTAGGGTTAGGGTTAGAGTTCCTGTGAGGGTGAGGGTGCGGGTGAGGGTTAGGGTTAGGGTTTGGGTGGGGTTTAGGGTTAGGGTTAGGGTTAGTGTTAGTTTGAGGGTGAGGTTTAGGTTTAGATATATGGTTCAGGAGAGGGTTAGGTATAGGGTTAGTGTTAGGGTTAGTGTTAGGGTTAGGTTGAGGGTGAGGGTTAGATTGAGGTTTAGAGTTAGGTTTAGGGTTAGTGTGATGGTTAGTGTTAGGGTTAGGATTAGTATTAGGGTCAGGGTAAGTGTTAGGGTGAGGGTTTGGGTTAGTGTGAAGGTTATGTTTAGGGTTAGGGTGAGGTTTAGGTTTTGGGTTAGAGTTAGGTTTAGGGTGAGTGGTAGGTTGAGGGTTAGGGTTAGGGTTAATGTTAGGGTTAGGGTTATGTTGAGAGTAAGGGGGAGGATTAGGGTTAGGGCTAGGGATCGATTAGGGTTAGGGTGAGGGTGAGTGTGTGTGTTAGGGTTAGGTTTAGGGTTAGGCTTAGTTTTAGGCTCAGGGTGAGGTTGAGGATGAGGGTTAGGGTTAGGGTGAGGGTTAGGCTTCGGGTTAAGTTTAGGGTTAGGGTAAAGGTTATGTGAGGGTGAGGGTTAGGGTTAGGTTGAAGGTTATGGTTAGCGTGAGGGTGAGGGTGAGGGTTAGCTTTAGGGTTAACGTGAGAGTTAGGATGAGGGTTAGTTTTAGGATTAGGGTTAGAGTGAGGGCTATTGTGTGTGTGAGGTTTAGGGTAAGGGTTAGGGTGAGGTTTAGGGTTACGGTAAGGGTTAGGGTTAGGGTGAGGGTGAGGTTTAGGGTTAGAGTTAGTGTTAGGGTGAGGCTGAGGGTGAGGATTAGGGTTAGGGTTAGTTTTAGATTTAGGGTTAGGATGAGGGTTAGGGTTAGGCTTAGGGTAAGGCTTAGGGTTAGGATTAGGATTAGGGAAAGGTTTCAGGTAAGTCTGAGGGTTTGGGTTAGGTTTAGGGTTAGGCTTTGGGTTAGGCTGAGGGTAAGGGTGAGGGTGAGAGTTAGGGTTAGGGTGAGGTTTAGGGTTAGGGTTAGAGTGAGTGTTAGGGTTAGGTTGAGGGTTAGGCATAGGGTTATGGTGAGGGTTAGGGTTAGGGTTAGGGTGATGGTTAAGATGAGGATTAGCGTTAGGTTTAGAGTTAAGGTGAGGGCTAGGGTGAGGGTGAGGGTTAGGGTTAGGGTTAGGGTGAGGTTTAGAGTTAGGGTTAGGGATAGCGTGAGGGTTAGGATGAGGGTTAGGTTTACGGTGACATGAGGGTTAGGGTTAGGGTGGGGCTTAGGCTTAGGGTTAGGCTGAGGGTGAGGGTGGGGTGAGGATTAGGGTTAGTGTGTTGGTTAGGATTAGGGTTAGGATGAGGGCTAGTGTGATGGTGAGGTTTAGGGTAAGGCTTAGGATTAGGCTTAGGTTTAGGCTGAGTGTGCAATTGAGGGTGAGGCTTAGGGTTAGGGTGATGTTTAGGTTTAAGTTTAGGGTGAGGTTTAGGATGAGTTTTAGTGTTAGGGTGAGCGTAAGGGTGAGGATGATTGTAAGGGTAAAAGTGAAGTTTAAGCTGAGGGTTAGGGTTAAGATAAGGCTGAGGGTTAGGGTTAGGTTTAGGGTTAGGGTAAGGGTTAGGGTTAGGGTTAGGTTGAGGGTTAGATTGAGTATTAGGGTTAGGGTTAGTGTGAGGTTTAGGGTGAGCATGAGGGTCTGGTTTAGGTTGAGGGTGAGGGTTAGAATTAGGTTTAGGGTGAGGGCTAGGGTGAGGTTTAGGAGTAGGGTGAATGTTAGGGTTAGTTTGAGGCTTAGTGTTAGGGTTAGGGTTAGTGTTAGGGTGAGTGTAAGTTCTAGGGTGAGGATTACCCTTAGGGTGAGGGTTATGGTTAGGGTGAGGGTTAGGGTTAGGGTTAAAGTAATTGTTAGAGTTAGGGTTAGGTTTAAACTTACGGTGAGAGTGAAGGTGATGGTTAGGTTTAGGGTTAGGGTGAGGTTTAGTGTTAGGTTTAGGGTTACAGTTAGGGTTAGATGAGGGTGAGGTTTAGGGGTAGATTTAGGGTTAGGGTGAGGGATAAGGTGAAGGTGAAGTTTATGGTTAGTGTAGGGTTAGGGTTAGTGTTAGGGTGAAGGTAAGAGTTAGGGTGAGGGTTAGGGTGAGGTTTAGGGTGAGGGTTAGGCTTATGGATAGTGTTAGGTGTAGGATTAGGGTTAGGGTGAGGGTGAGTGTGAGGTTTAGTGTTAGGGTTAAGCTTAGGGATAGGGATAGGGTTTCATTGAGGGTGAGGGTGAGGCTAAGGATAAGGGTTAGGTTGAGTGTTAGGGTTAAGATTATGGTGATGGTTAGAGTTAGGGTTAGGCTTAGGCTGAGGGTGAGGGTGATTGTGGGGGTGCATAATAGGGTTAGGGTTAGGATTAGGTTTATTGTTAGTGTTATGGTTAGGGTTAAGTTTGCTGTGAAGTTGAAGCTGAGGGTGAGGTTTATGTTTAGGGTTAGGGTTAGAATTAGTGATATTGTTAGGGTTAGGGTTAGCGTTCCGATGAGGTTGAGGGGGAGGGGAGGTTTAGGGTTAGGGGGAGGGTTAGGGTGAGATTTAGGGTTAGAGTTAGTGTTAGGGTTAGGGTGAGGGTGAGGGTTAGGTTGAGGTTTAGGGATAGGGTTACGTGTAGGATTAGGTTTAGGGTGAGGATGAGTATGTGGGTTAGGATGAGGGATAGGCTTAGGCTTAGGGTAAGGATGAGGTTGAGTGTGGGGGTGAAGATTAGGGTTAGGGTGATGGTTCGGGTTAGGCTTAGTGGTATTGTTAGGGTTAGGATTAGAGTTCCCGTGATGGGGAGGGTGCGGGTGAGGGTTAGGGTTAGGGTTAGTGTAAGGTTTACGGTAAGGGTTAGGGTAAGGGTTTGGGTGAGGGTGAGATTTAGGGTGAGATATTGGTTTAGGGGGGGTTAGTGTTAGGGTTAGTGTTAGGGTTAGGGTGAGGGTCAGGTTTAGGTTGAGGTTTTGGGTTGGGGTTAGGGTTAGTTGGAGGGTTAATGTTAGAGTTATGGTTTGTGTTAGGGTGAGGGTAAGTGTTAGAGTGAGGGTATGGGTTAGGGTGAGGGTTATGGTTTGTGTGCGGGTTAGGATTAGGGTTATGGTTTTAGTTAGGTTTAGGTTTAGGGATAGGCTTAGGGTTAGGCTGAGGGTGATATTGAGGGTGAGGGTTACTGTTAGGATGAGGGTTAGAGTTAGGGTTAGGGTGATGGTTAGGGTTAGTGTTAGGGTTAGGGTGAGTGTTAGTTTGAGGGTAAATGTTAGGTTGAGGGTTATGGTAAGGGTGAGGTTTAGGGTTAGGGTTAGAGATACTGTTAGATTTAGGTTTAGTGTTAGAGTTAGGGTTAGGGTGAGAGTGAGGTTTAGGGTTAGAGTTAGGCTTAGTGTTAGGGTTAGGGTTAGGGTGAAGGTTAGGGTTAGGACTAGGCTTAGGTTTAGGCTTAGGCTTAGGCCGAGCTTGAGGGTGAGGGTTAGGGTCAGGATGAGGGATAGGGTTAGGGTTAGGGTTAGGGTGAGGTTAAGGATGATGTTTAGGGTTAGGATTAGGGTTAGGATGAGGGCTAGGGTGAGGCTTAGGGTGAAGGTTAGGGTAAGGTATAGGTTGACATTTAGGATTAGGGTTAGGGTGAGGGTGAGTGTGAGGGTTAGGGTTAGGTTTAGGGTGAGGTTAGGTTTAGGGTTAGGGTTATGGTTACAGTGAGGGTTAAGTTTAGGGTTAGGGTTAGGCTTAGGGTTAAGCTGAGGGGGAGGGTGGCGGTGAGGATTAGGGTTAGGGTTAGGGTTAGGGTTATTGTTAGTGTTATGGTTAGGGTTAAGTTTGCGGTGATGGTGAGGCTGAGGGTGAGGGTTATGATTAGGGTTAGGGTTAAGGTAAGGCTTAGGGTTAGGCTGAGGGTGTGGTTGAAGGTGAGGGTTAGGTTTAGGGTTAGTGTTAGAGTTAGGTTTAGGTTTAAGGTGAGGTTTAGGTGAGGGTTAGGTTTAGGGTTAGGGTAAGGTTTAGGGTTCGGGTTAGGGTTAGGTTTAGCGTTAGGGTTAGTGTGAGGTTGAGGTTTTGGGTTAGAATTAGGGTTAGGTTGAGGCTGAGGGTGAGGGTCAGGTTTACATTTAGGCTTAGGATTAGGCTTAGGCTTAGGCCGAGCATGAGGGTGAGGTTTAGGGTTAGGGTTAGGGTTAGGTGAGTGTTACGGTG
Organism: Dipodomys merriami; assembly: GCF_024711535.1. NCBI lineage: Eukaryota > Metazoa > Chordata > Mammalia > Rodentia > Heteromyidae > Dipodomys > Dipodomys merriami. The sequence continues at coordinate 177,276 of NW_027206352.1, read as the reverse complement.
AGTGTAAAGGGTTAGTGTTAAGGTTAGGTTTAGCCTTAGGTTTAGGCTGAGGGTGAGGGTGAGGGTGAGGTTGAGTTTTAGAGTTAGTGTTAGGGTTACGGTTAGGGTTAGGGTGAGGGTCAGGTTTACGGTTAGGCTTAGGATTAGGCTGAGGCTTAGGCCAAGCATGAGGGTGAGGTTTAGGGTTAGGGTGAGGGTTAGGGTGGGGTTGTCGGTAAGGGTAAACGTGAGGGTTAGGCTGACGGTGAGGGTTACTGTAAGTGAGGGTTAGCATTAGGGTGAGGTTTAGGGTGAGGGGTAGAGTGAGGGTGAGGGTTACATTGAAGATTAATATTAGGGTTAGGGTGAGGTTTAGGGGGAGGATGAGGGTTAGGGTTATGGTGAGGGCTAGGTTTAAGGATAGGGTTAGCTTTAGGGTTAGGGTGATGGTTAGGGTTAGTGTGAGGGTCAGTGTTAGTGTTAGGGTTTGTGTGAGGGTGAGGGTAAGTGTTAGGGTGACGGTGAGGGTTAGGGTGAGGTTTACGGTGAGGGTGAGGGTGAAGGTTAGGATTAGGATTAGGATGAGGTTTAGGTTTAGGTTTAGGGTTAGAGTTAGGGTTAGGGTGAGAGTGAGGTTTATGTTTAGAGTTAGGGTTAGTGTTAGGGTTAGGGTTAGAGTTAGGATTAGTGTTAGGGTTAGGGTTAGGTTTAGGGTTAGGATTAGGGTTAAGATGAGGGTTTGGTTTAGGATTAGGGTTATGTTGAGGGCTAGGGTGAGGTTGAGGTTTAGTGTTAGGTTTAGGGTGAGGTTTAAGTTTAGGTTTAAGGTTAAGGTCAGTGTGAGTTTGAGGTTTAGGGTTAGAGATAGGGGAAGGGTGAGGGTTAGGGTGAGGGTTAGGGTTAGGGTTAGTGTTAGGGTTAGGGTTAGGGTTACGGTGAGGGTGAGTGTGTGTGTTAGAGTTAGGGTTAGGATTAGGATTAGGGTTAGTGAGAGGGTGAGTGTTAGGGTTACGTTGAGGCTTAGGTTTATCGTTAGGGTGAGATTTAGGGTTAAGGTTTAGGGTTAGGGTGAGGGTTATTTTTAGTGTTATGATTACGGTTAAGTTTGTGGTGAAGGTGAGGCTGAGGGTGAGGGTGAGGGTTAGGTTTATTGTTAAGGTTAGGTTTAGGGTTAGGATTAGTGTTATTGTTAAAGTTAGGGTTAGAATTAGGGTGAGGGTGGGGTGAGGGTTAGGGTTAGGGTTAGGGTGAGTTTTAGGTTTAGGGTTAGGGATAGTGTGAGGGTTAGTTTTTGGGTTAGGGTTAGTGTTAGGTTAAGGTAAGTGTTAAGGTGAGGGTCAGGGTTAGGGTGAGGGCTATGGTGAGGGTGAGGGTGAGGGTTAGGGTTAGGCTTAGGCTTAGGGTTAGACTGAGGCTGAGGTTGAGGTTGAGGGTTAGGGTTAGTGTGATGGTTAGGGTTACGGTTAGGGTGAGGGTTAGAATGTGGGTTAGGGTTAGGGTGAGGTTTAGGGTGAGGGTGACAGTAAGGGTAAAGGTGAGGGTTAGTGTTAGGATGAGGTTTAGGGTTAGAATTAGTGTTAGGATGAGGGCAAGGGCGAGGGTGAGGTTTAGGGTTAGCATTATGTAGAGGTTTAGGATTAGGGTTAGTTTTAGGGTTAGGATGAGGTTTAGGGTTAGGGTTACGGTGAGGGTGAGGGTGAGGGTTAGGGTTAGGGTTAGGGTGAGGATGAGGGTTAGATTTAGTGTTAGGGTTAGGATTTTTGTTAGTGTTATCGTTAAGGTTAATTTTACATTGTGGTTGAGGCTGAGGGTGAGGGTTAGGGTTAGGGTTAGTTTGAGGTTTAGGGTTAGGGTTAGGGTTAGTGTTAAGGTGAGGGGTTGGGTTAGGGTGAGGGTTAGTGTGAGGGTGAGGGTTAGTGTTAGGTTTAGGGTTTGTGTTATTGTTAGGGTTAGGGTTAGAGTTACTGTGAGGATGAGGGTGAAGGTGAGTGTGAAATTTAGGGTTAGGCTTAGCCGTAGTCTTAGGCTTAGGCCGAGCGTGAGGATGAGGGTAAGGGTTAGGGTTAGGGTGATTGTTAGGGTTTTAGGGTTAGGGTGAGGTTTAGGTTTAGGATTAGGGCTACGGTGAGGGCTAGGGTGAGGGTGAGGGTTAGGGTTAGCCTTAGGTTGAGGTTTAGGGTTAGGGTTAGTTTTAGGGTTAGGGTGAGTGTTAAGGTGACAGTTACGGTGAGGGTGAGGGTTAGGGTTAGGTTAAAGGTTACGGTTAGGGTTAGGGTGAGGGTTAGGGTGAGGTTTAGTGTTAGGGTTAGGGTTAGGGTTAGGTTAGGATTAGGGTTAGGGTTATTGTTAGGGTTAAGGTTAGGATGAGGTTTAGGTTTAGGTTTAGTGTTAGAGTTAGAGTTAGTGTGAGGGTGAGGTTTAGGTTTAGAGTTAGTGTTACGGGGAGGGTTATGGGGAGGGTCAGGGTTAGGGTTAGTGTTAGGGTTAATGTTAGGGTGAGGGTTAGGTTGAGGTTTAGTGTTAGTGTTAGGGTTGGGTTTAGGATTAAGGTTATGGTGAGGCTGAGTGTGTGGGTTAGAGTTAGGATTAGGCTTAAGCTTAGGGTTAGGCTGAGGGTGAGGGTGGGGTTGAGGATTAAGTTAAGGGTGATGGTTAGGGTTAGGGTTAGGGTTAGGATTAGGGTTAGGGTGATGTCTAGGTTGAGGGTTAGGGTTAGGGTTAGGCTTAGGGTTACAGTCAGGGTGAGGGTTAGGATGAGGGTTAGGCTTAGTGTGAGGGTTAGGGTGAGGGTGACATTAATGGTGAAAGTGAGAGTTAGGCTGAGAGTGAGGATTAAGGTAAGGGTGAGCGTTAGAGTTAGGGTGAGGGTTAGGGTTAGGGTTAAGGTGAGGGTGAGGTTTATATTGAGGATTAGTTTTAGGGTTAGTGTGAGGTTTAGGGTGAGGATGAGGTTTAGGGTTAGGGTGAGGGCTAGGGTGAAGGTGAGTGTTAGGGTTGGTGTGAGTGCTAATGTTAGGGTTAGTTTTAGTGTTATGGTGAGTTTAAATGTTAGGGGGAGGGTTAGGGTTAGGTTGAGTGTTATGGTTAGAATGGTGGTTAGGGTTAGGGTTATTGTTAGGGTTAAGATTAGGGTTACGGTTACAGTGAGGGTGAGGGTTAGGGTTAGGGTGAAGGTTAGGTTTATGTTTAGAGTTAGAGTTAGAGTTACGGTTAGGGTGAGGGTGAGGTTTAGGGTTAGTGTTAGCTTTTGTGTTAGGGTTAGGGTTAGGGTGAGCATTAGTGTGAGGGTTAGGGTTAGGCTTAAGCTTAGGCTTAGGGTTAGGCTTAGGCCGAGCATGAGGTTGAGGTTTAGGGTTAGGGTTAGGGTGAGGGTTAGGGTTAGGGTGAGCGCTAGGATGAGGTTTAGGGTTAGGATTAGGGTTAGGGTGAGCGCTAGGGTGAGGGTTACTGTGAGGGTTATTGTTAGGTTTAGGATTAGGTGTAGGTTGAGGGTCATTGTGAGGGTTAGGGTTAGGGTTAGGGTTAGGCTTAGGTTTAGAGTGAGGGTTAGGATTAGGGTTTGGTTTAGGGTGAGGGGGGGTTAGGGTTAGGGTTAGGGTGAGTATGAGAGTGAGGTTAGGGTTAGGGTTAGTGTGAGTGTTAGGGTTACAGTGAGGGTTATGGTTAGGGTGAGGGTTAGGGTTAGATTTAGGGTGAGGGTGAGGGCTAGTGTGAGGGTGAGGTTTAGGGTTAGGGTGAGGATGAGGTTTAGGGTGAGGGTGAGGATTTGTGTTAGTGTTACCGTGAGGTTTAGGGTTATGGTTAGGGTTAGGGTTAGGGCGAGTGTGAGGTTTAGGCTTAGATATAGGGTTAGGGTGAGGGTTAGGGTGAGGTTAAGGGTTAGTGTGAGGGTTAGGGGTAGGGGTAGGGTGAGGGTTAGCGTTAGGGTGAGTGTTAGGGTTAGGATTATGTTTAGGGTATTTGCTAGGTTGAGTGGTAGGTTTAGGGCCAGGGTGAAGTTGACGGTTAGGGTTAGGGTTAGCGTGCGGTTTAGGTTTAGGGTGATGGTTAGCATTAGGCTTATGGTTAGGGTTAGGGTGTGGGTGAGGTTTAGGGTTAGAGTTAGGGTTAGGGTGAATGTTAGGGTTAGAGTTAGTGTTAGGGTTATGGTGAGGTTTAGGGTTTGGTTTAGGGTTAGAGTTAGGGTTAGGGTGAGGGTGAGATTTAGGGTTAGAGTTAGGGTTAGGGTGAGGTTTAGGTTGATGGTTAGGGTTAGGCTTAGAGTTAGGTTTAGGGTGAGGGTGAGAGTTAGGGGGAGTGTTAGGGTTAGGGTTAGTGTTAGGGTTAGGATTAGGGTTTGGATAAGGTTGAGTGTGCGTGTTAGGGTTAGGTTTAGGGTTAGGCTTAGGGTTAGGCTGAGGGTGACGTTGAAGGTGAGGGTTAGGGTTAGGGTTAGTGTTAGGGTTAGGATTAGGTTTAGGGTGAGAGTTAGGGTGAGGGTGAGGGATAGGGTTAGGGTTAGGATTAAAATTAGGGTTAGGGTTAGGGTTAGTGTGAGGGTTAGTGTTAGGGTTAGTGTTAGGCTTAAGGTTAGGCTGAGCATGAGGGTGAGGGTGAGGGTTAGTTTTAGGGTGAGGGTTAGGGTTAGGGTGAGGTTTAGTGTTAGGGTTAGGGTTAGAGTTAGGGTTAGTGTTATTGTTAGGTTTAAGGTGAGAGTTAGGGGGAGGGTTAGGGTTAGGGTTAGGTTTAGGGTTCGGGTTAGGGTTAGCTTTAGCGTTAGCGTTAGGGTGAGGTTGAGGTTTTGGGTTAGAATTAGGGTTAGGGTGAGGCTGAGCGTGAGGATTAGGGTTAGGGTTAGTGTTAGGGTTAGGGTTAGGGTGAGTGTTAGGGTGAGTGTGAGGGTTAGTGTTAAGGTTAGGTTTAGCCTTAGGTTTAGGCTGAGGGTGAGGTTGAGGTTTAGAGTTAGTGTTAGTGTTAGGGTTAGGGTTAGCGTGAGGGTCAGGTTTACGGTTAGGCTTAGGATTGGGCTTAGGCTTAGGCCGAGCATGAGGGTGAGGTTTAGGGTTAGGGTGAGGGTTAGTGTGTGGGTGACGGTAAGGGTAAAAGTGATTGTTAGGCTGACGGTGAGGGTTACTCTAAGGGTGAGGGTTAGCATTAGGGTGAGGTTTAGGGTTAGGGGTAGAGTGAGGGTGAAGGTTACATTGAAGATTAGTGTTAGGGTTAGGGTGAGGTTTAGGGGGAGGATGAGGGTTAGGGTTAGGTTGAGGGCTAGGGTGAGGGCTAGGTTTAAGTTTAGGGTTAGCTTTAGGGTTAGGGTGATGGTTAGAGTTAGTGTGAGCGTCAGTGTTAGTGTTAGGGTTTGTGTTAGGGTGAGGGTTAGGGTTAGGGTGTGGTTATGGTGAGGGTGAGGGTGAAGGTTAGGATTAGGATTAGGATAAGGTTTAAGTTTAAGTTTAGGGTTAGAGTTAGGGTTATGGTGAGTGTGAGGTTTATGTTTAGAGTTAGGGTTAGTGTTAGGGTTAGGGTTAGAGTTAGGATTAAGGTTAGGGTGAGGGTGAGTGTGAGGTTTAGGGTTTGGGTTAGGCTTATGCTGAGGGTGAGGATGGGGGTGAGGATTAGGGTTAGGGTGATGGTTAGGGTTAGGGTTAGGTTGAGGGTTAGGATGAGCGTTAGATTTAGGGTGAGGGTTAGGGTGAGGGTGAAAGTAAGTGTAAGGGTGAGGGTTAGGGTAAGGGTGAGGGTTAAGATAAGTGTGAGGCTTAGGGTTAGGGTTAGGCTTAATGTAAGGGTTCGGGTTAAGGTTAGGGTTCGGGTTAGATTGAGGATTAGGTTTAGGGTTAGTGTGAGGTTTAGCATGAGGATGAGGATTAGGGTAGGGTGAGGGTGTGGGTTAGAATTAGGGTTAGGGTGAGGACTAGAGTGAGGGTAAGGTTTAGGGTTAGGTTTAGGGTTAGGATGAGGTTTAGGATTAGGATGAGAGTTAGGGTTAGTGTGAGGGTTAGTTTTAGGGTTAGGGTTGGTGTTAGGGTGAGGTTAAGTGTTCGGTTGAGTGTTAGGTTTAGGGTGAGTGTTATGGATAGTGTTAAGGTTAGGGTTATGGTTACGTTGAGTTTGAGGGTGAGGGTTAGGGTTAGGGTGAGGTTTAGTGTTCGTGTTAGGGTTAGGGTTAGTGTTAGGGTGAGGTTTAGGGTTAGGATGATGGTTAGGGTTAGTGTGAGGGTTAGTGTTAGTGTTAGGGTGAGGGTTAGTGTTAGCGTGAGGGTTAGTGTTAGGGTGAGGGTTATGATTAGGGTGAGGTTCAGGATTAGGGTTAAGTTTATTGTTAGGGTTAGGGTTAGGGTTAAGGTTACGGTGAGGGTAAGGCTGAGGGTTAGGTTTGGGTTAGAATGAGGTTTAGGTTTAGGGTTAGGCTTAGAGTTAGGGTTAGGGTGAGGGTGAGGTTTAGGGTTGGAGTTAGGGCTAGTGTTAGGGTGAGGGTTAGGGTTAGGGTTACGATGAGGGTAATGCTGAGGGTTAGGTTTGGGTTAGAATGAGGTTTAGGTTTAGGGTTAGGCTTAGAGTTAGGGTTAGGGTGAGGGTGAGGTTTAGGGTTGGAGTTAGGGCTAGTGTTAGGGTGAGGGTTAGGGTTAGGGTTATGGTGAGGGTAATGCTGAGGGTTAGGTTTGGGTTAGAATGAGGTTTAGGTTTAGGGTTAGGCTTAGAGTTAGGGTTAGGGTGAGGGTGAGGTTTAGGGTTGGAGTTAGGGCTAGTGTTAGGGTGAGGGTTAGGGTTAGGGTTACGGTGAGGGTAATGCTGAGGGTTAGGTTTGGGTTAGAATGAGGTTTAGGTTTAGGGTTAGGCTTAGAGTTAAGGTTAGGGTGAGGGTGAGGTTTAGGGTTGGAGTTAGGGTTAGTGTTAGGGTGAGGGTTAGGGTGAAGGTTAGGGTTAGGGTGAGGGTTAGGATGAGGCTTAGCGTTAGGATTAGGTTTAGGGTTAGGGCGAGGGTGAGGGTGAGTGTTAGGTTTAGGCTTAGGCTTAGGCTTAGGGTTAGGCTTAGGTTGAGAGGGAAGTTGAGGGCTTGTGTTAGGGTGATGGATAGGATTAGGGTTCGAATGAGTGTTAGGATGAGTGTTAGGGTTAGGGTGAGGGTTAGGATGAGTGTGACGGTAAGAATAAAGGTCAGGGTTAGGCTGAGGGTGAGTGTTCCCTTAAGGGTGAGAGTTAGGATTAGGGTGAGGGTTAGGGTAAGGGTTAGGGTGAGGTTTAGGGAGAGGGTGAGGGTTAGATTGAGGATCAGTTTTGGGGTTTGTGTGAGGTTTAGGGTGAGGATGAGGGTTAGGTTTAGGTTGAGGGTTAGGGTTAGAATTAGGGTTAGGGTGAGGGCTAGGGAGAGGCTGAGGGTTAGGGTTAGGTTTAAGGTGAGGTTTAGGGTTAGAGTGAGAGTTAGGGTTACTGTGAGGGTTAGTGTTAGAGTTAGAGTTAATGTTAGGGTGAGGGTAAGTGTTAGGGTGAGGCTTAGGGTTAGGGTGAGGGTTATGGTTAGGGTGAGGGTTAAGGTTAGGTTTAGGGTGATTGTTAAGTTTAGAGTTAGGGTTACAGTGAGGGTGAGGGTGAGGGTTAGGGTTAGAATGAGGTTTAGGGTTAGGGTTAGGGTTAGAGTTAGGGTGAGGGTCAGGGTGAGGTTTAGGGTTAGAGTTAGGGTGCAAGTGAGGGTTAGGATGAGGGTGCGGGTGAGGTTTATTGTTAGGTTTAGGGTTAGGGTGAGGCTTAGGGTTAGGGTGAGAGTTAGGGTTAGTGTGAGGGTTAATGTTAGGGTTAGGGTTTGTGTTAGGGTGAGGTTAAGTGTTAGGTTGAGGGTTAGGTTTTGGGTGAGTGTTATGGATAGTGTTAAGGTTTGGGCTACGGTTACGTTGAGTGTGATTGTGAGGGTTAGGGTTAGGGTGAGGTTTAGGTTTCGGGTTAGGGTTAGGTTTAGCATTAGGGTTAGGGTGAGGTTGAGGTTTTGGGTTAGAATTAGGGTTAGGGTGAGGCTGAGGGTGTGGATTAGGGTTAGGGTTAGTGTTAGGGTTAGGGTTAGGATGAGTGTTAGAGTGAGTGTGAGGGTTAGTTTTAAGGTTAGGTTGAGCCTTAGGTTTAGGCTGAGGGTGAGGGTGAGGGTGAGGTTGAGGTTTAGAGTTAGTGTTAGTGTTACGGAAAGGGTTAGGGCGAGGGTCAGGTTTACAGTTAGGCTTAGGATTAGGCTTAGGCTTAGGCCGAGCATGAGGATGAGGTTTAAGGTTAGGGTGAGGGTTAGGGTGGGGTTGACAGTAAGGGTAAAAGTGAGGGTTAGGCTGACGGTGAGGGTGACTGTAAGGGTGAGGGTTAGCATTAGGGTGAGCTTAAGGGTATTGGTAGAGTGAGGGTGAGGGTTAGATTGAGGATTAGTGTTAGGGTTAGGGTGAGGGTTAGGGTGGGGGTGACGGTACATGTTAGGGTTAGGCTGAGCGTGAGGGTTACTGTAAGGGTGAGGGTTAGCGTTAGGGTGAGGTTTATGATTAGGTGTAGAGTGAGGGTGAGGGTTAGATTGAGGATTAGTGTTAGGGTTAGGGTGAGTTTTAAGGGGAGGATGAGGGTTAGGGTTAGTGTGAGGGCTAGGCTGAGGTTGAGGTTTAGGTATAGGGTTAGGTTGAGGTTTAGGGTGAGGATGAGGGTTAGGGTTAGTGTGAGGGCTAGGCTGAGGTTGAGGTTTAGGTATAGGGTTAGGTTGAGGTTTAGGGTTAAGGTGATGGTTAGGGTTAGTGTGAAGGTTCGTGTTAGTATTAGGGTGAGTTTTAGAGTGAGGTTTAGCATTAGGGGGAGGGTTATGTTTAGGGTTACTGTTAGGGTTAGGGTTAGGGTTATTGTTAGGGTTAGGGTTACTGTTAAGGTGAGGGTGATGGTTAGGGTTAGGGTTAGGGTGAGGTTTAGGTTTATGGTCAGGTTTAGAGTTAGGGTTAGGGAGAGGGTGAGGTTTAGGTTTAGGGTTAGGGTTAGTGGGAGGGTTAGGGTGAGGGTTCGGGTGAGTGTTTGTGTTAGGATTAGGGTTAAGGTGAGGGTGATTGTGAGGGTTAGGGTAGTCTTAGGATTAATGTTAGGCTGAGGGTGAGGATGAGGGTGAGGTTTAGGGTTAGCTTGAGGGTTAGGGTTAGGGTTAGGTTGAGGGTTAGGGTTATTGTTAGGGTGAGGGTTAGGATGAGGTTTAGGGTTTGGATTAGGGTTAGGATGAGGGCAAGAGTGAGGGTGAGGTTTAGGGTTAGCATTATGGTGAGGTTTTGGATTAGGGTTGGGTTTAGGGTTTGGGTGAGGGTTAGGGTTAGTGTTATGGTGAGTGTGAGGGTTAGGGTTAGGTTGAGGTTTAGGGTTAGGTTTAGGGTGAGGGTTAGTGTTAGTGTTAATGTTAGAGTTAGTGTTATTATTAGGGTTAGGGTTAGATTTACGGTGAGTTGGTGGGTAAGGGTGAGGGTTAGGGTTAGGGTGAGGTTTAGGGTGAGGTTTAAGGTTAGGGTCAGGGTTAGGGTGAGGGTGAGGTTTAGGGTTAGAATTAGGGTTAGGGGGAGGGTTAGGGTGAGGTTGAGGGTTAGGGTTAGTGTTAGGGTTAAGGTGATGGTGAGGGTTAGTTTGAGGTTTAGAGATAAGTTTAGGATTAGGATTAGGGTTAGGTTGAGTGTGACTGTGAGGGTTAGGGTGAGGGTTAGGCTTAGGCTTAGGTTTAGGCTGATGGTGAGGGTAGAGGTGAGGATTAGGTTTATGGTGATGGTTAGGTTTAGGGTTAGTGTTATTGTTAGGTTTAGGGTTACAATTATGTTGAAGTTGATGGTGCGGGTGAGGATTAGTTTTAAGGTTAGGGTGGTGTTTAGGGTTAAGGTTAGGGTTAGGGTGAGGGTGAGGTTTATGGTTAGATATTGGGTTAGGGGGAGAGGGAGAGTGAGGTTTAGGGCTAAGGTTAGTGTTAGGGTTAGGGTGAGGGTCAGGGTTAGTTTGAGTTTTAGGGTTAGGGTTAGGGTTAGGGTTAATGTGAGGGTTAGCTTTAGGGTTAGGGTTAGTGTTAGGGTGATTGTAAGTGTTAGGTTGAGGGTTTGGGTTAGGGTGAGTGTTATGGTTAGGGTGAGGGTTAGGATTAGGGTTAGGGTTATTGTTAGGGTTAGGTTTAGGGTTACAGTTACGCTGAGGGTGATGGTGATGGTTAGCTTTAGGGTTAGGGTGAGGTTTAGGCTTTGGGTTAGGTTTAGAGTTAGGTGTAGGTTGAGGGTGCGTTTTAGGGGTAGAGTTAGGGTTAGGGTTAGGTTTAGGTTGAGGGTTAGGGTTATGGTTAGGGTTAGGGTGAGGGTGAGGGTGAGTGTGAGGTTTAGGGTTAGTGTTAGGGTGAGGGTTAGTGTGAGGATTAGGGTTAGGCTTAGTGTTATTGTTAGGGTTAGGGTTAGGGTGAGGGTGAGGTTTAGGTTTATAGCTAGGGTTAGGGTGAGGGTGAGGGTGAGGGTTAGGGTTAGGGTTAGTGTTGGAATTAGGGTTAGGGTGGGTGTTAGGATGAGGGTGAGGGTTAGGCTTAGGGTTAGGAGGAGGGTAAGTGTTAGGGTGAGGGTTAGGGTCAGTGTGATGGATATGGTTAAGATGAGCGTTAGCGTTAGGGTTAGGGTTATTGTTAGGGTTAGGGTTAGTGTTATTGTTAGGGTAAGGTTTATATTTATGGTTAAGGTGAGGGTGAGGGTTTGGTTTATGGTTAAGGTGAGGTTTAGGGTTTGGGTTAGGGTTAGAGTTATGGTTAGGGTTAGGGTGAGGTTTAGGGTTAGAGTCAAAGTTAGGTTGAGGGTTAGGTTGAGGGTTAGGGTTAGGGTTAGTGTTAGGGTTAGGGTTAGGGTGAGATTTAGGGGGAGGGATAGGGTTAAGGTTAGGCTTAGCCTTAGGGTTAGGCTGAGGGTGAGTGTGTGTGTTAGGGTTAGATTTAAGTTTAGGTTTAGGCTTAGGCTGAGGGTGAGGTTGAGGGTGAGAACGCTAGGGTTAAAGTGAGGGTTATGCTTAGGTTTAGAGGGAGGGTTAGGATGAGGTTTATGGTTAGGATTAGGGTTAAGGTGAGGGCTAGGGTGATGTTGAGGTTTAGGTTTAGGGTTAGGGTGAGGTTTAGGGTTAGGTTTAAGGTTAGGGTCAGGGTGACCTTTAGGTTTAGAGTTAGGGATAGTGTGAGGCTGAGGGTGTGGGTTAGGTTTAGGTTTAATGTTAGGGTTAGGGTTAAGGTGAGAGTTAGGGTGAGGGTGAGGGTTAGGGTTAGGTTCAGCATTAGGATTAGGGTTAGGGTTAGGGTGAGTGTGAGGGGTAGGGTTAGGGTTAGGCTTAGGCTTAGGCTGAGGGTGAGGGTGAGTGTGAAGTTTAGGGTTAGGGTGAGGGTGAGGGTTAGGGTTAGGGTGAGGGTTAAGTTTCGGATTAGAGGGAGGGTTAGGATGAGGGTTAGGGTTAGGATTAGTGTTAGGGGGAGGGCTAGGGTGAGGGTGAGGTTTATGGTGATGATTAGGGTGAGTTTTAGGGTTAGGGTTAGAGTGAGGGTGAGATTTAGTGTTACAGTTAGGGTTAGGGTGTGTCTGAGGGTGAGGGTTAGGTTTAGGGTTAGTGTTAGGGTTAGGGTTAAGATGAGTGATAGGGTGAGGGTGAGGTTTAGGCTTAGGGTTAGTATTAGAATTAGGGTTAGAGATAGGGTGAGTGTGAGGTTTAGTGTTAGGGTTAGGCTTAGGCTTAGGCTGAGGCTGAGAGTGAGGGTTAGGCTTAGGGTGAGTGTTAGGGATAGGGTTAGGGTGAGAGTTAGGGTTAGTGTTAAGTTTAGGGTTAGGGTGAGGGGTACGGTAAGGGTTTTGTGAGGGGGATGGTTAGGGTTAGGGTTAGTGTTAGGGTGAGGATTAGGGTTAGTATTAGCGTTAGGGTGAGGGCTAGGGTGAGGATGAGGTTTAGGGTTAGGGTTATGGTGAGGTTTATCGTTAGGGTTAGGTTTAGGGTGAGATTGAGGTTTAGGGTTAGAGTTAGGTTTAGGGTGAGGCTGATTGTGAGGGTTTGGGTTAGGGTTATTTTTAGATTTAAGGTTTGGGTGAGGTTTAGGGTAAGGGTGAGTGTTAGGCTTAGAGTTAGGATTAGAATTAATGTTAGTGTTAAACTGAGGGTGAGGGTTAGGGTTAGGATGTGGTGTAGGGTTAGGATTAGGTTTAGGGTGAGCACTAGGGTGAGGGTTACTGTGAGGGTTAGGTTTAGGTTTAGGATTAGGTTTAGGTTGAGGGTGAGTGTGAGGATTAGGGTTAGGGTTAGGGTTAGGCTTAGGGTTAGGGTGAGCACTAGGGTGAGGGTTACTGTGAGGGTTAGGTTTAGGTTTAGGATTAGGTTTAGGTTGAGGGTGAGTGTGAGGATTAGGGTTAGGGTTAGGGTTAGGCTTAGGGTTAGGGTGAGAGTTAAGGTTATGGTTAGGTTTAGGTTTAGGGTTAGGGTTAGGGTTAGGGTGAGGGTTAGTGTGAGGGTGAGGTTTAGGGTTAGGGTTCGGGTGAATTTTAGGGTTATGGTTAGTGTTAGGGTTAGGGCAAGTGTGAGGTTTAGGGTTAGAGTTAGGGTTAGTGTGAGGGTTAGGGTGAGGTTTAGGGTTAGTGTGAGGGTCAGGGGTAGGGTTAGGTTGAAGGTTAGCATTTGAGTGAGGGTTAGGGTTAGGTTTAGGTTTAGAGTGAGGGTTAGGGTGAGCGTTAGGGTTAGGATTCGGATTAGGGTATGTGCTAGGGTGAGTGTTAGTGTTAGGGTTAGTGTTATGTTGAGGGTTAGGGTTAGGGTTAGTGTTAGGTTTAGGGTTGGGGTTAGGGTTAGGATTAGGGTTAAGATGAAAGTGAGTGTGAGGGTTAGGGTTAGTGTTAGCCTTAGGATTAGGCTGAGGCTGAGGGTGAGGTGAGGGTTAGATTAAGGGTGAGGGTTAGGTTTAGGGTTAGAGTGAGGGTTAGTGTGAGTGTTAGGGTTAGGATTAGAGTTAGGGTATGTGCTAGGGTGAGGGTTTGGGTTAGGGTTAGGTTGAGCGTGAGGGTGGCCATAAGGATTAGGTTTAGAGTGATGGTTCAGGTTATCGTTAGTTTGAGAGTTAGGATGAGGGTTAGGGTTAGGATTAGGGTTAGGGTGAGGGCTAGGCTGAGTGTGAGGTTAAGGGATAGGTTTAGGCCTAGCCTTAAGTTAGGCTGAGGCTGAAGGTGAGGGTGAGGTTTAGGGTTATTGTGATGGATAGGGTTATGGTTAGGGTCACGTTTAGGATGAGGGTTTGGATTAAGGTGAGGGTTAGGATGAGGGTGACAGTAAGAGTAAAGGTGAGGGTTAGGCTGAGGGTGAGGATGCGGGTTAGATTGAGGATTAGTTTTAGGGTTAGTGTGAGGTTTAGTGTGAGAGTGAGGGTTAGGGTCAGTGTGAGGTCCAGGGTGAAGTTGAGGGTTAGGATTAGTGTTAGGGTGAGGTTTAGGTTTAAGGTGATGGTTAGCGTTAGTGTGAGGGTTAGTGTTAGTATTAGTGTTAGGGTGAGGGTAAGTTTCAGGGTAAGGTTTAGGTTTAGGGTGACGTTTAGCATTAGGCTTAGTGTTAGGGTTAGGGTGAGGGTGAGGTTTAGGGTTAGAGTTAGGGTTAGGATGAATGTTAGCGTTAAGGTTAGGGTTAAGGTTGGGTGAGGTTTAGGGTTTGGTTTAGGGTTAGAGTTAGGGTTAGGGTGAGGGTGAGATTTAGGGTTAGAATTAGGGTTAGGGTGAGGGTTAGGTTGATGGTTAGGGTTAAGCTTAGTCTTAGGGTTAGGGTGAGGGTGAGAGTTAGGGGGAGGGTTAGGGTTACGGCTAGGGTTAGGATTAGGGTTAGGGTGAGGGTGACTGTGAGGGATTTGGTTAGGGTTAGTCTTTGGCTTAGGGTTAGGCTGAGGGTGAGGGTGGGGATAAGGATGAGGTTTAGAGTGATGCTTCAGGTTATCGTTAGGTTGAGGGTTAGGATGAAGGTTACGGTTAGGATTAGGGTTAGGGTGAGGGCTAGTGTGAGTGTGAGGTTTAGGGATAGTGAGGGTGAGGGTTAGGGTTAGTGTGATGGTTAGGGTTATGGTTAGGTTGAGGTTTAGGATGAGGTTTAAGGTGAGGGTTAGGATGAGAGTGACAGTAAGAGAAAAGGTGAGGGTTAGGCCGAGGGTGAGGGTTATTGTAAGGGTGAGGGTTCGGTTTAGTTTTAGGGTGAGGGTGAGGGTTAGATTGAGGATTAGTGTTAGGGTTAGTGTGAGGTTTAGTGTGAGGGTGAGGGTTAGGGCTAGGGTGAGGGTCAGGGTGAAGTTGAGGGTTAGGGTTAGGGTTAGGGTGAGGTTTAGGTTTTGCGGTATGGTTAGCTTTAGTGTGAGGGTTAGTGTTAGTGTTAGTGTTAGTGTTAGGGTGAGGGTAAGTGTTAGGGTAATGTTTAGGTTCAGGGTGATGTTTAGCATTGGGTTAAGGTTAGGGATACGGTGAGGGTGAGGTTAAGGTTATAGTTAGGGTTAGGGTGAATGTTAGGGTTAGGGTTAGGGTTAGGGTTAGGGTGAGGTTTAGGGTTTGGTTTAGGGTTAGAGTTAGGGTTAGGGTGATGGTGAGATTTAGGGTTAGAGTTAGGGTTAGGGTGAGGGTTAGGTTGAGGGTTAGGGTTAGGCTTCGTCTTAGGGTTAAGGTGAGGGTGAGAGTTAGGGGGAGGGTTAGGGTTAAGGTTAGGGTTAGGATTAGGATTAGGTTTAGGGTGAGGGTGAGTGTGAGGGTTAGGTTTAGGGTTAGTCTTTGGCTTAGGGTTAGGCTGAGGGTGATTGTGGGGATAAGGGTTAGAGTTAGGGTTAGGGTGAATGTTAGGGTTACGTTTAGGGTTAGGGTTAGGGTGAGGTTTAGGCTTTGGTTTAGGGTTAGAATGAGGGTGAGATTTAGGGTTAGAGTTAGGGTTAGAGTGAGGGTTAGGTTTAGGGTTAGGGTTAGGCTTAGTCTTAGGGTTAGGGTGAGGGTGAGAATTAGGGGGATGCTTAATGATAGGGTTAGGATTAGGGTTAGGGTAAGGGTGAGTGTGTGTGTTAGGGTTAGTTTTGGGTTAGGCTTAGGGTTAGGCTGAGGGTGAGGTTGAAGGTGAGGGTTAGGGTTAGGGTTAATATTAGGGTTAGGGTTACGGTGAGGGTTAGGGTGAGGGTGAGGGATAGGGTTAGGGTTAGGATTAGGTTTAGGTTTAGGGTTAGGGTTAGTGTGAGGGTTAGGGTTAGGGTTAGGCTTAGGGTTAGGCTGAGGGTGAGGGTGAGGTTGAGGGTTAGGGTTAGGGTGAGGGTTAGGGTTAGGGTTAGGGTGAGGTTTAGTTTTAGGATTAGGGTTAGAGTTAGGGTTAGTGTTAGTGTTAGGTTTAGGGTGAGAGCTAGGGTGAGCTTTAGGGTTTGGGTTAGGTTTAGGGTTAGGTTTAGCATTAGGGTTAGGGTGAGGGTGAGGTTTAGGGTTAGAATTAGGGTTAGTGTGAGACTGAGGGTGAAGGTTAGGGTTAGGGTTAGTTTTAGGTTTAGGGTTAGGGTGAGGTTTAGGGTGAGGGTGAGGGTTAGGGTTAGGGTTAGGATTAGGATTAGGGTTAGGGTTATGGTGAGTGTGAGGGTTAGTTTTAGAGTTAGGGTTAGCTTTAGGTTTATGGTGAGGGTGAGGGTTAGTGTGCTGTTTAGGTTTGAATTAGGGTTAATGTTAGGGTTAGGGTAATGTTTAGCTTAGTGTGAGGGTCAGTGTTAGTTTTAGGTTTTGGGTTAGGGTGAGGGTAAGTGTTAGGTTGAGTGTTAGGTTTAGGGTGAGGGTTACGGTGAGGGTGAGGGTGAATGTTACGGTTAGGGTAGGATGAGGTTTAGGTTTACGTTTAGGGTTAGAGTCAGGCTTAGGGTGAGAGTGAGGTTTAGGTTTAGAGTTCGGTTTAGTGTTAGGCTTAGGGTTAGGGTGAGGGTCAGGTGTACGGTTAGGCTTAGCCTTGGGCTTAGGCTTAGGCCGAGCATGAGGGTGAGGGTTAGGTTTAGGGTTATTGTGAGTGTTAGGATGAGGTTTAGGGTAAGGATTAGGGTTAGGTTGAGGGCTATGGTGAGGGTTACGGTTAGGGTGATGTTTAGAGATATGGTTAGGTTTAGGATTAGGGTTAGGATAGAGTCAGTGTGAAGGTTAGGGTTAGGGTTAGGCTTAGGCTTAGGCTTAGGGTTCGGGTTCGGGTTAGGGTTTGGATTAGGGTGAGGGTAAAGCTTAGGATTAGTGTTAAATTTAGGTTTAGGTTTAGGTTTAGGTATAGGGTTAGGGTATATAGGTATATATAGGGTATATATAGGGTATATAGGTATATAGGTATATAGGTTAGGGTTAGGCTTACTGTGAGGGTTAGGGTTAGGGTTATAGTTAGGCTTAGGGTTATGCTGAGGATGAGGGTGGGGGTGACGATTAGGGTTAGGCTTAGGGTTATGGTTATTGTTAGTGTTATGGTTAGGGTTAAGATTGCGGTGATGGTGAGGCTGAGGGTGAGGGTTATGGTTAGGGTTAGGGTTAGTGTAAGGGTTATGGTTAGTGTTATTATTAGGGTTTTGGTTAGAGTTACTTTGAGGTGGTGGGTAAGGGTGAGGGTTAGGATTAGGGTGAGGTTTAAAATTAGGGTTAGTGTTAGGGTGAGGGTGAGATTTAGGGTTAGAGTTAGGGTTAGGGGGATGTTAGGGTGAGGTTTAGCGTTAGGGTTAGTGTTAGGGTTAGGGTGAGGGTTAGGGTTAGGGTGAGGTTGAGGTTTAGGGTTAGAGTTAGGGTTAGGAGGAGGGTTAGGTTGAGATTTAGGGTTAGGGTTAGGGTTAGGTTTAGGGTGAGGGTTAGGTTGAGCTTTAGGGATATGGTTAAGGTTAGTTTTAGGTTTAGGGTGAGGTTGAGTGTGATGGTTAGGGTGAGGGTTAGGCTTAGGCTTAGGGTTAGGCTGAGGGTGAGGGTGGAGGTGAGGATTATGTTTAAGGTGATGGTTAGGGTTAGGGTTAGGGTTACTGTTAGGGTTAGGGTTATAGGTATTGTGAAGTTGAGAGTACTGGTGAGGATTAGGGTTAGGGTTAGGGTGGTGTTTAGGGTTAAGATTAGGGTTAGGGTGAGGGTGAGGTTTACGGTTAGATATAGGGTTATGGGAAGAGGGAGGGTGAGGTTTAGGCTTAGGGTTAGTGTTAGGCTTAGGGTGAGGGTGAGGGCTAGGTTGAGGTTTAGGTTTAGCGTTAGGGTTAGGGTTAGTGTGAGGGTTAGCTTTAGGGTTAGGGTTTGTGTTTGGGTGAGGGTAAGTGTTAGGGTGAGGGTTTGGGTTAGGGTGAGGGTTATGGTTAGGATGAGTGTTAGGATTAGGGTTAGGGTTATTGTTAGGTTTAGGTTTAGGGTTACAGTTACTGTGAGGTTGAGGGTGATGATTAGGGTTAACGTTAGTCTGAGGTTTAGGGTTTGGGTTAGGGGTAGCGTTAGGTTTAGGGTGAAGGTGAGGTTTAGGGTTAGAGTTAGGGTTAGGGTGAGAGTTAGGTTGAGGGTTAGGGTTAGGGTTAGTGTTAGGGTTAGGTTGAGGGTGTGGTGAGTGTTAGATTTAGGGTGAGTGTTAGGGTTAGGGTTAGGTTAAGAGTTAGGATTCAGGTTTAGTTTCGAATTAGGTTGAGGGTTAGGGTAAGGGTTATGGTGAGGGTGAAGTTTAGGGTTAGGTTGAGGGTTAGGGTTAGGGTTAGGGTTAGGGTGAGTGTGAGTGTGAGGGTTAGGCTTAGGGTTAGCATTAGGATTAGGGTAAATTTTAGGGTGAGTGTGAGGGTTAGGGTTAGGGTAAGGTGAGGGTAAGTGTTAGGGTGTGGGTGAGGGTTACGGTGAAGGATATGGTTAGGATGAGGGTTAGAGTTAGGGTTATTGTTTGGGTTAGGGTTAGGTTTATTGTTAGGGTAAGGTTTATATTTACGGTTACGGTGAGGGTGAGGGTTAGGATTAGGGTTTGGGTTTGTTTTAGGGTTTGGGTTAGGGTTTGAGTTAGGGTTAGGGTGAATGTGAGGTTTAGGGTTAGACTCAGGGTTAGGGTGAGGGTTACGTTGAGGGTTAGGTTTAGGGTTAGTGTTAGGTTTAGTGTTAGGGTGAGAGTTAGGGGGAAGGTTAGGGTTAGGGTTAGGGTTAGGATTAGGTTTATTGTGAGGGTGAGTGTGTGGGTTAGGGTTATATTTAGGGTTAGGCTTAGATTTAGGCTGAGGGTGAGTGTGTGTGTTAGGGGTAGGTTTAGGGTTAGGCTTAGGGTTAGGCTGAGGGTGAGGTTGAGGGTGAGAACGTTAGGGTTAAGGTGAGCGTTATGCTTAGGTATAGGGGGAGGGTTAGGATGAGTTTTACGGTTAGGATTACGGCTAGGGTGAGGGCTAGGGTGAGGGTGATGGTTAGGTTTAGGGTTAGGGTTGGGTTTAGGGTTAGGTTAGGGTTAGGGTCAGGGTGACGTTAATGGCTAGAGTTAGGGTTAGGGTGAGGCTGTGGGTGTGGGATAGGGTTAGGGTTAATATTAGGTTAGGGTTAAGGTGAGGGTTTGAGTGAGGGTGAGGGTTAGGGTTAGTGTCAGCTTTAGGGTTAGTGTTAGGGTTAGGGTGAGTGTGATGGTTAGGGTTAGGGTTAGGCTTAGGCTTAGGCTGAGGGTGAGGCTGAGGGTGAGAGTTAGGGTTAGGGAGAGGGTTAAGGTTAGGGTTAGGGGGAGGATTAGGATGAGGGTTAAGGTTAGGGGGAGAGCTAGGTTGAGGGTGAGGTTTATGATTATCGTTAGGGTGAGGTTTAGCGTTAGGGTTAAGGTGATGGTGAGATTTAGGGTTACAGTTAGGGCTAGGGTGAGGCTCAGTGTGAGGGTTAGGTTTCGGGTTAGTGTTAGGGTTAGGGTTAAGGTGAGGGATAAGGTGAGGGTGAGGGTTAGGGTTAGGATTAGGATTAGGGTTAGGGTTAGGGAGAGTGTAAGGGTTAGTGTTAGGGTTAGGGTTAGGCTTAGGCTTAGGCTGAGGCTGAGGCTGAGTGTGAGGGTTACGCTTAGGGTGAGGGTTAGTGTTAGGATTAGGGTGAGAGTTAGGGTTTGGGTTAAATTTACGGTTAGGGTGAGGGTTAGGTTAAGGGTTTTGGTGACGGTGAGGTTTAGGGTTAGGGTGAGGGTTAGGGTTAGGATTAGGGTGAGAGTGAGGGCTAGGGTGAGGATGAGGATTAGGGTTAGGGTTAGGGTTAGGGTGAGGTTAAGGGTTAGGGTTAGGGTTAGGGTTAGGGTGAGAGTCATTTTTAGGCTTAGAGTTAGGGTTAGGGTGAGGCTGATTTTGAGGGTTTGGGTTAGGGTTATTGTTAGATTTAGGGTTAGGGTGAGGGTTAGCGTTACTGTGAGGGTTAGGATTAGGGTTAGGGTTAGGATGAGGGTTATGGTTAGGCTTTCGGTTAGTGTTAATGTTATGGTGATTGTGAGGGTTAGGTTGAGGTTTTGGGGTAGGTTTAGGTTTAGATTTAGGGTTAGGGTAAGGGTGAGTGTGTGTGTTAGGGTTAGGTTTAGGGTTAGGCTTAGGGTTAGGCTGAGGGAGAGGTTAAGGGTGGGGGTTAGGGTTAGGGTGAGGGTTAAGGTTTGGGTTAAGTTTAGGGTTAGGGTGATGGTTAGGCATAGGGTTATGGTGAGAGTGAAGTTTAGGATTAGGTTGAGGGTTAGGGATAGGGTTAAGGTGAGGGTTAGGGTTAGGGTTAGGGTTAGGGTGAGGGTTATGATGAGGATTAATGTTAGGATTAGGGTGAGGGCTGGTGTGAGGGTGAGGGTTAGGGTTAAGATGAGGTTTAGAGTTAGGATTAGGGTTAGGGTGAGGTTTAGTGTTAGAGTTAGGGTTAGTGTTCAGGTTAAGGTTAGGTGAGGTTTACAGTTAGGCTTAGGCCTAACATGAGGGTGAGTCAGAATTAGGTTTAGGGTGAGCGTTAGGCTTAGGGTGAGGGTTAGGTTGAGGTTTAGGGTTAGGATAAGGTTTAGGGTGAGCACTAAGTTGAGGGTTAGTGTGAGGGCTAGGGTTAGGGATAGGGTTAGTTTTAGGATTAGGTTTAGGTTGAGGGTGAGTGTGAGGGTTAGGTTTTGGGTGACGCTTAGGGTTAGGGTTTGATTTAGGGTGAGGGTGAGGGTTAGGGTTAGGGTGAGGGTGTGGGTGAAGGTGAGGTTTAGGGTTAGGGTTAGGGTTAGTGTGAGTGTTAGGGTTAGGGTGAGGGTTATGGTTAGGATGAGGGTTAGTGTTAGGTTTAGGCTTAGGCTTAGTCTTAGGGTAAGGCTGAGTGTTAGGGTTAGGGTGAGTGTGATTGTTAGGGTTTGGGTTAGGTTTAAGCTTAGGGATAGGCTGAGGGAGAGGGTGAGGGTGAGGATTAGGGTTAGGGTGAGGGTGAGGGTTAGAGTTAGAGTTTGTGTTAAGGTGAGGGTTAGTGTGAGGGTTAGTGTTAGGCTTAATATTAGGTTTAGGGATAGGGTGAGTTTTAGGGTGAGGTTTAGGGTTAGGGATAGGGTTAGTTTTAGGATTAGGGTTTGGGTGAGGGTGAGTATGAGGTTTAGGTTTCGGGTTAGTGTTAGGGTTAGGCTTAGGGTTAGGCTGAGTGTGAGGTTGAGGGTTAAGATGAGGGTTAGGTTTAGGATTAGGTTTAGTGTGAGGGCTATTGTGAGGGTGAGGTTTAGGGTTAGGGTTAGGGTGAGGTTTAGGGCTCGGGTTAGGTTTAGGGTTAGGTTGAGGATTAGTGTTAGGGTTATGGTGAGGGTCAGGGTTAGGTTTAGTTTGAGGGTTAAAATTAGCTTTAGGGTTAGGATGAGGGTTAGGGTGAGGGTTAGGATGAGGTTTAGAGTGACAATTAGAGTTAGGTTGAGGGCTAGGGTGATTGTGAGTTTTAGTGTCAGGGTTAGTGTGAGGTTTAGGGTTAACTTTAGGCGTAGGTTTAGGGTGAGGGTTAAGGTTCGGGTTTGGGTGAGGGTGAAGGTTAGGTTTGGTGTGCGGGTTAGGGTGAGGACTAAGGTGAGGGTGAGGGTTAGGGTTAGTGTTAGGTTTAGGGTGAGGGTTTGGTTGAGGTTTAGGTTTAGGTTTAGGGTTAGTGTTAGGATTAGGGTTTGGGTGAGGGTGAGTTTGAGCCTTAGGGTTAGGGTTAGGCTTAGGCTTAGGGTTAGGCTGAGGGTGAGTTTGGAGATGAGGATTAGGTTTAGAGTGCTGGTTTAGTTTATGGTTAGGTTTAGGGTTAGGATGAGGGTTAGGGTTAGGATTAATGTTAGGGTGAGGGCTATGGTGAGTGTCAGGTTTAGTGATTGGTTTAGGCTTAGGCTTAGGTTTAGGCTGAAGCTGAAGGTGAGGGTGAGGGCTAGGTTTAGGGTGATGGTTAGGGTTACTGTTAGGCTGAGGGTTAGGGTTAGGGTTAGGTTTAGGGTAAGGGTGACAGTAAGGGTAAAGGTGAGGGCTAGAGTTAAGTTGTGTGTTAGGGTGAGGATTAGGGTTAGGGTTAGGGTGAGGGTGAGGGTTAGATTGAGTATCAGTATTAGGGTTAGTGTGAGGTTTAGGGTGAGGATTAGGGGTAGGGTTAGGGTGAGGGCTAGGGTGAGGGTGAGGGTTAGGGATAGGGTTAGGTTGAGGTTTAGGATAAAGGTGATGGTTAGGGTTAGGGTGAGGGTTAGTGTTCGGATTAGGGTTAGTTTTAGGGTGAGGGTAAATGTTAGGGTGAGGGTTAGGGTTAGGGTGAGAGTTATGGTTAGGGTGAGGATTAGTATTAGGGTTAGGGTTATTTTAGGGTTAGGGATAGGTTTATGGTTACCGTGAGTGGGAGGGGGAGGGTTAGGGTTAGGGTTAGGGTGAGGTTTAGGTTTTGGGTTATGATTAGAGTTAGGGTTAGGTTGAGGGTGAGGTTTAGGTTTAGAGTTAGGATTAGGGGGAGGGTTAGGGTGAGGGTTAGGGTTAGGGTTAGTGTTAGGATTAGGGTGAGGGTGAGTGTGAGTGTTAGGGTTAGGGTTAGGCTTAGGCATAGGGTTACGCTGAGGGTAAGGTTGAAGGTGAGAGTTACGGTTAGGTTGAGGTTAGGGTTAGGGTTAGGGTGAGGGTTAGGGTGAGGTTTAGAGTTAGGTTTAGGGTTAGGATGAGGGCAAGGGTGAGGGTGAGGTTTAGAGTTAGCATTATGGCGAGGTTTAAGATTAGGGTAAGGTTTAGGGTTAGGGTGAGTGTTAGGGTTAGGTTACTGTGATGGTGATGTTTAGGGTTAGGGTGAGAGTTAGGGTTAGTTTGAGGGTGAGGGTTAGGATTAGGGTTAGGGTTATTGTTAGTGTTATGGTTAAGGTTAAGTTCATAGTGAGAGTGAGGCTGAGGTTGAGGTTTAGGGTTAGGGTTAGGGTGAGGTTTAAGGTTAGGGTTAGGGTTAAGGTTAGTGTTCTTGTTAGAATTATGGTTAGAGTTATGGTGAGGGTGAGGGTGAGGGTCAGGTTTAGGGTTAGGATTAGGTTTAGGGTGAGGGTGAGATTTAGGGTTAGAGTAAGGTTTAGGGTAAGGGTTATGGTTAGGGTTAGGGTGAGGGTTAGGTTGAGGTTTAGGTTTAGGTTTAGGGTTAGGTTGAGGATTAGGGTTATGGTGAGGGTGAGTGTGAGGGTTAGGGTTAGGGTTAGGCTTAGGCTTAGGGTTAGGCTGAGACTGAGGGTGGGGATGACGATTAGGTTTAGGGTGATGGTTAGGGTTATGGTTAGATTTAGGGTTAGGATTAGGGTTAGGGTTAGGATTAGGGTTTGGGTGAGGGCTAGGGTGAGGTGAGTGTTAGGGTTAGGTTTAGGCTTAGGGTTAGGTTTAGGCTGAGGCTGTGGGTGAGGGTGAGTTTTAGGGTTACGTTGATGCTTAGAGTTACAGTCAGGGTGAGGGTTAGGATGAGGGTTAGGGTTAGGGTGAGTGTTAGAATCAGGGTGACGGTAAGGGTAAAAGTGAAGGTTAGGCTGAGAGTGAGGATTATGGTAAGGCTGAGGGTTAGGATTAGGTTGAGGGTTAGGTTTAGGGTTAGGGTGAGGGTGAGGTTAAGATTGAGGATTAGTTTTAGGTTTAGTCTGAGGTTTAGGGTGAGGATGAGGGTTAGGGTTAGGGTGAGGGCTAGGGTGAGGGTTAGGGTTAGGGTGAGGTTTATGGTTAGGGTGACGGTTAGGCTTATGGTGAGGATTAGTGTTAGTGTTAGGTTTAGTGTTAGGGTGAGGGTTAGTGTCAGGTTGAGGTTTAGGTTTAGGGTGAGGGTTATGTTTAGAATGAGGGTTAGGGTTTTGTTTAGGGTTATTGTTAGGGTTAGGGTTACGGTTACAGTGAGGGTGAGGTTTAGGGTTAGGTTTAGGGTGAGGTTTATGTTTAGGGTTAGTGTTAGAGTTAGGGTTAGGGTGAGAGTGAGGTTTAGGATTAGAGTTAGCGTTAGTGTTAGTTTTAGGGTTAGGGTGACAGTTAGTGTGAGGGGTAGGGTTAGGCTTAAGCTTAGGTTTAGGCTTAGGCTTAGGCCGAGCATGAGGGTGAGGGTTAGGGTTAGGTTGAGTGTGAGGATTAGTGTTAGGGTAAGGGTTAGTGTTAGGGTTAGTGTTAGAATGAGGTTTAGGGTTAGGATTAGGGTTAGGGTGAAGGCTAGGTTGAGGGTGAGTTTTAGGGTTAGGTTAGGCTTAGGTTTAGGCTGAAGGTGAGGGTGAGGTTGAGGGTTATGGTCAGCGTGATGGTTAAAGTTACAGTTATGCTGAGGGTTAGGATGAGGGTCAGGGTTAGGATGAGGGTTAGGGTGAGGGTGACAGTAAGGGTAAAGGTGAGGATTAGGGTTAGGGTGAAGGTTAGGGTGAGGATTAGGGTTAGGGTTAGGCTTAGGCTTAGGGTTAGGCTGAGGTTGAGGGTGAGGGTGAGGGTTAGGGTTAGGGTGAGGGTTAGGTTTAGGGTTAGGGTGAGTGTGAGGTTTAGGGTTAGGATTAGGGTTAGAGTTAGGGTTAATGTGAGGGTGAGGTTTAGTGTTAGATTTAGACTTAGGGTGAGGGTTAGTGTGAGGGTTAGTTTTAGGGTTAGTGTTAGGTTAGGGTTAGGGTGAGGGTTAGTGTGAGGGTTAGGGTTAGAGTTAGGGTTAGGGTTAGGATTAGGGTTAGGTTGAGGGTGAGTGTGTGGGTTAGGGTTAGGTTTAGGGTTAGGCTTATGTTTAGGCTGAGGGTGAGGTTGAGGGTAAGGGTTAGGTTTAAGTTGAGGGTTAGGATTAGGGTTAGGGTGAGAGTTAGGATGAGGGTTAGGGTTAGGATTAGGGTTAGGGCTAGTGTGAGGGTGAGGTTTAGGGTTAGGGTTAGGGTGAGGTTTAGGGTTTGGGTTAGGGTGAGGGTGAGGTTTACTGGTAGATTTAGGGTTAGGGTGAGGGTTAGGGTTAGGGTTTGTGTTAGGCTTAGGGTTATTGTGTTAGGTTTAGTTTGAGGGTTATGTTTATGGTTAGGATTAGGATTAGGGTTAGGGTGAGGGTGAGTGTGAGGATTAGGGTTAGGGTTAGGCTTAGGATTAGGCTGAGGGTGAGGGTGAGGGTTAGGGTTAGGTTGAGGGTGAGGTTTAGGGTTAGACTTAGTGTTAGTGTGAGCAGTAGTGTGAGGTTTAGTGTTAGGTTTAGTGTGTGGGTGAGGTTTATGTTTAGGGTGATGCTTAGGTTTACGGTCAGGGTGAGAGTTAGGATGAGGGTTAGGGTTAGTGTGAGGTTTAGGGTGAGGGTGACAGTAAGCGTAAAGTTGAGGGTTAGGCTGAGAGTGAGGATTAGGGTAAATGTGAGGATTGGGTTAGGGTAAAGGTGAGTGTTAGGGTTAGGGTGAGGGTGTGGTTTAGGTGGAAGATTAGTTTTAGGGTTAGTGTGAGGTTTAGCTTGAGGATGAGGGTTAAGGTTAAGGTGAGGGCTAGTGTGAGGGTGAGGGTTAGGGTTAGGGTTAGGTTGAGTGTTAGGTTTAGCGTGATGGTTAGGGTTAGTGTGAGGGTTAGTGTTGCGGTTAGGGTTAGTGTTAGAGTGACAGTAAGTGTTAGGGTGAGGGTTAGGGTTAGGGTTAGGGTTATTTTTAGGGTTAGGGTTAGGATGAGTGTTAGGGTTTGGTTTAGGTTTAGGGTGAGGGCTAGGGTGAGGGTGATGGTTAGGGCTAGGGTTAGGCTTAGTGTTATTCTGAGGGTGAGGGTCAAGTTGAGGGTTAGTGTTAGGGTCATGGTTTGGGTTACAGTTAGGATGAGGGTTAGGTTTAGGGTGAGGGTTAGAGTTAAGGTGACAGCAAGGGTAAAGTTGAGAGTTAGGGATAGGGTGAGGGTTTGTGTGAGGAATAGTGTTAGGGTTAGTGTGAGTTATAGGGTAAGGATGAGGGTTAGGATTAGGGTGAGGGCTAGGGTGAGGGTGAGGGTTAGGGATAGAGTTAGATTGAGGGTTAAGTTTAAGGTGATGGTTAGGGTTAGTATGAGGGTTAGTGTTAGGATTAGGGTTAGTTTTACGGTAAGGGTAAGTGTTAGGGTGAGGGTTAGTGTTAGGTTGAGGGTTATGGTTAGTGTTAGGGTTAGTGTAATTGTTATGCTTAGGGTTATGGTTACTGTTACCGTGAGGGTGAGGGTGAGGGTTAGGGTTAGGGTTAGCCTTAGGATTAGGCTGAGAATGAGGGTGAGGGTGAGGGTTAGTGTTAGGGTGAGGGTGAGGTTTAGGGTTAGACTCAGTGTTAGTGTGAGCATTAGTGTGAGGTTTAGTGTTAGGTTTAGGGTGTGGGTGAGGTTTAGGGTTAGGGTGATGCTTTGGTTTACGGTCAGGGTGAGGGTTAGGATGAGGTTTAAGGTTAGTTTGAGGTTTAGGGTGAGGGTGACAGTAAGGGTAAAGTTGAGGGTTACACTGAGAATGAGGATTAGGGTAAATGTGAGGATTGGGTTAAGGTGAAGGTGATTGTTAGGGTTAGGGTGAGGGTGTGGTTTCTGTTGAGGATTAGTTTTAGGGTTAGTGTGAGGTTTAGCGTGAGGATGAGGGTTAGGGTTAGGGTGAGGGCTAGGATGAAGGTGAGGGTTAGAGTTAGGTTTAGGGTGAGTGTTAGGTTTAGCGTGATAATTAGGGTTAGTGTGAGGGTTAGTGTTAGGTTTAGAGTAAGTGTTAGGGTGACAGTAAGTGTTAGGGTGAGGGTTAGGGTTAGAGTTAGTCTTAGTGTTAGTCTGAGGGTGAGGGTCAGGTTGAGGGTTAGTGTTAGGGTGATGGTTTGGGTTACGGTTAGGATGAGGGTTAGGTTTAGGGTGAGGGTTAGGGTGAAGGTGACAGCAAGGGTAAAGTTGAGGGTTAGGGTTAGGGTGAGTGTTATGGTTAATGTTAGGGTTAGGGTTATTGTTATGGTTAGGGTTATGTTTACTGTTACGGTGAGGGTGAAGGTGAGGTTTAGTGTTCGGGTTAGGGTGAGGTTTAGGTTTAGGTTTAGGGTTAGAGTTAGTGTTTGGGTGAGTGTGTGGTTTAAGGTTTAGAGTTAGAGTTAGGGGGAGGGTTAGGGTGAGAGTTAGGGTTAGGGTTAGGGTGATGGTTAGGGTGGGGGCTAGGGTTAGGGTGAGGTTTAGGGTTAGGGTTAGGCTTAGGCTTAGGGCTAAGCTGAGGCTGAGGGTGAGGGTGAGGGTTAGGGTTAGGGTGATGCTTAGGGTTACAGTCAGGGTGAGAGTTAGGATGAGTGTTAGGGTTAGGGTGTGGGTTAGGGTGAGGAAAACGGTAAGGGAAAAGTTGAAGTTTAGGCTGAGAGTGATGATAAAGGTAAGGGTGAGGGTTAGAGTTAGGTTGAGGGTTAGAGTTAGGGGTAGGGTTAGGGTGAGGTTAAGATTGAGGATTAGTTTTAGGGTTAGTTTTAGGTTTAGGCTAAGGATGAGGTTTACGGTTAGGGTGAGGGCTGGGTGAGGGTGAGGTTTAGGGTTAGGGTGAGATTTAGTGTTAGGGTGATGTTTAGGGTTAGTGTGAGGATTAGTGTTAGGGTTAGTGTAAGTGTTAGGGTGAGGTTAAATATTAGGGTGAGGGTTAGGGTTAGGGTGACGGTTATGGTTACAATGAGGGTTAGGGTTAGGTTTAGGGTTGTTGTTTGGTTTAGGGTTAGGTTTACAGTTACTGTGAGTGTGAGGGTTAGGGTTATATTTATGGTGAGGTTTATGTTAAGGGTTAAGTTTAGAGTTAGGTTTAGGGTGAGGATGAGGTTTTGGGTTAGATTTAGCGTTAGTGTTAGTGTTAGGGTTAGGCTGAGGTTTAGTGTAAGGGTTAGGGTTAGGCTTAAGCTTAGGGTTAGGCTTAGGCTTAGGCCGAGAGTGAGGGTGAGGGTTAGGGTTAGGGTTAGGGTGAGGGTTAGGGTTAGGTTTAGGGTGAGTGTTAGGATGAGGTGTAGGGTTAGGTTTAGGGTTAGGGTGAGGGCTAGGGTGAGGTTGAGGGTTAAGGTTAGCCGTAGGGTCCGGTTTAGGCTTAGGGTGAGGGTGAGGGTTAGTGTGAGGGTTAGTGTTAGTGTTAGAGTTAGGGTGAGGGTAAGTTTTAGGGTGAGGGTGAGGGTGAGGGTGAGGGTTATAGTTAGGGTGAGGGTTAGATTTAGGTTTAGGTTTATTGTTAATTTTAGGTTTCGGCTTATGTTGAGGGTGAGGGTGAGGGTGAGGTTTAGGGTTAGGGTTAGGGTGAGGTTTAGGGTTAGGTTTAGTGTTAGAGTTAGGGTTAGGGTGAGCGTGAGGTTTAGGTTTAGATCTAGGCTTAGGTTGAGGGTTAGTGTGAGTGTTAGGGTTAGGGTTAGTGTTAGGTTAGTGTTAGGGTGAGGGTTAGTGTGTGGGTTAGGGTTAGAGTTAAGCTTATGGTTAGGATTAGGGTTACGGTGAGGTTGAGTGTCTGGGTTAGGTTTAGGTTTAGGGTTAGGTTTGGGATTAGGCTGAGGGTGAGGTTGAGGGTGAGGGTTAGGGTTAAGGTGAGGGTTAGGATTAGGGTTACTGTGAGGGATAGGACGAAGGTTAGGGTTAGGATTAGGGTTAGAGTGAGGGCTAGAGTGAGGGTGAGGTTTAGTGATAGGGTTAGGGTTAGGTTTAGGATTAGGGTTAGGGTGAGGGTGAGGTTTATTGTTAGAGTTAGGCTTAGGTTGAAATTTAGGATTAGGATTAATGTTAGGGTTAGGGTTAGGGTGAGTGTTAGGCTTAGGGTGAGGATTATGGTGATGGTTTGGATTAGGATTAGGGTAGGGTTAGGGTGAGTGTGAGGGTTAGGGTAAGGGTTAGGCTTAGGTTAGCCTGAGAGTGAGGGTGAGGGTGAAGGTTTGAGTTAGGGTGAGGGTGTGTGTGAGGGTTAAGGTTTGTGTTAGGATTAGCCTTATGTTTAGGCTGAGGGTGAGGGTGAGGGCGAGGGTTAGGGTTAGGGTGAGTGTTAGGGTTAGGGTTAGGGTGAGGTTTAGTTTTAGAGTTAGGGTTATAGTAAGGGTTAGGGTGAGGCTGAGTGTTAGGGTTAGTGTTAAAATTAGGGTGTGGGTGAGGTTTAGGGTTAGGGTGATGCTTAGGGTTACGGTCAGGGTGAGGGTTAGGATGTGGGTTAGGTTTAGTGTGAAGGTTAGGGTGAGGGTGACAGTAAGGGTAAAGTTGAGGGTTAGGCTGAGAGTGAGGATTACGTTAAATGTAAGGTTTAGGGATAGGGTGAGGTTTAGGGTTAGGGTTAGGGTGTGGGTGTGGTTTAGATTGAGGATTAATTTTAGGGTTAGTGTGAGGTTTAGGGTGGGGATGAGGGTTAGGGTTAGGGTGAGGGCTAGGTTGAGGGTGAGGTTTAGAATTATGTTTAGGGTGAGTGTGAGGATTAGGGTGAGTGATAGGGTTAGCCCTAGGTTTAGGCTGAGGGTGTGGGTGAGGGTGAGGTTTAGGGTTAGGTTGAGGGTTAGGGTTAGGGGAATGATGAGGTTTAGTGTTAGGGTTAGGGTTAGGTTGAGGGTAAGGTCTAGGGGTAGAGTTGGGCTTAGGGTGAGGGTTAGGGTTAGGGTAAGGGTTAGGGTGGGGGTGACGGTGAGGGTAAACTTTACGGTAAGGCTGAGGGTGAGATTTACTGTAAGGGTTAGGGTTAGGGTTAGGGTGAGGTTTAGGGTTAGGGGTAGGGTGAGGGTGAGGGTAAGATTGAGGATTAGTGTAAGGGTGAGGTTTAGGGTGAGGATGAGGGTTGGGTTAGGGTTAGGATTATTGTTAGTGTTATGATTACAGTTAAGTTTGCGGTGAGGGTGAGGCTGAGGGTGAGGTTTATGGTGAGGGTTAGGTTTAGGGTTAGGGTTAGGGTTAGTATTATTTTTAGGGTTTGGGTTAAATTTACAGTGAGGGTGTGGGTGAGGGTTAGGGTTAGGGTGAGTTTTACGGTGAGGTTTAGGGTTAGGGTTAGGTTGAGGGTGAGGTTTAGAGTTAGAATTAGGTTTATGGGGAGGGTTATGGTAAGAGGAAGGGTTAGGTTTAGTGTTAGTCTTAGGGTGAGGGTGAGGGTTAGGTTGAGGTTTAGGGATAGGCTTAGGGTTAGGATTAGGATTAGGGTGAGTGTGTGTGTGAGGGTTAGGTTTAGGCTTAGGCTTAGGGTTAGGTTGAGGGTGAAGGTAGGTGAGGGTTGAGGGTTATAGTTACGGTGAGAGTGAGGATTAAGGTTACAGTGAGGGTTAGGTTGGGTTAGGATAAAGGTGAGTGTGAGGGTTAGGGTTAGGGTGAGGTTTAGGGTTAGGATTAGGATTAGGGTGAGGGTAAGTGTGAGGTTAGGGTTAGGGTTAGTGTTAGATTAGGGTTAGGGTGAGGCTTAGGATGAGGGTTAGGGTTAGGATTAAGGTTAGGTTGATGGCTAGGGTGAGGGTGAGTTTTAGGGTTAGGGTTAGGGTGAGTGATAGGTTTAGGGTGAGGGTTATGGTTATGGTCAGGATTAGGATTAGCGTTATGGTGAGGGTGAGTGTGTGGGTTAATGTTAGGTTTAGTGTTAGGCTTAGGGTTATTTTTAGGTTGAGGTTGAGGCTGAGGTTTAGGTTTAGCGTGAGTGTTTGGGTTACAGTGAGGGTTATGTTTAGGGTGATGGTTACGGTTAGGTTTAGGGTTAGGTTCAGGACTACATTGAGGTTGAGGTTTAGGGTTAGGTTTAGGGTGAGGTTTAGGGTGAGGTTGAGGTTTAGGGTTAGGGTTAGGCTGAGGTTTAGGATTATAGTTAGGGTTAGGGTTAGGGCAAGTGTGAGGTTTAGGGTTAGAGTTAGAGTTAGGATGAGGGTTAGGTTGAGGTTTAGGGTTAGAGTTATTGTTAGGTCTTGGGTTAGTGTGAGTGTTAGGTTTACTGTGAGGGCTAGGTTGAGGGTGAGGGTTAGGGTTAGGCTTAGGCTTAGGCTTATGGTTAGGCTGAGGGTGAGGTTGAGGTTGAGGGTTAGGTTTAAGGTGATGGTTAAGGTTACGGTTAGGTTGAAGTTTAGCATGAGGTTTAGGGATAGGGTGAGGGTTAGGGTGAGGGTGATGGTAAGGGTAAAGTTGAGGGTTAGGCTGAGGGTCAGGGTACAGATAAGGGTGAGGGTTAGTGTTAGGGTGAGGGTTAGGGTAAGTGTGAGGGTTAGGGGTAAGGGTGAGGGTGAGGGTTAGATTGAGGATTAGGGTTAGGGTTAGTGTGAGGTTTAGGGTCAGGATGTGGGTTAGCGTTAGGGTGAGGGTTAGGGTTAGAATTAGGGTTAGGATGAGGGCTAAGGTGAGGGTGAAAGTCAGGGTTAGGTTAGGGTTAGGGTGAGTTTTAGGGTTAGGGTTAGGGTTAGGGTTAGTGTCAGGGTTAGTGTTAGGGTTAGGTTTAGTGTTAGGGTGAGGGTAAGGGTTAGGGTGAGGGTTAGGGTTAGGGTGAGGGTTATAGTTAGGTTGAGGGTTAGTGTTAGGGTTATTCTAATTGTTAGGATTAGGATTACATTGCGGGTGAGTGTGAGGGTTAGGGTTAGAGTTAGGGTGAAGTTTAGGTTTAGGATTAGGGGTAGAGTTAGGGTTAGGGTGAGGGTGTGGTTTAGGGTTAGAGTTAGGCTTAGGGTGAGGGTTAGTGTTAGGATTAGGGTTAGGGTTAGTGTTAAGTTAGAGTTACGGTGTGGGTTAGTGTAAGGGTTAGGGTTAGAGGGAGGGTTAGGGTTAGGCTGAGGCTGAGGTTGAAGGTGAGGGTAAGGGATAGGTGAGGGTTAGGTTTAGGGTTAGGATGAGGGTTAGGTTTAGGATTAGGGTTAGGGTGAGGGTGAGTGTGTGGGTTAGGGTTATGTTTAGAGTTAGGCTTAGTGTAAGGCTGAGGCTGAGGTTGAGGGTGAGGGTTAGGGTTAGGGTGAGGTTTAGAGTTAGGGTTGGAGATAGGGTTAGGGTGAGGGTGATGTTTATAATTAGAGTTATGGTTAGTGTTAGGGTTGGGCTTTGGGTTAGGCTGAGTGTGAGAGTGGGGGTGAGGATTAGGGTTAGGGTTAAGGTTAGAGTTAGGGTTTGGGTTAGGGTTAGGGTTATTGTTAGTGTTATGTTTAGGGTTAAGTCTGCAGTGAGGGTGAGGCTGAGGGTGAGGTATATGGTTAGGGTTAGGGTTAGTGTTAGGATTTGTGTTAGTGTTATTGTTAGGGTTAGAGTTACGGTGAGGTGAGCGTGAGGGTGAAGGTTAGGGTTAGGGTGAGGTTTGGGGTGACGTTTAGGGTTAGGGTTAGGTTGAGGGTGAGGTTTAGGTTTAGAGTGAGTGTTAGTGGGAGGGTTAGGGTGAGGGTTAGGTTTAGATTTAATGTTAGTCTTAGGGTGAGGGTGAGGGTTAGGTTGAGGTTTAAGGATAGGGTTAGGGTTAGGATTCGGCTTACAATGTTGGTGAATGTGAGGGTTAGGGTTAGGTTTAGGCTTAGGCTTAGGGTTAGGATGAGGATGAGGGTGAGATTTAGGGTTAGGGTGAGATTGAGGTTTATGGTTAGGGTGAGTATTAGGGTTAGTGTGAATGTTAGTGTTAGGGTTAGGTTTAGTGTTAGGGTTAGGGGGAGGGTTAGGGTTAGTGATAGGGTTAGGGTTAGGGTGATGGTTAGGGTTACTGTTAGCTTGAAAATTAGGATGAAGTTTCGGGATAGGGTGAGGGTTAGGGTAAGGGTGATGGTAGGGATAAATTTGAGGGTTCGGCTGAGGGTGAGGGTTAAGGTTAGAGTGAGGGTTACAGTTGGGATGAGGGTTAGGTTAAGGGTGAGGTTTAGGGATTAGGGTGAGGGTGATGGTTAGATTGAGGATTAGGGTTAGGGTTAGTGTGTGGTTTATGGTGAGGATGAGGGTTAGGGTTAGGTGAGGGTAAGTGTTAGAATTAGGGTAAGGGTGATGGTGAGGGTTAGGGTTAGGTTTAGGGTGAGGTTTAGGCTTAGGGTGAGGGTTAGGGTTAGTGTAAGGGTTAGTGTTAGGGTTCGGGTTTCTGTTAGGGTGAGGGTAAGTATTAGGGTGAGGGTTAGGGTTAGGGTGAGGGTTATAGTTAGGGTGAGGGTTAGGGTTAGGGTTAGGGGTATTAGTTTTAGGTTTAGTGTTACCTTGAGGGTGAGGGTGAGGATGAGGGTTAGGTTTAGGGTTAGGGTAAGGTTTAGGATTAGGATTAGGGTGGGAGTTAGGGTTAGGTTGAGAGTGAGGTTTAGGTTTAGATTTAGGCTTAGGGTGAGGGTTAGTGTTAGGGTTAGTGTTAGGTGTGGGTTAGGGTGAGGGTTAGTGTGAGGGTTATGGTTATGGTTAGGGTTAGGCTTAGCGTTAGGCTGAGGGTGAGGTTGAGTGTTAGGGTTGGGGTTAGGGTTAGGGTTCGGATTAGGGTTAGGGTGAGGGTTAGTGTGAGGGTTAGTCTTAAATTATGGTGTGGGTGAGGGTTAGGGTTAGGGTGAGGCTTAGTGTTACTGTCAGGGAGAGGGTTAGCATGACGTTGAGAGTTAGTGTGAGGGTTAGGATGAGGGTGACAGTAATGGTACAGTTGAGGGTTTAGGCTGAGAGTGAGGATTACGGTAAATGTGAGGGTTAGGGTTAGGGTTAGGGAGAGGGTTAGGGTTAGGGGTAGGGTGAGGGTGAGGGTAAGATTGAGGATTAGTGTTAGGGTGAGGTTTAGGGTGAGGATGAGGGTTAGGGTTAGGGTTATTGTTAGTGTTATGGTTACAGTTATGTTTGCAGTGAGGGTGAGGCTGAGGGTGAGATTTATTTTTAGGTTTAGATTCAGCGTTAGAGATAGGGTTAGTATTATTTAGAGGGATAGGTTTAGATTTACAATGAGGGTGAGGGTGAGGGTTAAGGTGAGGGTGAGGTTTACGGTGAGGTTTAGGGTTAGGTTTACGTTGAGGGTGAGGTTTAGAGTTAGAATTATTTTGATGGGGAGGGTTAGGGTGACAGGTAGGGTTAGGGGTAGTGTTAGTCTTAGGGTGAGGGTGAGGGTTAGGTTGAGGTTTAGGGATAGTCTTAGGGTTAGGATTAGGGTTAGGGTGAGGTTGATTGTGAGGGTTCAGTTTAGGCTTAGGCTTACGGTTAGGTTGAGGGTGAAGGTAGGTGTGAGGGTTATGGTTACAGTGAGGGTGAGGATTAGGGTTAGGGTGAGGTTTAGAATTTGGGTTAGGATTAAGGTGAGAGTTAGGGTTAGGGTTATGGTGAGGGTTAGGGTTAGGATTAGGATTAAGGTGAGGGTGAGGGTTAGGATTAGGGTTAGGGTTATTGTTAGTGTTATGGTTAAGGTTACCTTTGCAGTTATGGTGAGGCTGAGGGTGCGGGTTAGGGTTAGTATTAGGGTTAGGGTTAGGTTTAGGGTTAGGATTAGTGATTTTTTTAAGGTTCGGTTTAGAGTTATGGTGAGGGTGAGGGTGAGGGTGAGGGTTAGGGTTAGGGTTAGGGTGAGGTTTAGGGTTAGGGTGAGGATTAGGGTTAGGGTGAGGGTGAGGTTTAGGGTTAGAGTTAGGTTTAGGGCAAGGGTTAGGGTGAGGGTTAGGGTTAGGGTTAGGGTTTTGTTTAGCTTTAGGATTAGGGTTAGGGTGAGGGTGAGTGTGAGGGTTAGGTTTAGGCTAAGGCTTAGGGTTAGGCTGAGGATGACGGTGGGGTTGAGGATGAGGGTTCGGGTGATGGTTAGGTTTAGGATTAGGGTGATGGTTAGGATGAGGGTTAGGGTTAGGATTAGGGTTAGGGTGAAGACTAGGGTGAGGGTGAAAGTTAGTGTTAGGCTTAGGCTTAGGCTTAGAGTTAGGCTGAGGATGAGGTTGAGGGTGAGTGTTAAGGTTAGGGTGATGGTTAGGGTTATCCTTAGGTTGAAGGTTAGCATGAAGTTTAGGGATAGGGTGAGGGTTAGAGTGAGGGTGATGGTAAGGGTAAAGCTATGGGTTAGGCTGAAGGTGAGAATTAAGATACGGGTGAATGTTAGGGTTAGGGTGAGGGTTAGTGTAAGCGTGATGGTTAGGGTTTATGGTGAGTTTGAGGGTTAGATTGAGGATTAGGGTTAGGTTTCGTGTGAGGTTTAGGGTGAGGATGAGGGTTAGCGTTAGGGTGAGGGTTAGGGTTAGAATTAGGTTTCGGGTGAGGGCTAGGGTGAGGGTAAGGTTTACTGTTAGTGTTAGGGTGAGGGTAAGTGTTAGGGTGAGGGTTAGGGTTAGGGTGAGGGTTATAGTTAGGGTGAGGGTTATAGTTAGGGTGAGGGTTAGGGTTAGGGTTATTGTCATTGTTAGGTTTAGGGTTACGTTGACGGTGAGGGTGAGGGTAAGGGTTAGGTTTAGGGTTAGGGTTAGGGTGAGTGTTAGTGTGAGGGTTAGGTTTAGGGTTAGTATTACGTTAGGGTTAGGGTGAGGGTGAGTGTGAGGGTTAGGGTTAGGTTTAGTGTTAGGCTTAGGGTTAGGGTGAGGGTGAGTTTGAGGGTGAGGATTAGGGTTATGGTGAGGGTTAGTGTTAGGGTTAGATTGAATGTTAGGCAGAGGGTTAGGGTTAGGAATAGTGTTAGTTTGAGTGCTGGTGTGATGGATAGTGTGAGTGTTAGGGTTACGATAGTGTTAGGTTGAGGGTGAGTGTGAGGGTTAGGGGTAGGGTTAGGGTTAGGCTTAGGCTTAGGGTTAGGGTTAGGGTTTGGTTTAGGGTGAGGGTGAGGGTGATTATTAGGGTTAGTGTTAGGGTTAGGGTTAGGGTTAGGCTAAGGGTGAGTTTGGGGGTGAGGATTAGGTTTAGGTTGATGGTTAGGTTTAGGGTTAGTGTTATTGTTAGGGTTAGGGTTAGAGTTAAGGTGAAGGTGAGGGTGAGGGTGCGGGTGAGGTTTAGGATTAGGGTTAGGTGAGGTTTATGGTTAGGGTTAGAGATAGGGTGAGGGTGAGGGTGAGGTTTACGGTTAGATTTAGGCTTAGGGTGAGGGTTACTGTTAGGGTTAGGGTTAGGATTAGTGTTAGGTTTGGGTTAGGGTGAGGGCTAGGGTGAGGGTTATGGTTAGATTTAGGGTTAGGGTTAGGGTGAGGTTTAGTGTGTGGGTTAGGGTTATGTTTAGGGTTAGGCTTAGCGTTAGGCTGAGCGTGAGGTTGAGTGTGAGGGTTTGGGTTAGGCTGAGGGTTAGGATTAGGGTTAGTGTTAGGGTTAGGATGAGGGTTAGGGTTAGTATTAGGATTAGAGTGAGGGCTAGGGTGAGGGTGCCCTTTACTGTTAGGGTTAGGGTGAGGTGTAGGGTTAGGGTTAGGGTAAGCATGAGGTTTAGTGTTAGAGTTAGGGTTAGGGTGAGGTTTAGGGTTAGGGTTAGTGTTAGGGTTAGGGTTAGGTTGAAGGTTATGGTTATGGTTAGGATTAGGATTAGGGTTAGGGTGAGGGTGAGTGTGAGGGTTAGGGTAAGCTTTAGGCTTAGGGTTAGGTTGAGGGTGAGGGTTAGGTTTAGAGTGTGGGTGAGTGTGAGGGTTAGGGTTAGTTTTAGGTTTAGGGTGAGGGTTAGGTTTAGGCTTAGGCTTAGGATTAGGTTGAGGGTGAAGGTAGGTGGGAGGGTTATGGTTATGGTGAGGGTGAGGATTAGGGTTAGGGTGAGGGTTAGGATTTGGGTTAGGATTAAGGTGAGGGTGAGGGTTAGGATTAGGGTGAGTGTTAGGGTTAGGATTAGGATTAGGGTGAGGGTGAGGGTGAGGGTTAGGATTAGGGTGAGGGTTATTGTTAGTGTTATGGCTAAGGTTACCTTTGCAGTGATGGTAAGGCTGAGGATGAGGGTTAGGTTTAGGATTAGCGTGAGGGTTAGGTTTTGGCTTAGTATTAGTGTTTTTGTTAAAGTTAGGGTTAGAGTTATGGTGAGGGTGAGAGTGAGGGTGAGGGTTAGGGTTAGGGTGAGTTTAGGGTTAGGGTGAGGATTAGGGTTAGGGTGAGGGTGAGGTTTAGGGTTAGAGTGAGTGTTAGGGGGAGGGTTAGGGTGAGGGTTAGGGTTAGGTTTAGGATTAGGGTTAGGGTGAGGGTGAGTGTGAGGGTTAGGGTTAGGCTTAAGCTTAACCTTAGGGATATGCTGAGGATGAGGGTGGGGTTGAGGATTATGGTTTGGGTGTTGGTTAGGGATAGGATTTGGGTGAGGGTTAGGATGAGGGTTAGGGTTATTATTAGGGTTAGGCTGAGGGCTATGGTGAGGGCGAGGGTTAGGGTTAGGTTTAGGCTTAAGTTTAGGGTTAGGCTGAGGGTGAGGTTGAGGGTTTGTGTTAAGGTTAGGGTGATGGTTAGGTTGAAGTTTAGCATGAGGTTTAGGGATAGGTTGAGGGATAGAGTGAGGGTGATGGTAAGGGTAAAGTTGAGGGTTAGGCTGAGGGTGAGAATTAAGATAACGGTGAGGGTTAGGGTTAGAGTGAGTGTTAGGATAAGGGTGAGGGTGAGGGTTAGATTGAGGATTAGGGTTAGGTTCAGTGTGAGGTTTGGTGTGAGGATGAGGGTTAGGGTTAGGTTGAGGGTTAGTGTTAGGTTTAGTGTTATTGTTAGGTTAAGGATTAGATTTACGGTGAGGGTGAGGTTGCGGGTCCTGGTTAGGGTTAGGGTTAGGGTGAGGTTTAGAGTTAGGTTTCGAGATAGGGTTAGGTAGAGGGTGATGTTTAGGGTTAGATTTCAGGTTAGTGTTAGGGTTGGGCTTAGGGTTAGGCTGAGGGTGAGAGTGGGGGTGAGGATTAGGGTTGGGTTTCGGGTTAGGGTTAGAGTTAGGGTTAGGGTTAGGTTAGGGATTAGGGTTAGGGTGAAGGTTAGGGTGAGTGTTAGAGTTAGGGTTAGGCTTAGGC
Organism: Dipodomys merriami; assembly: GCF_024711535.1. Classification (NCBI taxonomy): domain Eukaryota; kingdom Metazoa; phylum Chordata; class Mammalia; order Rodentia; family Heteromyidae; genus Dipodomys; species Dipodomys merriami. Next base: position 140,193 of record NW_027206352.1, on the reverse strand, counting down.
TGAGGGTGAGGGTGGGGGTGAGGATTAGTTTTCAGGTGATGGTTAGGGTTAGGATTAGGGTGAAGGTTAGGATGAGGGTTAGAGTTGGGATTAGGCTTAGGGTGAGGGCTAGGGGGAGAGTGAGGTTTAGGGTTAGGGTTAGGGTGAGGTTTAGGGTTAAGGTGAGGTTAGGGTTAGTGTGAGGGTTAGTGTTAGGTTTAGGTTTAGAGTTAGGGTTAGGGGGAGGGTTAGTGTCAGGGTTAGGGTTAGGGTTAGTGTTAGGGTTATGGTTAGGGTGATGGTTAGGCTTACGGTTAGCTTGAAGGTTAGGATGAGGTTTAGGGATAGGGTGAGGGTTAGGGTAAGGGCGATATTAAGGGTAAATTTGAGGGTTAGGCTTTGGATGAGGGTTAGGATAAGTGTGAGGGTTACGGTTAGGGTGAGAGTTAGGGTAAGGGTGAGGGTGAGGGATTAAGGTGAGGCTGAGGGTTAGATTGAGGATTAGGGTTAGGGTTAGTGTTTGGTTTAGGGTGAGGATGAGGGTTAGGGTTAGGTGAAGTTAAGTGTTAGAATTAGGGTTATGGTGAGGACTAGGGTGAGGGTGAGGGTTAGGTTTAGGGGTAGCGTGAGGTTTAGGCTTAGGGTGAGGGTTAGGGTTAGTGTGAGGGTTAGTGTTAGGGTTAGTGTTAGTGTTAGGGTGAGGGTAAGTGTTAGGGAGAGGGTTAGGGTGAGGGTGAGGGTTATAGTTAGGGTGAGGCTAAGGGTTAGGTTTAGGGTTATTGTTAATTTTAGGTTTAGATTTATGTTGAGGGTGAGGGTGAGGGTGAGGTTTAGGGTTAGGTTTAGGGTGAGGTTTAGGGTTAGATTTATCTTAGGGTTAGGGTAAGTGTTATGGTTACAGTTAGGATTAGTGTTATGTTAGGGTTAGGGTTAGGGTTATGGTGTGGTTGAGTGTGTGGTTTAGGGTTAGGTTTAGGTGTAGGCTTGGGGTTAGGCTGAGGGTGAGGTTGAGGGTGATGGTTACGGTTAGTCTGAGGGTTAGGATTAGGGTTAGTGTGAGGGTTAGGATGAAGGTTAGGGTTAGGATTAGGGTTAGAGTGAGGGCTAGGGTGAGCGTGAGGTTTAGTGTTAGGGTTAGGGTGAGGTTTAGGGTTAGGGTTAGTGTGAGGGTGAGGTTTTTTGTTAGAGTTCGGGTTAGGTTGAGGGTTAGGATTAGGGTTAGTGTTAGCGTTAGGGTTAGGGTGAGTGTTAGGGTTAGGGTGAGTGTTATGGTGATGATTAGGATTAGGATTAGGGTAGGGTTAGGGTGAGTGTGAGGGTGAGGGTAAGGGTTAGGCTTAGGGTTAGCCTGAGGGTGCGGGTGAGCGTGAGGGTTAGGGTTAGGGTGAGGGTGAGTGTGAGTGTTAAGGTTAGGTTAGGCTGAGGGTGATGGTGAGGGAGAGGGCTAGTGTTAGGTGAGGGTTAGGTTAGGGTTAGGGTGAGGGTTAGTGTTAGGGGTATGATGAGTTTTAGTGTTAGGGTAACGGTTAGTGTGAGGGTAAGATCTAGGGTTAGCGTTGGGCTTAGGGTGAGGGTTAGCCTGAGGGTTAGGGTTAGGGTGAGGTTTAGGGTGGGGGTGACAGTAAAGGTAAACTTTAGGGTTAGGCTGAGGGTGAGAGTTACTGTAAGGATTTGGGTTAGGGTTAGGGTGAGGGTTAGGGGTAGGGGTAGGGTGAGGGTGAGTGTAAGATTGAGGATTAGTGTTAGGGTGAAGTTTAGGGTAAGGATGAGGTTTTGGGTTAGGGTTTTTGTTAGTGCTATGGTTATAGTTAAGTTTGCAGTGAGGGTGAGCCTGAGGGTGAGGTTTATGGTGAGGGTTAGATTTAGGTTAGGGTTAGGGTTAGTATTATTTTTAGGGTTAGGGTTAGATTTACAGTGAGGGTGAGGGTGAGGGTTAGGGTTAGGGTGAGGTTTACGGTGAGGTTTAGGGTTAGGGTTACGTTGAGGGTGAGGTTTAGATTTAGAATTAGGTTTATGGGGAGGGTAAGGGTGAGAGGTAGGGTTAGGGTTAGTGTTAGTCTTAGGGTGAGGTTGAGGGTTAGGTTGAGGTTTAGGGATAGGCTTAGGGTTAGGAATAGTGTTAGGGTGGGGTTGAGTGTGAGGGTTAGGTTTAGGATTAGGCTTAGGTTTAGGTTGAGTGTGAAGGTAGGTGTGAGGGTTATGGTTACGGTGAGGGTGAGGATTAGGGTTACAGTGAGGGTTAGGATTTGGGTTAGGATTAAGGTGAGGGTGAGTGTTAGGGTTAGGGTGAGGGTTAGGGTTAGGATTAGGATTAGGGTGAGGGTGAGGATTAGAGTTAGTGTTAGTGTTAGGTTTAGGGTTAGGCTGAGGGTGAGGGTGGCGGTGAGGATTAGTGTTAGGGTGATGGTTAGAGTTAGGTTTAGTGTTATTGTTAGGGTTAGGGTTAGAGTTACGGTGAGGGTGAGGTTCTGGGTGAGGTTTAGGGTTAGTGTTAGGGTGAGGTTTAAATTTAGGGTTGGAAATAGGGTTAGGGTGAGGGTGATGTTTAGGGTTAGAGTTCAGGTTAGTGTTAGGGTTGGGCTTAGGTTTAGGCTGAGGGTGAGAGTGGGGGTGAGTATTAGGGATACGGTTAAGGTTAGGGTTAGAGTTAGGTTTATGGTTAGGGTTAGGGTTATTGTTAGTGTTATGTTTAGGGTTAAGTTTGCAGTGAGGGTGAGGCTGAGGGTGAGGTTTATGGTTAGGGTTAGGTTTGGGGTTAGGGTTATTGTTAGTGTTAGTGTTAGGTTTAGGGTTAGGGTTAGAGTTACGGTGAGAGTGAGTCTTAGGGTTTGGTTGAGGTTTAGGGTGACGTTTAGGGTTAGGATTAGGTTGAGGGTGAGGTTTATGGTTAGAGTGAGGGTTAGTGGGAGGGTTAGGGTTAGGATTAGGGATAGGGTTAGGTTTAGGGTTAGGATTAGTGTTTTTGTTAAGGTTAGGGTTAGACTCATGGTTAGTGTTAGGGTGAGGGTGAGGGTTAGGGTTAGGGTTAGGGTGTGGTTTAGGGTTAGGATGAGGATTAGGGTTAGGGTGAGGGTGAGGTTTAGGGTTAGAGTTAGGTTTAGGCAGAGGGCTAGGGTGAGGGTTAGGGTTAGGGTTAGGGTTAAGTTTAGGAATAGGGTTAGGGTGAGGATGAGTGTGAGGGTTAGGGTTAGGCTTATTCTTAGGTTTAGGGTTAGGCTGAGGATGAGGGTGGGGGTGAGGATTAGGGTTCGGTTGATTGTTAGGTTTAGGATTAGGGTGACTGTTAGGATGAGGGTTAGTGTTAGGATTAGGGTTAGGGTTAAAGCTAGGGGGAGGGGGAGGGTTATGGTTAGGCTTAGGCTTAGGGTTAGGCTGAGGGTGAGGTTGAGGGTGAATGTTAAGTTTAGGGTGATGTTTAGGGATACGGTTAGGTTGAAGGTTAGCATGAGGTTTAGGGATAGGGTGAGGGTTAGCGTGAGGGTGATGGTTTGGGTAAAGTTGAGTGTTAGGCTGAGGGTGAGAATTAAGATAAGGGTGAGGGTTGGTGTTAGGTTGAGGGTTAGGTTTAGGGTTAGTATGAGTGTTAGGGTTAGGGTGAGGTTTATGGTTATGTTTAGGATTAGGATTAGGGTTAGGGTGAGAATGAGTGTGAGGTTAGGGTAAGGGTTTGGCTTAGGGTTTGGTTGAGGGTGTGGGTTAGGTTTAGGGTGAGGGCGAGTGTGAGGGTTAGGATTAGTGTTAGGGTTAGGGTGAAGGTTAGTGTGAGGGTTAGTGTTAAAGTTAGGGTGTGGTTGAGGGTTAGGTTTAGGGTCATGCTTAGGGTTATGGTCAGGGAGAGGGTTAGCATGAGGGTGAGAGTTAGTGTGAGGGTTAGGGTGAGGGTGACAGTAAGGGTAAAGTTGAGGGTTTGGCTGAGAGTGAGGATTATGGTAAATGTGAGGGTTAGGGTTAAGGTGAGGGTGAGGGTTAGGGGTAGAGGTAGGGTGAGGGTGAGTTTAAGATTGAGTATTAATGTTAGGGTGAGGTATAGGGTGAGGATGAGGGTTAGGTTTAAGGTTATTGTTAGTGTTATGGTTACAGTTAAGTTTGCAGTGAGGGTGAGGCTGAGGGTGACGTTTATAGTTAGGGTTAGGTTTAGGTTTAGGGTTAGGGTTAGTATTATTTTTAGGGTTAGGGTTAGATTTACAGTGAGGATGAGGGTGAGGGTTAGGGTTGGGTGAGGTTTACGGTGAGGTTTAGGGTTAGTGTTAGGTTGAGCGTGAGGTTTAGAGTTAGAATTATGTTTATGGGGAGGGTTAGGGTGAGAGATAGGGTTAGGGTTAGAGTTAGTCTTAAGGTGAGGGTGAGGGTTAGGTTGAGGTTTAGGGACAGGTTTAGGGTTAGGATTAGGTTTTGGTTGAGGATAAGTGTGAGAGTTAGGTTTAGGCTTAGACTCAGGGTTAGGTTAAGGGTGAATGTAGGTGTGAGCGTTATGGTTACGGTGAGGGTGAGGATTAGGGTTAGGGTGAGGGCTAGAATTTGGGTTAGGATTAAGGTGAGGGTGAGGGTTAGGGTTAGGGTGAGTTTTAGGTTTAGGATTAGGATTAGGGTGAGTGTGAGTGTTTGGATTATGGTTAGGGTTATTGTTAGTGTTATGGTTAAGGTTACCTTTGCAGTGATGCTGAGGCTGAGGGTGAGGGTTAGGTTTAGGATTAGGGTTAGGGTTAAGTTTAGGGTTAGGATTAGTGTTTCTGTTAAGGTTAGGGTTAGAGTTATGGTGAGGGTGAGGGTGAGCGTTAGGGTTAGGGTTAGGGTGAGCTTTAGGGTTAGGGTGAGGATTAGGGTATTGGTGAGGGTTAAGTTTAGGGTTAGAGTGAGGGTTCGGGGGAGGGTTAGGGTGAGTGTTAGGGTTTGGGTTAGGGTTAGGTTTAGGAGTAGGGTTAGGTTGAGGGTGAGTGTGAGTGTTAGGGTTAGGCTTAGGCTTAGGCTTAGGGTTAGGCTGAGGATGAGGGTGGGGGTGAGGATTAGTGTTAGAGTGATGATTAGGGTGAGGATTAAGGTGAGGGTTAGGATGAGGGTTAGGGTGAGTATTAGGGTTAGGGTGAGGGCTAGGTTGAGGTTGAGGGTTAGGGTTAGGGTTAGGTTTAGGGTTAGGCTGATAGTGACGTTGAGGGTAAGGGTTAAGGTAAGGGTAATGGTTAGGGTTAAGGTTAAGTTGAAGATTAGCATGAGGTTTAAGGATAGGGTGAGGGTTAGATTGAGGGTGATGGTAAGGGTAAAGTTGAAAGTTAGGCTGACTGTGAGAATTAAGATAAGGGTGAGGGTTAGGGTTAGGGTGAGGCTTAGGGTAAGGGTGTGGGTTAGGGGTTATGGTGAGGGTTAGGGTTAGGTTGAGGGTTATAGTTAGGGTGAGGGTTAGGGTTAGGGTTATTGTTATTGTTAGGTTTAGAGTTAGGTTGAGGGTGAGGGTGACAGTAAGGGTTAGGTTTAGGGTTAGGATTAGGGTGAGATTTAGGGTTAGGATTAGTGTTAGAGTTAGGGTTAGGGTGAGGGTGAGGTTTAGGGTTAGAATTAGGCTTCGGTTGAGTGTTAGTGTGAGGGTTAGGGTTAGGGTAAGTGTTAGGTTAGTGTTAGGGTGAGGATTAGGTTTAGAGTGATAATTAGGGGTAGTATTAGGATTAGGGTGAGGTTGAGTGTGTGGGTTATGCTTAAGTTTAATGTTAGGCTTAGGGTTAGGCTGAGGGTGAGGTTGAAGGTGAGGGTTATGGTTAGGGTGAGGGTTAGAGTTAGGGTTAGATTGAGGGTTAGTGTTACGATTAGTGTTAGGTTGAGCGCTGGGGTGATGGTTAGTGTGAGGTTTAGGGTTAGGGATAGGGTTAGGTTTAACATTAGGGTTAGGTTTTGGGTGAGTGTGAGGGTTAGGCTTAGTGTTAGGGTTAGGATTAGGGTTCGGGTTATGGTTAGGGTTTGATTTAGAGTGAGGATGAGGGTAAGAATTAGAGTTAGTGTTAGGGTTAGGGTTAGGCTAAGGGTGAGGGTGGGGTGAGGATTTGGGTTAGGGTGATGGTTAGGGTTAGGGTTAGTGTTATTGTTAGGGTTAGGGTTAGAGTTAAGGTGAGGGTGAGGGTGAGGGTGCGGGTGAGTTTTAGGGTTAGGGTTAGGTGAGGTTTAGGGTTAGTGTTAGAGATAGGGTTAAGGTGAGGGTGAGGTTTAGGGTTAGAGTTCGGGTTAGTGTTAGGGTTACGCTTACCGTTAGGCTGAGGTTGAGGGTGGGGGTGAGGATTAGGGTTAGCGTTAGGGTTAGTGTTAGAGTTCGGGTTAGGCTTAGGGTTAGGGTTATTGTTAGTGTTATGGTTAGGTTTAGTTTGCAGTGAGGGTGAGGCTGAGGGTGAGGTTTATGGTTAGGTTTAGGTTTAGGATTAGGGTTAGTGTTAGTGTTATTTTTAGGGTTAGGGTTAGAGTTATGGTGAGGGTGAGGGTGAGGGTGAGGGTTAGGGTTAGGGTGAGGTTTAGGGTGAGGTTGAGGGTTAGGGTTAGGTTGGGTGTGAGGTTTAGGGTTAGAGTGAGAGTTAGTGGGAGGGTTAGGGTGAGAGTTAGGTTTAGGGTTATTGTTAGTCTTAGGGTGAGGGTGAGGTTTAGGTTGAGGTTTAGGGATAAGTTTAGGGTTAGGATTAGGGTTAGGGTGAGGGTGAATGTGAGCGTTAGGGTTAGGGTTAGGCTTAGGCTTAGGTTTATGATTATGGTGAGGGTGAGTGTTAGGCTTAGGATTAGGGTGAGGTTTAGGGGTAGGTTGAGGGTTAGGGTTAGTGTGAGTGTTAGTGTAGGGTTAGGTTTAGTGTTAGGGTTAGGGGGAGGGGTAGGGTCAGAGTTAGGGTTAGGGTTAGTGTGAAAGTTAGGGTTAGGGTGAGGGTTTAGTTGAGGTTTAGGGTTAGGGTTAGGGTTAGGTTTAGGATTAGGGTTAGTTTGAGGGTATTTGTGAGTGTTAGGGTTAGGTTTAGGCTTAGGCTGAGGGTGAGGGTGAGGGTGAGGCTTAGCGTTTGGGTGATGGTTAGGGTTAGGGTGAGGGTGAGGGTTAGGATGAGGGTTAGGTTTAGGATTAGGGTTAAGGTGAAGGCTAGGGTGAGGGTGAGGGTTAGGTTTAGTGTTAGGGTGAGGTTTAGGCTTAGGATGAGTGTTAGGGCTATTGTGAGTGTTAGTGGTAGGGTTAAGTTTAGTGTTAGGGTTAGGGGGAGGATTAGGGTCAGGGTTAAGTTTAGGGTTAGTGTTAGGATTAGGGTTAGGGTGATGGTTGGGGTTATGGTTAGCTTGAAGGTTAGGATGTTTAGGGATAGGGTGAGGGTTACGGTGAGGGTGATGGTAAGGTTGAAGTTGAGGGTTAGGCTGAGGGTGAGGGTTAAGATAAGGGTGAGGGTTAGGGGTTATGGTGAGGGTGAGGGTTAGATTGAGGATTAGGGTTAGGGTTAGTGTCTGTTTTAGGGTGAGGATGAGGGTTAGGGTTAGGTGAGGGTAAGGGTTAGAATTAGGTTTATGGTGAGGGCTAGGATCAGGGTGAGGGTTAGGGTTAGTGTTAGCGTTAGGGTGAGGGTGAGGCTTAGGGTGAGTGTTAGGGTTAGTGTGAGGGTTAGTGTGAGGGTTAGTATTAGGGTTAGTGTTAGTGTTAGGGTGAGGGTAAGTGTTAGGTTGAGGGTTAGGGTTAGGGTGAGGGTTATAGTTATGGTGAGGGTTAGGGTTAGGGTTAGGGTTTGTGTTAATTTTAGGTTTAGGGTCATGTTGAGGGTGAGGGTGAGGGTTAGGGTTAGGGTTAATATTAGGTTAGGGTTAGGGTGAGTGTGTGGGTTAGGATTAGGTTTAGGGTTAGGCTTAGTTTTTGGCTGAGAGTGAGGTTGAGGGTGAGGGTTAGGGTTAGGGTGAGGGTAAGGATTTCGTTTAGGGTGAGGGTTAGGATGAGGGTTAGGTGATGGCTAGGGTGAGGGTGAGGTTTAGGGTTAGGGTTAGGGTGAGGTTTAGTGTTAGGGTTAGGGTGAGGGTGAGGTTGAGTGTTAGAGTTAGGGTTAGAGTGAGGGTTAGGGATCTGGTTAGTGTTAGGTTTAGGGTTAGGGTGAGTGATAGGGTTAGGGTGAGGGTTATGGTTATGGTTAGGATTAGGATTAGGGTTACGGTTAGGGTTAGTGTGTGGGTTAATGTTAGGTGTAGTGTTAGGCTTAGGGTTAGGCTGAGGGTGAGGTTGAGGCTGAGGGTTAGGTTTATTGTGAGTGTTTGTGTTACAGTGAGGGTTATGTTTAGGGTGACGGTTACGGTTAGGTTTAGGGTTAGGTTGAGGGCTACGTTGAGGGTGAGATTTAGGGTTAGCTTTAGGGTAAAGTTTATGGTGAGGGTGAGGTTTAGGGATAGGGTTAGGCTGAGGTTTAGGGTTATATTTAGGGTTAGGGGTAGGGCAAGTGTGAGGTTTAGGGTTAGAGTTAGGGTTACGGTGAGGGTTAGGGTGAGGTTTACGGTTAGAGTTAGGGTTAGGGGGAGGGTTAGGGTGAGGGTTAGTTTTAGGGTGAGGGCTAGGTTGAGGGTGAGGGTAAGGGTTAATGTTAGGCTTAGGCTTATGGTTAGGCTGAGGGTGAGGTTGAGGGCGAGGTTAGGGTTAGGGTGAGGTTAGGGGTATGGTTAGGTTGAAGGTTAGCATGAGTTTTAGGGATAGGGTGAGGGTTAAGGTGAGGGTGATGGTAAGGGTAATGTTGAGGATTACGCTGAGGGTCGGGGTAAAGATAAGGTTGAGGGTTAGTGTTAGGGTGAGGGTTAAGGTAAGGTTGAGGGTTAGGGGTTGGGGTGAAAGTGAGGGTTAGATTGAGGATTAGGGTTAGGGTTAGTGTGAGGTTTAGGGTGATGATGAGGGTTAAGGTTAGGGTGAGGGTTACGGTTAGAATTAGGGTTAGGATAAGGGCTAGGGTGAGGGTGAGGGTTAGGGTTAGGTTGGGGTTAGAGTGAGTTTTAGGGTTAGTGTTAGGGTGAGGCTAAGTGTTAGGGTGAGGGTTAGGGTTAGGTTTAGGGATATTGTTATTGTTAGGTTTATGGTTACATTGAGGGTGAGGGTGAGGGTGCGTGTTAGGGTTAGAGTTAGGGTGAGGTTTAGGTTTAGTATTACGGGTAGAGTTATGGTGAGGGTGAGGTTTTGGGTTCGAGTTAGTCTTAGGGTGAGGGTTAGTGTGAGGATTAGGGTTAGGGTTAGTGTTAGGTTAGGGTTAGGGTGAGGGTTAGTGTGAGCGTTAGGGTTAGAGGGAGGGTTAGGGTTAGGATTAGGGTTAGGGTGAGGTTGAGTGTTTGGGTTAGGGTTAGGTTTAGAGTTAGGCTTAGGTTTAGGCTGAGGCTGAGGTTGAATGTGAGGGTGAGGGTTAGGTGAGGGTTAGGTTTAGGGTAAGGTTGAGGGTTAGGATGAGGGTTAGGGTTAGGACTAGGGTTAGTGTGAGGGTCAGTGTGTGGGTTAGGGTTAGGTTTAGATTTATGCGTCGGGTTAGGCTGAGGCTGAGGTTGAGGGTGAGGGTTAGGGTTAGTGTGAGGCTTAGGGTTAGGGATAGGGTTAGGTTTAGGATTAGGGTTAGGTTGAGGGTCAGTGTGAGTTTTAGGGTTAGAGTTAGGGTTAGGCTTAGGGTTAGGGTTAGGTTTAGGGTTAGGGTTTGGTTTAGGGTGAGGGGTAGGGTGAGGATTAGGGTTAGTGTTAGTGTTATGGTTAGGGTTAGGCTGAGGGTGAGGGTGGGGGTGAGGATTAGGGTTAGGGTGATGGTTAGGTTTAGGGTTAGTGTTATTGTTAGGGTTAGGGTTAGAGTTACGGTGAGGCTGAGGTTGTGGGTGAGGGTTAGGGTTAGGGTTTGGGTGAGGTTTAGAGTTAGGGTTGGAGATAAGGTTAGGGTGAGGGTGATGTTTAGGGTTAGAGTTAGGGTTAGTGTTAGGATTGGGCTTAGGTTTAGGCCGAGTGTGAGAGTGGGGGTGAGGATTAGGGATAGGGTTAGGGTTAGGGTTAGATTTAGGGTTAGGGTTAGGGTTAGGGTTATTGTTAGTGTTATGTCTAAGGTTAAGTTTGCAGTGAGGTTGAGGCTGAGGGTGATGTTTATGGTTAGGGTTAGGTTTAGGGTTAGGGTTAATGTTAATTTTAGTGTTAGTGTTAGGGTTACAGTTATGGTGACAGTGAGCGTGAGGGTGAGGGTTAGGGTTAGGGTGAGATTTAGGGTTAGATTTAGGTTGAGGGTGAGTTTTAGGTTTAGAGTGAGGGTTAGTGGGAGGGTTAGGGTGAGGGTTAGGTTTAGGGTTAGTGTTAGTCTTAGGGTGAGGGTGAGGATTAGGTTGAGGTTTAAGGATAGGGTTAGGTTTACGATTAGGGTTAGGGTGAGGGTGAATGTGAGGTTTAGGATTAGGTTTAGGCTTAGGCTTATGGTTAGAAATAGGATGAGGGTGAGTGTTAGGGTTAGGGTTAGATTGAGGTTTAGGGTTAGGGTGTGGGTTAGGGTTCGTGTGTTAGTGTTAGGGTTTGGTTTAGTGTTAGGGTTAGGGGGAGGGTTAGGGTCAGGTTTAGGGTTAGGGTTAATATTAGGGTTAGAGTTAGTTTAAGGGTTAGGGTTAAGGTGAGGGTGAGGGTGAGTGTTAGGGTTAGGCTTAGGCTTAGGCTGAGGGTGAGGGTGTGGGTCAGTATTAGTTTTTGTGTGATGGTTAGGGTTAGGTTTAGGGTGAGGGTTAGTGTGAGGTCTAGGGTGAGAGTGAGGGTTAGGGTTAGGGTTAGAGTGAGGTTTAGGATTAAGGTGAGGGTTAAGGTTAGTGTGAGTGTTAGTGTTAGGTTTATTTTTAGTGTTACGTTTAAGGGGAGTGTTAGGGTCAGGCTTTGGGTTAGGGTTAGTGTTAGGGTTAGGGTTAGGGTGATGGTTAGGGTTACGGTTAGCTTGAAGGTTAAGATGAGGTTTAGGGATAGGGTGAGTGTTAGGGTAAGGGTGATGGTAAGGGTAAATTTGAGGGTTACGCTGAGGGTGAGGGTTAGGATAAGTGTGAGGGTTACGGTTAGGGTGAGGGTTAGGTTAAGGTTGAGGGTTAGGTATTAGAGTGAGGGTTAGATTGAGGAGTAGGGTTAGGGTTAGTGTTGTTGTTTAGGGTGAGGATGAGGGTTAGGGTTAGGTGAGAGTAAGGGTTAGAATTAGGGTTAGGGTGAGGGCTAGGTTGAGTGTGAGGGTTAGATTTAGGGTTAGGGTGAGGTTTAGGCTTAGGGTGAGGTTTTGGGTTAGTGTAAGGGTTAGTGTTAGGGTTAGGGTTAGTGTTATGGTGAGGGTAAGTTTTAGGGTGAGGGTTATAGTTAGGGTGAGGGTTAGAGTTAGGGTTAGGGTTAATGTTAGATTTAGGTTTAGATTTACGTTAAGTATGAGGGTGAGGGTGAGGTTTAGGGTTAGGGTTAGGGTGAGGTATAGGTTTAGGATTAGGGTTAGAGTTAGGGTTAGGGTTTGGGTGAGGTTTAGGGTTAGATTTATGCTTAGGGTGAGGGTTAGTTTTAGGTTTGGGTTAGGGTAAGGGTCAGTGTGAGGGTTATGGTTAGATTTCTGTTAGTGTTAGGATTAGGTTTAGGGTGAGGTTCAGTGTGTGGGTTAGGGTTAGGTTTAGGGTTAGGCTTAGCGTTAGGCTGAGGGTGAGGTTCAGGGTGAGGTTAGGGTTTAGGGTGAGGGTTAGGATTAGGGTTAGTTTGAGGGTTAGGATGAGGGTTAGGGTTATGATTAAGGTTAGAGTGAGGGCAAGGGTGAGGGTGACTTTTACGGTTAGGGTTAGGGTGCGGTTGTGGGTTAGGGTTAGGGTGAGGGTGAGGTTTAGTGTTAGAGTTAGGGTTAGGGTGAGGGTTAGGGTTAGGGTTAGTGTTAGGTTTAGGGATAGGGTGAGTGTTAGGTTTAGGGTGAGGGTTATGGTTATGGTTAGGATTAGAATTATGGTTAGGTTGAGGGTGAGTGTGTGGGTTGGGGTAAGGTTTAGGCTTAGGGTTAGGTTGAGCGTGAGGGTTAGGTTTAGGCTGAGGATGAGTGCGAGGGTTAGGTTTAGTGTTAGGGTTAGGGTGAGGTTTAGTGTGAGGGTTATTGTTAAAGTTAGGGTGTGGGTGAGGGTTAGGGTTAGGGTGATGCTTAGGTTTACGGTCAGGGAGAGGGTTAGCATGAGGGTGAGATTTAGTGTGAGGGTTAGAGTGAGGGAGACAGTAAGGGTAAAGTTGAGGGTTAGACTGAAAGTGAGGATTACTGTAAATGTGAGGGTTAGGGTTAGGGTGAGGGTTAGGGTTAGGGTTAGGGTGAGGGTGTGGTTTAGTTTGAGGATTAGTTTTAGGGTTAGTGTGAGGTTTAATGTGAGGATGAGAGTTAGGGTTAGGGTGAGGGCTAGGGTGAGGGTGAGGGTTAGGATTTGGGTTAGAGTGAGTGTGAGAGTTAGGGTGAGTGTTAGGGTTAGGGTGAGGGTTAGTGTGAGGGTTAGTGTTAAAGTTAGGGTGTGGGTTAGGGTTAGGGTTAGGGTGATGCTTAGGGTTATGATCAGGGAGAAGGTTAGCATTAGGGTGAGAGTTAGTGTGAGGGTTAGGGTGAGGGTGACAGTAAGGGTAAAGTTGAGGTTTAGGCTGAGAGTGAGGATTACGGTAAATGTGAGGATTAGGGTTACGGTTATGGTGCGGGTTAGGGTTAGGGGTAGTGTGAGGGTGAGGGTAAGATTGAGGATTAGTGTTAAGGTGAGGTTTAGGGTGAGGATGAGTGTAAGGGTTAGGGTTAGGGTTATTGTTAGTGTTATGGTTACAGTCACGTTTGCAGTGAGGGTGAGGCTGAGGGTGAGGTTTATGGTTATGGTTAGGTTTAGGGTTAGGGTTAGGGTTAGTATTATTTTTAGGGTTAGGGTTAGATTTACAGTGAGGGTGAGGGTGAGGGATAGGTTTAGGGTGTAGTTTACGGTGAGGTTTAGGGTTAGGGTTAGGTTGAGGGTGAGTTTTAGAGTTTGAATTTGGTTTATTGTGAGGGATAGTGTGAGAGGTAGGGTTAGGTTTAGAGTTAGTGTTAGGGTGCGGGTGAGGGTTAGGTTGAGGTTTAGGGATAGGCTTAGGGTTAGAATTAGGGTTTGGGTGAGCATGAGTGTGAGGGTTAGGTTTAGGTTTATGCTTAGGTTTAGGTTGAAGGTGAAGGTAGGTGTGAGTGTTATGGTTACAGTGAGGGTGAGGATTACAGTTAGGGTGAGGATTAAGATTTGGGTTCGGTTTAAGGTGAGGGTGAGGGTTAGGGTTAGGGTGATTGTTAGGGTTAGGATTAGGATTAGGCTGAGGGTGAGTGTTTGGATTAGGATTAGGCTTATTTTTAGTGTTATGGTTAAGGTTACATTTGCAGTGATGGTGAGGCTGAGGGTGAGGTTTAGGATTAGGATTAGGGTTAGGGTTAGGTTTAGGGTTAGGATTAGTGTTTTTGTTAAGGTTAGGGTTAGAGTTATGGTGAGGGTTAGGGTGAGGGTGAGGGTGAGGCTTAGGTTTAGGGTTAGAGGGAGGTTTAGGGTTAGGGTGAGGATTAGGGTTAGGGTGAGGGTGAGGTTTAGGGTTAGAGTTAGGGTTAGGGGGAAGGTTAAGGTGAGGGTTAGGGTTAGGGTTAGGGTTAGGTTTAGGATTAGGGTTAGGGTGAGGGTGAGTGTGAGTGTTAGGGTAGGCTTAGGCTTAGGCTGAGGATGAAGGTGGAGGTGAGGTTTAGGGTTCGGGTGATGGTTAGGGTTAGGATTAGGGTGAGGGTTAGGATGAAGGTTAGGGTTAGGATTAGGGTTAGGGTAAGGGCTAGGGTGAGGGTGAGGATTAGGGTTAGGGTTAGGCTTAGGCTTAGGGTTAGGCTGAGGTAGAGGTTGAGGATGAGGTTTATGGTTAGGGTGATGGTTAGTGTTACCGTTAGGTTGAAGATTAGCATGAGATTTAGTGATAAGGTGAGGGTTAGAGTGAGGGTGAAGGTAAGGGTATAGTTGAGGGTTAGGCTGAGAGTGAGAATTAAAATAAGGGTGAGGGTTAGGGTTAGGGTGAGGCTTAGGGTAAGGGTGAGGTTTAAGGGTTATGCTGAGGGTGAGGGTTAGATTGAGGATTAGGGTTAGGTTTATGGTGAGGATGAGGGTTAGGGTTATGGTGAGGGTTAAGGTTAGAATTAGGTTTAGGTTGAGAGCTAGGGAGAGGGTGAGGGTTAGGGTTAGGGTTAGGGTTAGGATGAGTTTTAGGATTAGGGTGAGGTTTAAGCTTAGTGTGAGGGTTAGTGTTAGGGTTAGTGTTAGTGTGAGGGTAAGTGTTAGGGTGAGGGTTAGGGTTCGGATGAGGTTTATAGTTAGGGTGAGGGTTAGGGTTAGGGTTATTGTTATTGTTAGGTTTAGGGTTACATTGAGGGTGAGGGTGAGGGTGAGGGTTAGGTTTAGGATTAGGGTTAGGGTCAGATTTAGGGTTAGGATTAGGGTTAGAGTTAGGGTTAGGGTGAAGGTGAGGTTTCGGGTTAGAGTTGGGCTTAGGGTGAGTGTTAGTGTGAGGGTTAGGGTTAGGGTTAGTGTTAGGTTAGGGTTAGGGTGAGGGTTAGTTTGAGGTTTAGGGTTAGAGTGATAGTTAGCATTAGTATTAGGGTTATGGTGAGGGTGAGTGTTTGGGTTAGGGTTAGGTTTAGTGTTAGGCTTAGGGTTAGGCTGAGGGTGAGGTTGAGGGTGAGGATTAGGGTTAGGGTGAGGGTTAGAGTTAGGGTTAGATTGAGGGTTAGGATGAGGGTTAGGGTTAGGATGAGTGTTAGGTTGACTGCTGGTGTGAAGTTTAGTGTGAGGGATAGGGATAGGGTTAGGTTTAGGATTAGGTTTAGGTTGAGGGTGAGTGTGATGGTTAGGCTTAGGGTTAGGGTTAGGTATTGGGTTAGGGTTTGGTTTAGAGTGAGGGTGATGGTGAGGATTAGGATTAGTGTTAGGGTTAGGGTTAGGGTTAGGCTAAGGGTGAGAGAGTGGGGTTGAGGATTAGGGTTAGGGTTAGGTGAGGTTTAGGGTTAGTGTTAGAGATAGGGTTAGGGTGAGGGTAAGGTTTAGGGTTAGAGTTAGGGTTATTTTTAGCGTTAGGCTTAGGTTTAGGCTGAGGGTGAGCGTGGGGGTGAGGATTAGGTTTAGCGTTAGGGTTAGGGTTAGAGTTCGGTTTAGGGTTAGGGTTAGGGTTATTGTTAGTGTTATGGTTAGAATTAATTTTGCAGTGTGGGTGAGGCTGAGGGTGAGGTTTATGGTTAGGGTTAGGTTTAGAGTTAGGGTTAGTGTTAGTGTTGTTGTTAGGGTTAAGTTTAGAGTTACGGTTAGGGTGAAGGTGAGGGTGAAGGTTAGGGTTAGGGTGAGTTTTAGGGTGAGGTTTAGGGTTAGGATTAGGTTGTGGGTTAGTGTTATTCTTAGGGTGAGGGTGAGGGTTACGTTGAGGTTTAGGGATAGGTTTAGGGTTAGGATTAGGTTTAGGGTGAGTGTGAATGTGAGTGTTAGGGTTAGAATTAGGCTTCGGCTTAGGTTTGGGATTATAGTGAGGGTGAGTGTTAAGCATAGGTTTAGGGTGAGGTTTAGGGTTAGGGTGAGGGTTAGGGTTAGGTTTAGTGTTAGGGTTAGGGGGAGGGTTAGGGTCAGCATTATGGTTAGGGTTACTGTGAGGGTTAGGGTTAGTATGAGGGATAGGTTGAGGTTTAGGGTTAGGGTTAGGGTTAGGTTTAGGATTAGGGTTAGAGTGAGGGTGAGTGTGAGTGTTAGGGTTAGGTTTAGGCTTAGGCTTAGTGTGAGGGTGAGGGTGAGGCTTAGTGTTTGGGTGATGGTTAGGGTTAGGATGAAGGTGAGGGATAGGATCAGGGTTAGGTTTAGGATTAGGTTTAGGGTGAAGGCTTGGGTGAGGTTGAGGGTTAGGTTTAGGGTTAGGGTGAGGTTTAGGCTTAGGGTGAGGTTTAGGGTTAGTGCGAGTGTTAGTGTTAGGGTTAAGTTTACTGTTAGGGTTAGGGGGATGGTTAGATTCAGGTTTAGGGTTAGGGTTAGTGTTAGAATTAGGGCTAGGGTGATGGTTAGGGTTATGGTTAGTTGAAAGTTAGGATGCTGTTTAGGGATAGGGTGAGGGTTAGGGTGTGGGTGATGGTCAGTTTAAAGTTGAGGGTTAGGCTCAGGGTGAGGGTTAAGATAAGGGTGAGGGTTACGGTTAGGGTGAGGGTTAGGGTAAGGGTGAGGGTTAGGGATTAGGGTGAGGGTGAGGGTTAGATTGAGGATTAGGGTTTGGGTTAGTGTGTGGTTTAGGGTGAACATGAGGGTTAGGGTTAGTTGAGGGTAAGGGATCGAATTAGGAATAGGGTGAGGGCTTGGGTTAAGGTGAGGGTTAGGGTTAGTGTGAGGTTTAGCGTTAGGGTTAGGGTTAGTGTTAGGGTGAGGGTAAGTGTTAGGTTGAGGGTTCGGGTTAGGGTGAGGGTTATAATTAGGGTGAGGGTTAGTGTTAGGGTTAGGGTTTTTGTTAATTTTAGGTTTAGGGTTATGTTTATGGTGAAGGTGATGGTGAGGGTGAGGGTTAGGGTTAGGGTTAGGGTGAGGTTTAGAGTTAGGATTAGGTTAGTGTTATGATTAGTGTGAGGGTGAGGTTTAAGGTTAGATTTAGGCTTAGGGTGAGTGTTAGGGTTAGGGTTAGTGTTAGATTATGGTTAGGGTGAGCGTGTGGGTTAGGGTTAGGTTTAGGTTTAGGCTAAGTGTTAGGCTGAGAGTGAGGTTGAGGGTGAAGTTTAGGGTTAGGGTGAGGGTTAGGATTACGGTTAGGGTGAGATTTATGATGACGGTTAGGGTTAGGATTAGGGTTAGAGTGATGGCTAGGGTGAGGGTGAGGTTTAGGTTTAGGGTTAGGTTGAGGTTTAGTGTTCGGTTTAGGGTGAGGTTGAGTGTTAGAGTTAGGGTTAGGGTGAGGGTTAGGGATTGGGTTAGTGTTAGGGTTAGGGTTAGGGTGAGTGATAGTGTTAGGGTGATTTTATGGTTATGTTTAGGATTAGGATTAGGGTTAGGTTGAGGGTGATTGTGTGGGTTAAGGTTAGTTTTAGTGTTAGGCTTAGGGTTAGGCAGAGGGTGAGGTTGAGGCTGAGGGTTAAGTTTAGTGTGAGCCTTTGGGTTACAGTGAGGGTTATGTTTAGGGTGACGGTTACGATTAGGTTTAGGGTTAGGTTGAGGGCTACCTTGAGTGTGAGGTTTAGGGTTAGGGTTAGGTTGAAGTTTATGGTGAGGGTGCTATTTAGGGTTAGGGTTAGGCTGAGGTTTAGGGTTATAGTTAGGTTTAGGTTTAGGGCGAGTGTGAGGTTTAGGGTTAGAGTTAGGGTTAGGGTGAGGGTTAGGGTGAGGTTTAAGGTTAGAGTTAGGGTTATGGGGGAGGGTTAGCTTGAGGGTTAGGTTTAGGGTGAGGGCTAGTTTGAGGGTGAGGGTTAGGGTTAGTGTTAGGCTTAGGCTTATGTTTAGGCTGAGTGTGAGTTTGAGGATGAGGGTCAGGGTTAGGGTGAGGTTAGGGTTACGGTTAGGTTGAAGGTTAGCCTGAGGTTTAGGGATAGGGTGCGGGATAGGTTGTTGGTGATGGTAAGGGTAAAGTTGAAGGTTAGGCTGAGGGTATGGGTAAAGATAAGGGTGAGGGTTAGGGTTAGGATGAGGGTTAGGGTAATGGTGAGGGTTAGGGGTTAGGGTGAGTGTGAGTGTTAGATTGAGGATTAGGGTTAGGTTTAGTGTGAGGTTTAGGGTGAGGATGATGTTAGGGTTAGGGTGAGGGTTAGGGTTAGAATTAGGGTTAGGATGAGGGCTAGGTTGAGGGTGAGGGTGAGGGTAAGGTTAGGGTTATGGTGAGTTTTAGGGTTAGGGTGAGGGTTAGGTTTAGTGTGCGGGTTAGTGTTATGGTTGGGTTAGTGTTAGGGTGAGGGTAAGTGTTAGAGTGAGGGTTAGGGTTAGGGTGAGGGTTATAGTTAGGGTGAGGGTTAGGGTTAGGGTTAGGGTTAGGGTTATTGTGATTTTTAGGTTTAGGGTTACATTCAGGGTGAGGGTGAGTGTGAGGGTTAGGGTTAGAGTTAGGGTGAGGTTTAGGTTTAGGATTAGGGGTAGAGTTAGGGTTAGGGTAAGGGTGAGGTTTAGGGTTAGAGTTAGGCTTAATGTGAGGGTTAGTGTGAGGATTAGTGTTAAGGTTAGTCTTAGGTTAGGGTTAGGGTGAGGTTTATTGTGAGGGTAAGGGTTAGAGGGACTGTTAGGGTGAGGTTGAGTGTATGGGTTAGGGTTAGGTTTAAAGTTAGGTTTAGGGTTAGGCTGAGGCTGAGGCTAAAGGTGAGGGATAGGGTTAGGTTAGGGTTAGGTTTAGGGTAAGGTTGAGGGTTAGGATGAGGGTTAGGGTTAGGATTAGTGTTAGGGTGAGGGTGACTCTGTGGGTTTAGTGTTAGGGTTAGGGTTAGAGTTAGGGTCATGGTGAGGGTGAGGTTTAGGGGTACAGTTGGGGTTAGGGTGAGGGTTAGGTTGAGGATTAGGGTTAGCGTGAGTGTTAGGGTGGTGGTGAAGGTAAGACTAAATGTTATTGTTGGGCTGAGGGTGAGAGTTACTGTAAGGCTGAGGGTTAGTGTTAGGGTGAGGGTTAGGTTTAGGGGTAGTGTGAGGGTGAGTTTTAGATTGAGGATTAGTGTTAGGATTAGGGTGAGGTTTAGGGTGAGGATTAGGGTTAGGGTTAGGGTTATTGTTAGTGTTATGGTTAGGGTTAAGTTTGCGATGAGGGTGAGGCTGAGGGTGAGGTTTATGGTTAGGGTTAGGTTTAGGGTTAGGGTTTGGGTTAGTGTTATTGTTAAGGTTAGGGTTGGTGTTACAGTGAGGGTGAGGTGAGCGTGAGGGTTAGGTTGAGGGTTAGTTTAGGATTAGGTTGAGGGTGAAGATAGGTGTGAGTGTTAGGGTTATGGTGAGGGTGAGGATTAGGTTTAGGGTGAGGTTTAGGATTTGGGTTAGGATTAAGTTGAGGGTGAGGGTTAGGGTTAGGGTCAGGGTTAGCATTAGGATTAGGGTTAGGGTGAGGGTGAGGGTTAGGATTAGAGTTAGGGTTAGGGTTATTGTTAATGTTATGGTTAAGGACACCTTTGCAGTGATGGTGAGGCTGAGGGTGATGTTTAGGTTTAGGATTATGGTTAGGGTTAGATTTAGGGTTAGGATTAGTGTTATTGTTAAGCTTATGGTTAGAGTTATGGTGAGGGTGAGGGTGAGTGTGAGGGTGAGGGTTCAGCTTAGGGTGAGGTATAGGGTTAGGGTTAGTGTGAGGTTTAGGGTGAGGATGAGAGTTAGCGTTAGGTTGAGGGCTAGGTTGAGGTTGAGGGTAAGGGTTAAGGTGAGGTTTAGGGTTAGGGTTATGGTTAATGTTAGTGTGAGTGTTAGTGTTAGGGGGAGAGAGTGTTAGGGTGAGGGTTAGGGTTAGGGTTAGAGTTAGGATTAGGGAAAGGGTTACGGTGAGGGTTAAGGTGAGGGATAGGTGGAGGTTTAGGGTTAGGGTTGGGGTTAGGTTTAGGATTAGGGTTAGGGTGAGGGTGACTGAGGGTTAGGGTTAGGCTTTGGCTTAGGCTTAGGGTTAGGCTGAGGGTGTGGGTGGGGGTTAGGATTAGTTTTGGGTGATGGTTAGGGTTATGATTAGGGTGAGGGTTAGGATGAGGGTTAGGGTTAGGATTAGTGTTAGAGTGAGGGCTAGAGTTAGGGTGAGGGTGAGGGTTAGGGTTAGCGTTAGGCTTAGGGTTAGGCTGAGGGTGATGTTGAGGATGAGGGTTAAGGTTATGGTGATGGTTAGGGTTACAGTTAGGTTGAAGGTTAGCATGAGGTTTAGGGGTAGGTTGAGTGTTAGAGTGAGTATGATGGTAAGGGTAAAGTTGAGGGTTAGGCTGAGAGGGAGGGTTAAGTTAAGGGTGATGGTTAGTGTTAGGGTAAGCGTGAGGGTTAGGGTTTATTGTGAGGGTGAGGATTACATTGAGGATTAGGGTTAGGTTTAGTGTGAGGTTTAGGGTGAGGATGAGGGTTAGGGTTAGGGTGAGGGTTAGGGTTAGGGTTAGTGTTATTGTTAGGGTTAGGGTTAGTGTTATGGTGAGGGTGAGGTTGCGGGTCCGGGTTAGGGTTAGGGTGAGGGTGAGGTTTAGGGTTAGAGTTAGGCTTAGTTCGATCTCTGAACCCAGTCTCCTGAGTAGCTAGGATTTACAGGGGTTGAGCCACTGGTTGCATTGGGCTAGAAGCTTTTCTTAAGCAAGAGTTCTTCCCTGCGTTTGCCCTGACTCCTTAATGCAAAGGAGGTCTGAGGGACAGGAGCTGTGAAAAATAGGCTTCCAGCCACAGGAAATGGCTGGGGTCCATGGTGAAAAGTCAAGTTAATCTTCCCACTGGGCCCCATTCTGGGACCCTGCCCTCTTCCCTACCTGTGACTCAATACATACATTGACCCAGCCTTGAATGTCCTGCCAGATTTGTGTCAAGCCACAAAACCTTCATTCCACCCACACCACCAGCTCTACACCACACCTCAAGAACTTTGCCCATGTTGTACCTTTGCCTGAGTCTCTCTGTCCTCTTCCACGCCTTAGAACTCCTGTGGAATTTTGGCACTGGTTATATCACCTCCAGGAACAAGTCTTTCCTTCCTTTTTCCTTCGTTAACTGGCAATTGCTCTATCTTGCTGTGTGTGTGTGTGTGTGTGTGTGTGTGTGTGTGTGTGTGGCTCTTGCGCATGCGCCAGTCCTATGGTTTGAATTCATGGCCTGGACACTATCCCTGAGCTTTTTTACTCAAGGCAAGCATTCTACTACTTGAATCAGAACTGTACTTCTGCCTCTTTGGGTGTTTAATTGGAGAAAAGTGTCTCATATAGACTTTCCTCCTTGTAATTATGATCCTCAGAACTCAGCCTTCTGAGTAGCTGAAATTACTGGAATGAGCCTCAAGCACCTGCCCTATAACTCTTACCTATAACCTCGGCCCTCCTGAGTCCCAGAAGAATATGTTTCACCAGATTCCCTTTTTTTTTTTTGCCAGTTTTGGGGCTTGAACTCAGGATCTGAGCATGTTCCTTTGCTTCTTTTGCTCAAGGCTAGCCACAATGCCACTTTTGTGTTTTTCTGTTCCTGTGGTACTGAGGAATCTAACCCAGGGCTTCGTGCATACTAGGTAACCACTCGACCGCTAAGCCACATTCGAAGCCCAAGGCTGACTTGGAACAGGAGCTATGAGGGTGGGATTTATTGGCTTACCCTTTTGGCATAGAAATCGCTTACTATTTCATAACTTTGCCTAGATTTGGGACCAATCTATGACTCAGCAATGATGAATGATGAATGAGTGAGAGCCACTAGGCCCCTGAGGTCTAGGCTCACATCCTAGAGAGGAATAGAGAATATGGATCCAGAACCTTCGACCACTCCTGGAGGCAGTGGCTGGCTTCTAGGTGTACCAATGGGATACCTCAGGTAGAAAATAATGCATCCGTTGTACACTCCAGCCCAGGCAAAGCCTTCAGGGCTTCAGTTATTAAATGACAGACTTGTGCTTTGTTCAAGCTGCCAGCTCTGACTGAGTAGTCTCTGAGGGCTTGTCCCAGCTTGCCCAGGTTGGGGCAGTTGGGCCTGCACAACCTGATGAATGCCCATCATCCATACATACATAGAGACATGGAGTTACTGCTCCCTTTTTTGGAGGGGGCGTGCAGGTGTGGGGTTTAACTGTGAGCCTAAGCCTTGTTGTCCCTTAGCTCCTTTTGCTCAGGGGTAGCACTCTGCAGCTTGAGTCCCAGATCCACTCATGTTTTTTTTGTTTGTTTGTTTTGTTTTTTTCCTGTGATCTCTTAGAAATAAGAGTGTTGCTGACTTTCCTGCCCTGGCTGAATTCAAATTGGCATTCTCTACATCTCAGCCTCCTGAGGAGCTAGGATTACAGGCAGGAGCTGCTGACACCTGGGTTTCATTTCTTGTTGTTCTTCTTTTAATCATGACAATCTGAAATCTTCAAGGTGTCATTCCAGTGGTTTGCATTCGAAGTAAACTATCCAGTCCTGGAGTTCGAATGCTAGGACTGCTACCCACAAATGGAGGGAGACCATAACAAACTCATTCCTATTTTTGTGAATGCCAATGGAATGTTATAAAAGTAATCATTAACTTTGCAGTTAACTCATAATTCTATTTTAGAATGCCACACAAATATTATTGGATTTATGTCTTCCAGTCTAACACCATGGTATGATTCCCCTAATGGAAGTATATTGACTAATTTTTTTTTTTTTGTCAGTCGTGGGGCTTGAACTCTGGGCCTGGGTTGACTAATTTTTAATTAATGCTTTTATAAGTATTCTACCATGATACTTCATTAAATAGCGGAAGAATGTAATAACTAATTATTGAATATCTAACTAATAATAACTAATAACTAATAATTGAATATCCTCACATTCCCTCTCTTTCTGTATATAATATATATATATATATATATAATATAAATGCATACACATATACATATCTATCAATACTGGGCACTACTGTGGATGATCAAAGGTCTGCAGAATTTCCTCGCAGCTCAGTTTGCTGGAGGCTGGTGTGCTATGACTGAGATTTCATTTATGGATTGGGCATTCTAGGTTGTGAGTTAAAATCCCTGCAAGGCCAAAAATTTATTCTTGAAGTAGGAAGCCAATTTTGACACATTTTTTTTTCCTTTTCTGTGAAAGTCCTGGGTCTCCATACGATATATAATCCATATGCAAATACAATCTAGGTGATATGATGTAATAACTGAGGTGTTATATGTATAATAATATTAAATAAGTAAGGGTAATGAACGTTATATTCAGTAAACCCATGTATGCAAATAGATCTCATATATAAATATTATTTTTTCCAGTGCTGAGGCTATAATTCACGCCCTAGGAACTGGTCTGAATTTCTTGCCTTTAAGGATGGTGCACTTCCCCTTCACCCACAATGTCACAGAGTTACCCAGACCCTGAGTTCAAATCCCAGGCCTTTCAGAAAAATGATGCAAATTCCAAGACAGGGCCTTATTTATTTATTTATTTATTTATTCTTTATTTTTATTTTTATTTTTGGCCAAGCACAGGGCTTGAACTTAGGTCTTGGCAACTCTGCTACAGCCTACCCTGGGATCCTAGGACCCGAGTTCAAATCTCAGGGCTGGCAAAACATATAATGAAGGAGATAAACCTGAAGAGTTCAAGAAGGAGGTTTTTCTTTTTTTCCCTTTGTATTGTGACCATCCTGGGTCTAAATGACAGGGCCCAGAAAGTGCACATGACCTTGCATTGCTGATGTTTGGCGGGCTATTAGGGAAGCCATAGCCAAAAGTGGCAACTTAGGCCTGGAGGTTAAATCCCGGGACTGCAACTAATGAATCGTGGGAGGGTCTATGAAACATATTCTGATGATACATCAGTAGAAATGTAATGTTATAAAAGTAACATTAAATTATTAGTGTATGATTTTCATATTATAAAATTATACACAATTATACTTTGTTGACTAATTTTCAATTAATACTTTATTATTTATTCAGTCATGATACTTAAAAAAGGAAGGAATAATTTAGTTGCTAATAATTGGTAGTAATATTGTATATGCAATTTCATAAAATACAGATATCTCTCTTGTTTTATACATATACATCTATCTATCTATCTATCTATCTATCTATCTATCTATCTATCTATCTACACATGTATCTGTTTATGCACTTGTCACTCCTGGAGCTCAGTGGTAGAGTGCTCCCCTAGTATGTAAAAAACCCTGGGTTCGATTCGTCACTACCACATGCACAGAAAAATCTAGAAGTTGAGCAGTCGTTCATGCAATTGAGCACTAGCTTTGAGCATAAAAGATTATGTCTAAACTCATACTCAATACCCAAGAGTGGCACCAAAAACTAAATAAATAACGTTCTGAACGCAACAATATAAGGATAGGACTGCAAGTACCTCATCACCGAACAAGCTGGGAATCTGATACTGACAGCTGCCATCTAACCTGACATAGCCAGAGGTAAAACCACTGCAACCCAGCTCCATGGAACCAGATGCTGCTGGCTCACTCACCCCTGTCATTCAAGATACTCGGGGGCTGAGGTCTGACACTGGTGGGTTTAAGACCCAGCCATGGCAGTAAGTCTGCAAAACTCTGAGCTGTGGCTCAAAATGGTAGAGCTCTAGCCTTGAGCTAAAGATCTTAGGACAGTAAGCCCAACCTTTTAGTGCAATCCCCGTGGCTAACTCTCCCCCCAAAAACAAAACCATTCCTCTAAACAATTAGATGGGAACTTTGTGTAGTTTGTGACGTGTTTCTGAAAGAATTATGATACTGATGGAAACACCCTAATTCTAATGACAGCTTGTGGGATACAGCTATCTGATGAGTCCTTCATGAGGTGATGTGTGCTGAGTCCTTCACGAGGTGCATTCTTTCATCTTGTCCTTGTATGAGCTCCACAACTAAGATAATTGTGCAGATGAGAAATTTGAAGCTTAGATATTTCCCCATGTCAGGGCTAAAATTATGTATGTACTGAACTCTAATGAGTTGTCTCCAGATAATTGTTTTGGTTTATTTTTCTAGGTCATAAATGTTGAACTCAGGGCCTAGGCACTAACCCTTAACTGTTAAGCTTATGGCTAGTGCCCTATCACATGTAGCCAAGGACCATAGGCATCTGTAACTGAGGTCTTTCATCCTGCCTACTCAGGAAGCTGAGATCTGAACATCTTCGTTCAGAACTATCCCAGACACAAAAGGTCCCATGAGACTATTATCTCCTACTCGCCACTTAGCAACTTGATGTGGAAGTAGGGCGCCGCTGACTTGCACCTGTCATCCTAGCTACTCAGGAGCCTGAGAGCTGAGGATCATGGTCCAAAGCCAGCCTGGGCAGGAAATTCCTTTAGATGGTTATCTCCAATGAACCACCAGGACACTGTAGCTCAACTGTTAGAGCTTGTGCTGAAGAGCTCAGAGACAGCACCCAGGCTCAGACTTCAACTCCTCCAACTTACAAGAAAAGAAAGCAAGAAACCAGAAGTAGAATGCTGGGAATGGGTTGTAGGGGAACAGTGCTTTGCATATATGAAACCCTGGGTTTGAATCCTCAGCATCACATCACTAGGAAAAAAGCCTGAAGTGGCACTCTGGCTCAAGTGTTAGAGTGCTATCCTTGTACAGGAGAAACTCAGGTACAGTGCTCAGGTACTCAGTGTATGTGCGCACGCTCATGTGCGAGCACACACACACACACACACACACACACACACACACACACACACACACACACACACACACACACACACACACACGCACACATGCACACAGACCAGAAGTGAACTGTGACACCAAATGGTAAAGCAAAGAGCTTCTGCTCTGAGTTCATGGTCAGCACCCTGGCCCTGTTTTCAATTGCAAAACCTAGCTACCCAGGTCCCAACTACTAGAGCTCAAAAGTTTCAAAACCTGATGAGCTTCACCAGCCTCAGATGACAGAAAGCACTTTAATATTACACATATGCTTCAATTTAGCAAGCATATGTTTCTTCCTGGAAACATAGGAAGGTACCGTTGCCAATAATGAATCATTTCTTTAGGTTCAGCTCCCAGTTGTCTGCCAGAAGGACTCTTGAATTGATTGTAGCAGTTTGTTAGATATAGTCTAACAAAGACTGGATAAGTACAGGGAAATTGGCCTCACTCAAGTGTCGGCACAAATGAAGGCTTCTTGTCATAAAAGAACAGTGGAGAGAGAAAGAGCTTGAGTTACAAAGCGGCCTTTTTCTCCTGGACTTCAAAGCCCACCCACACTCATCCTCACTAATTGCCCCGGATAAATTGTTTGATACACAGCTGTACAGCAGTGAAGCATTTTGTCTGGCTGTTCCAACAATGACATTTAATAATATAGTTACTCTCTCTTTTTGTGTATATAATATTTATATACAGCAATCTCTATCTATTTATACCTAGTTCAGGCCTGAGGCTTGGTGGTTGAGTGCTCTCCTAGTAAGCACCAAGCCCTGGTTTTGATTCCTCAGTGCCACATAAACAGAAAACCCTGAAGTTCTGTTTTCCCATAGGGAAGACAGCCCCCAAGCAGCCAGGAAGATGGGGGTAAACCAGCAGCGTCTGGTTCCGTGGAGCTGGGTTGCAGCAGTTTACATCTGGCTAAGTCAGGTAAGGTGGCTGCTGTCAGCTACAACCACCAGGGGTAAATTGCAGAGGCCTTAAACCTATTGTACTCTGGAAAATGGATGTAACTCATTTCCTAGCCTTTGGTAAGTTTAAATATATCTTTGTCTCTATAGATACCTGCTCAGGAGCATGCTGGACAACACCACATACAGGAGAAAGAACTAAACATTCACAAGCACATTTTCTTCAATGCATTGCCACCTTTGGTCTACCAACACAAGTTAAAACTGACAATGGACCTTACTTTGTTTGTAATGCAATGTCAGAGTTTTTTGACATATGGCACATTAATCATATTACAAAAATTCCCTATAATTCCCAAGGCCAAACAATTATAAAAAGAAATCACCAATGTCTTAATAAACAATTATTTAAAAAAGGGGGAGTGGGCCCTCATATATAGTTAACATTTCAAATTTTTCAAAAGGAGCTACTGAATCCAGATTTCAGAAGCACTGGGGACAACTAAACCCTAAGCCCCAAGTGAAAGTCAGGTGAAAGGACCATGGGCATGGGCTTTGAATCCATTTTTCCCATAGCAAGCCAGTTACCATTTGGATCCCTGCCAGGAACCTTAAATTTTTACCCATTTCCTCTACACAGGAGGATATCCAAGGATAAACTAACCAACAAGAAAAGAAAATGGCTATGGTGGCTGAGGCTTGTGTTTAAAAGAGGGAAAGCTAAAAAGATAACTACTACCCATCCCCAAGGGCAACCAGCCCTTGAGAAGCTCTTGTGTCCTCTAACAATTGCAGATTGTGATACTCCAGCTGATGGCTGTCCTGATGCTCCCAGTCCCAGCATTGACTACAGAATCCACATCAACCCCAACAGGTGACCTGGACAGTGATCAGACCTGACAATGCAGAAATCATCAAGAGACCACAAGAGAAGCTGTACCTTTGACCTGGAGGCCTGAACTTCATTTTGATCACCACTCTATGTCATTATGTATGGACCATTTCATATTTCTGTAGGAGCACCTTATTTTAATGTTACCTGCTCTAATTGTTCTTTTACTTGCTTGTACAAACACCTTTTGTTATTCTTTCCTGTAAACATGTCTAAAATCTGCTCCAGAACAACCTACACCTATGGACTCTGAAGTGACAAAGACTGCTATCCCATCCCTAATGCTAAAGGACTGCTAATGACATTGCTTGGCCTGGGAATGCTTTTGCTGATTGTTTTTCTATGCATTCCTTGCATTATACATGCACTGCAAAACTCTTATGAGTTTAGCTAGCCAGACAAGCTCCAAGTGAATGAATTTCCCCCGAGAGGAACCACAGCCAGAGATGGGTAAGCGGGGGGGGGGGTGTCAGTCTGACCAACCTAAGACAGGGCCTTCAGCTTCATTCTGAAGAAGTTCCCAATGACAGGTAAGGCAGACAAGGTGATCCACCCAACCTAAGACAGGCTAGTTTGCTTCTTTAAACACAGCTGGGGTGTTGGAAGCCAACTGTAAATTTGAAAGGTCATTTTGACTCCTGTGCTTGCTTGAAGGCACATACAAGAACTGGCTTACTAAAAAGACACCAGGTGCCTGGGATTGCTTTGCTATGTCTGCAGAGTTTGTTTTAAATTTTCCTTGTTTTTATGAGATACTGACTTTATTACAGGCCCCAGAATTAATAGCACTGCTTGGGATATTTATAACTATGGTGGGGCTGTTTATTACTGTGCTAGGTGGGGTTGTGAGGTAACTGGGATGGCCTCTTAGATCTTGCACAAGGGCCCTCCCTATGCTTGTCTGGTGAATCTCACCCCCCAGACTTGCCTCGAAACCCCTGCATGGCCAATGCTATTCTTACCAATGGAATCCTGTTAAAATAATCTTTACAGAGGAGGGGACAAGGATAACTAACTGGAAGGTGGATCTGCCATTTTAAAAAGGGGGGGGAATCTGTGGGGCACACAGTCAGCAAAGATGGCCCTGAGAGGAAGTAGAGTGGGCAGAGCCGGATATGTTCACATTCAGTGTGTAAACAGCTCTTGGAAGCTTAGGTGCATGATAAGGTGTGACCTTTATCGTGATTGGTTGGTTCCATTTCCTCCCCTCCCACACAGTCTTTTGCTTTAAAAAGGGCTTACTCTGTGTTAATACTCGAGTTCCTGCTTGACTTGACTCCCCACTGCGTCTGGGCTAAGGGAAGCTGGGGAAAGGGCGAGCGGCCACACTCTATGAGAAGCAATCCTGAGTTACTGGTTTCTGTACCACAAAGAGTCATGGAATGGGATCAATCTCATCCTTGAATGAATAGTTCATGCATGATGTGAGTAGGAAATGATAGGCAAGACACATGGGGTGTCACTTATTTGTAAAGAAGTGTTGAGTAAGCATCAAAATAATCATCACATTCATGAAATGGAGGCTTTGGGAAAGATCCAAGAATCAGTAGACTCACCTTACATTGGATTCCATCACAGGTCATCGTCTCTCCCACGCTATACAAATATGTACTTATTTGCATACTACATTCAACTTATGAATGGATGACTGTTGTGTGCCCTCCCCCTGCATCTGCATCTCGGGAATCCATCTCAGGTCCTGAGAATGGCCTTGCTCCTTAGTGGTTCACAGGCTGGTGTGATCACATGTACCCATTCGTCAATTGGGCAGATTAGGCCCCGAGTTCAGATCCCACCAGAGCCAAAAGATTCATCTTGATGTCAGATGTTGCACGCTTCTTTTCCTGTGTAATTCCTGGATCTCTGCTGGGATGGAGAATGCATAGGCCACCCTGTGGCCATGGGAATAGGTTGTCATCCATGTCATCCATGTTATACCTGTCATCACATACTCAATACATCCATGAATAGCATACAAAATAGAATAGCTACACTAAATGCACAATGCAGTCCACACACGGATGTGAATATACATCCCATGTTGAAATGATGCATGCAGGACTATTGTGGCCTTCCTGGGGCTCAATCTCAGTTCCTGGGAACGGTCTAGCCCCTTAGTGGCTTACAAGCTGGTGTGGTCACGTGGACCCACTGGGCCGTTTGGCCTCCTAGGCCCTGAGTTCGAATCCTAGCATTGCCAAAAATTCATCCTGATGTAAGAAGCCCTTAGTTGCACCTGTTTTCCTGTGTTGTGCAAGTCCTGTGTCTCAGCTAGGATGGAGAATGTATAACCTACTCTATACTCATGGGAATAGGTGGTTATCCAGGTCACCACAGTTATATCTGTCATCCTATATTCTAGAAAATACACAATACATCAATGAATAAGACACAAAATAAAGAGAATGACTACACCAAACTCAAGATGCTGCCCACCCATGTATGGAAATATAGATCCTCTATTTAAATGATGAATTTATGATTATATTGGCCCCCAACAGGGCTGGATCTCAGGTCCTGGGAATAGCCTTGCTCCTTAGTGTCTCACAGGCTGGTGTGTTCACCATGACCCATTCACCAAACGGTCATGCTAGGCCTTGAGTTCAAACCCCAGCACTGCCAAAAGATTCACCTTGATGTAAGAAGCCCATAGTTCCAGCTGTTTTCCTTTGATGTGAAAGTCCTGATTCTCAGCGAGGATGGAGAATGCTATATAGGCAACCCTATAGCCATGGGAATAGGTTGTCATCCATGTCAGCACAGTTATATGTCACCAAAGTCAAAAAAATACACAATACAGCCATGAATATGACACAAAATAAGAATTACTACACTGAATGCAAGATGCATACCACACCTGTAGGTAAAGAGAGATCCTATGTTTAAAAAAGGTGAACTTGTTATTTTGTCTAGTGCTAGGGCTTCAAATCAGGCCCTGGACCAGGCCTGGCATTGTAGTCTTCAAGGATGGTGAGCTTCCCCTTCTCCCACAGTGCAACAGAGCTACCTCAGTTCAAATCCCAGCACTGACAAAAGTTTCATTCTGTTGTCAGAAGCTAGTCATTGCACATGTTTTCCTCTCCTGTAAAAGTCCCAGGTCTCAACTAGGATCAAGAATGCATAGGCAAACCTATAACCATGGGAACAGGTTGTCATACATGTCAGCACAGTTATACCTGTCACCATACTCAGTAAAATACACAATATCTCCATGAATTAGACACAAAATAATAAGAAGAAGTGCACCGAATGCAAGATGCTGTCCACACATGTATGTAAATATAGATCCTATGTTTAAATTATGAATTTAAGACTATTCTGGCCCTCCCTGAGACTCGATATCAGGTCCTTAGAACAGCAGATTTCCTTCGTTGCTCACAGGCTGGTGTCCTCACCTTGACCCTTTCCCAAATTGGGCCTACTAGGCTCTAAGTTCAAATATGAACCCTGCCAAAAGATGAATCCAGATGTGAGAAGCCCATCGATTGACCTGTTTTCCTGTCCTGTGAAAGTCGTCTCTCTCAGCTAGGATAGAGAATGCATAGGAACCCCTTCAGCCATGGCAATAGGTTGTCATCCATGTAAGCACTGTTGTATCTGTCACCATAATCAGTAAATTACACAGTAAGTCCGTGGATAAGTCAGAAAATAAGGAGAAGTAAACCAAACGCAAGATGCTGTCCACACATGTATGTAAATATAGATCCTATGATTAAATAATGAATTTATGACTATCCTGGCCCAGCATGGGGATCAATGTCAGATCATAGGAATGGCCTAACTCCTTAGTTGCTCACAGGCTGGTGTGTTCACCTTGAACAATTCTCCAATTTGTCCTGCTAGGCCCTGAGTTTAGATTTCAGCACTACTAACAATTGGATCATGAAGGAATAAGTTGAGTGTGAAACCTTTTTTTCCTCTGAAACTCCTGGGTGTCACGCATGATGGAGAACACATCTACAAATCTAGATGCCATGTGATAGGATGTCATCAATGTAATAAATGGAATCGGTGTCATCATAGTAAAATCAATGGTAAATAAATGAATAAAACAAAAATTACAAGCAACAACCACACCAAACATGTATGGAGTGAGCATCCATAGGTAAGGGCAAATCCTGACTTTACAATGTATATAAATAGTACTTTTTCCAGGGTTAGGGTTTGAAATCACTCCTAGAGAACAGGCCTGACTTTCTAATCTTCAAATACAGAGAGCTTCCCCTTCTTCCACGGTGCTCCAGATTTACCCAGAACCTGAGTTCAAATCCACATTCTGGAAGAATAAACGGAGCTAATTTCTTTTATTTATTCATTTATTTATTTTGCTCAGCAGGGGACTTGAACACAGGTCGTGGCAACTCTGCCTCAGCTTCGATCACCCTATGCTGAGGTTCAGTCAATGGACCCACAGCTGATCCTGGGATCATAGAACACCAGGCCTTTTGTGTAAAAATGCAGTGAGATGGCCTTTTTATGTTTTCTTCCTTTGCACGGTGAACCCCGGGTCTGAATGACACTGTAGCAAAGGTACATCACCTTGCATTGCTGAAAGTTGGCAGATTATTGGGGAAGCCATAGACCCATGTGGCAATGTAGGCCCTGATTTCTAATCCCCCTCCTGACACCAACCCATGGCAGGAGATACTAAGAGACTCGTTCCCATCCATAGGAATAGCAATGGAATATTATCAATGTTACAGTTGAATGAGTTGATCATGAATGATGCTCCTACAAAACTGGACAGCTTGATTTCAGGATTCTGATTTTATTTAATATTTATGAAGCATTAAAAGAATACTATTACAGGAATGCAATAATTTCAGGAAACTGATTGATTTACTTAATAGTTTGTTAAGGATGATAACAATAACATTAATTACATGGAGGCATAATAAATTGGTAGGAATGTAGCCTATATAACTGAATAATGCATAGACATCTCTAGCACTCTATCAAGATATATATTTGTTAGCTTACTACCATCTGCATATCAATCTGTTCTTATTTTGTCAACCCCTGGGGCTCGATCTCAGATCCTGGGAACTGCCTGTCAGCTCGATTTGCCTTAGGATGGCATGCTGACACTCACCCATTCATGAATTGGGCCTTGTAGGCTGTGAGTTCAGATGCCAGCAGTCCCAAACAATGAATTGTGGAGTAAGAAGCTGATGGTGACATATGTATTCCTTTTCTGTGTAAGTCTTGGGTGTCAGGTATGAAGTAGAATATATATGCAGACCTATATCCTATTTAATCTATTTAATCACTATTCTATATGTCATAATATTCAATAAAATAAACAGTCAATACATGAATAAGACTAAAAATACAGTGAATAACTACACTGAACGCAATATGGAGTCAACATATGTATGTAAATATAAATAATATATATACAATGTACACGAATAGAATGTTTTCTAATGGTGGGGATTGATTTCAGGCCTAAGGAACAGATTTGAATTTCTTGACTTCAAGGAGGCAAACTTCCCCTTCCCACACAGTGCAACATAATTACCCAGACAATGAGTTCCAATCGCAGTCCTGGCAGAAAAAATGGCACCTTTCTACTATGTGACATCCAGTTCTTACGTATTTCATTATGCCTCCATTTAATGAATGTGATTGTTTAAATGCTAAATAATGTATTAACAAAAATCGATCAGTGTCCTATATATAATTGTGTATAATTTTATCCTAGAATCATTCAAGAACTACCCATTCAATCATGACATTCGTCACATTCCATTGGTAATCATATGAAAAGGAATGAGTTTCTTAGGATCTCGATCAGGATTCAAACTGTGGGCCCCAGCTCCAACCATTTAATCCCAAGGATAGGAAACTCAGTGGTCTGTCCTAGAACATCAGCAAGAAAAATGATTAGGCAGGCACCAGTGGCTCTCAGCAGTCCTCCTTGATACTGACAAGGTTGTGATAGGAGGATCATGATCAAAGCCAACCTAGGAAGGAAAGTCCTTGAGACCCCTGTCCAACTTGTGCTAACAAAGCCAGAAGTAGAGCCTTGTGGCTCCAGTGGTAGAGGGCTAGCCTTGAGCAAAAGCAGCTCATGGACTGTGCCAAGATCCAGAGTTCAATTTCAGGGACTGACAACAAACTAACATACACAACAATGGGTGCAGCCATCCAGCTAAAGCAGGTCACTCTATTGTCCCAAACTGGATTGGACTGAGTTTCCTGGGAAAGGGGTTGATGCCATTTTGACTCTGCCCATTCTGCCTGCATCACAGGATTCTGGCCACACCCCCATTCTTTCATGGTTCTTTCTGACCAATGGGATAAAAGAATGGCAGTCGCACCTACAGTCCATGCTGCCAGGAAGCACCAGGATTCCCTGTTTGTTGACACCACTACCAGCAATTGAGGAAGATAGATGTGGCTGAGTGGTGAGCAAGAGAATCGAGGCCTAGGAGGAGAAGCTTTGCTCAGTCCCACCAAGTGCCTACCTGGGCCCAGGTTCCCTCCCCCCCTTCACTGTGGAACAGAGTTTAAAACTTGGTGCAACTGACTCACACCCACAACGACTCTTGAGGTCCTCAGGGAATGGTGCAATGGTGCACCTCTGGCCGGCTTGAGTCCCTGACCTTGTCCTGGCCCTCCTGTCCTCAACTCCAGGCCTGAGTGTCCGCCATGCCTCCACCATCACTGATCACCCCACCTGGAGCAGCCGCCAACAGCTTCTTCCAACAGCACACATGAGTGGCTGCCACAAAGGCCCGCACCCCGGGACCAGATTTCTCCCTCCGCACCAGGACCAGTGACTCCCTTGTGCCCCACGGTCCGGCAGGGGCTCTGCCACAAGTGCGTCCCAGGGATAGGGGTAGGTGTTGACCCGTGGATTCCATCCCCATCCCTAGCAGCCAGTGTCCCAGGAAACGGGGAGATAAAGGGTTGAGTCAGGAGTGGGCGCCACAATGCCCCTGTCCTGAAGCAGTGGGAGCCACACAGCAGCACATCTGCACCCTTCCTCTCCCTGGTGGGAACGTGGTGGCTTTAGTCAGAGATGGGAAGCAGCTTGTCCACACCTGCCTTCTGGGGTCATTTCCTTTTTTCTGGGGGTAGGGTATGTTGGATGCAGAAGATAGGCCCCCTTGCTCTGTGAGCCCTTGTCTTCTGTGCTCAGTCACCCTTTCACCTGAAGAGGGTCCCAGAAAAGGTGCTGGGGGTCAGAGCAGAAGGTGAGTATCTGGGAAAACACCTCCCGCCCCCACATACATATGACCTGTCCCCCTCCCCCCCAGCTGTCAACAGTTCTCACAGGGTGATCAAATTTCCCAGCTCTGCCAGCTTCTGCTGGTGCTCCCGGTCCATCTGGTCTCCAAAAAACTCTGGAGAGGCACTGATCTGGATGTGTGTGTGTGTGTGTGTGTGTGTGTGTGTGTGTGTGTGTGTGTGTGTGTGTGTGTGTGTGTGTGTGTGTGTGTGTAGAAGTGGAATGTAACAAGGCGTTGGATGCTTTGGTACCGGCTATCATTAGGGAGTGCATGGGCTTCACAGCTGAGGTCTGGGGACCTGGAAGGATGAGACAATTGAAGGGGACTCAGCACTGTTAAAATACAAGAACAAGGGATCTTTGTGACCAGGAGCTGTGTACTCCTTTGGGCCTGATTGGTGGCAGTGGGAGCTTGGGAGGATCTGGGAGTGCAGCCTGCAGGGGGTGGCTTCCCAGGGGCAGAGAGTATGGCCAGCACTTAGTAAGAATGTGAGCCCTGCTAGTATGGAGTGCAACAGCATAGGTCAGACTCTGGGTCTTCACATCATGACCTCTGATGAGCGAGGTGAACACTAGTTTAACTCTTGAGCTGTAATCTTCAGATATCAGCCTCCTGAGTAATAGGATTATAAGCATGAGCCTCTGGCACTGGGCCTCTGGTTCTTTTTGGTATATTAGGGTTTGACCTCAAGGCCTTTGGCTTGCCAGTCAGGTCTTCTACCATGTGAGCCAAGATTTTCTGTCTTGGGCATTTCTGAGATGGAAACTTAATATATGGTCAGGCTGGGCTGGATCACAGTCTTCCTATCTGTGACAGGCATGCACCACCAGGGCTGTAGTTGGGTTGGTAGACCTGCATCGCCATGCTCAGTCATTGGTTAAGATGGATTGTACCAAACTCAGTGCATGGCAGCTGATTAATGACCACAAGTGAAGCTCTGGGTTGGACCTCAACCCTTAGCCCTCAAACTCCTCATAGGACTGTTGTGAGGAAACAAGGGTTTAATACATAAGAATCTCTGGAGCAGGGCCAGGCACAGAGGGAGCTGCAATCAGATATGGTTCTCAGCAATTCCATTAGCATATGACAGGCAGATACTCAGAAAGGGCTCAGAAGGTGTGTGTTATTAATGGTGTGCCAGGTATGGGATTATGAAACAAAACATGGCTCTCATTCATTATTATCCTATCCCCATGAGGAAGGGGATTCTTCACTTTGTTTAGTTTTGCAGCTGGGGAAACTGAGGCATGGAGATGCTGGGTGACATACTCATAACTCCCAGCTGACAGGAAGCTCGGCCTGACTTATCTGCCATGCTCCCTAGGACAATGGGTCCTATTCAGTCCACATCTTGTGGTGGGAAGTCCACTGCTTGTCAGTTGTGGGGCTTGAACCCTGGGCCTGGGCAGTGGCCCCAGCTCCTCAGCTCAAGGCTAGCACTCTACCACTTGAGTCACAGTGCCACTTCCAGTTTTCTGGTGGTTCTTTGGTGATAAGAGTCTCACAGACAGTCCTGCCTGGGTTGGCTATGAACCATGATCCTCATATCTCAGCCTCCTGTGTAGTTTGGATTATTAACCTGAGCCAGTTCTGACCTTCCCTCTCTCTGTCTCTCTCTCTCTCTGCCTCTCTCTCTATCTCTCCCTCCCTCTCCCTCTCCCTCTCCCTCTCCCTCTCCCTCTCCCTCTCTCTCTCTCTCTCTCTCTCTCTCTCTCTCTCTCTCTCTCTCTCTCTCTCTCTCTCTCTCTCTCTCACACACACACACACACACACACACACACACAACACACACACAGGAATTCATTGAATGGGTGCTAGAGGAGGTGGTCCAGCATCCCCATGTGGCTGGAACCATGGTGGCCCTCTCATTCTGGAGGTGAGCTGTGGGTCAAGAGCTGTCTCGCTCAGTCTGTTGTACCAGCTCTATGAGGTAAGCCCTTCTATGGCTGGCTAGACCGTGATTGTCCATCTAGCCTTACTGGACTTAGTATTGTGTTCTATGTCCTTTACTAGCTAAAGTTTCTGGCCAAAATTATGATACATAGTTAGGAATGAAAATGTAATGCCATCTTAAGAACGTCATTTAGGGCTCTGGCAATGTGGCTTCATGGTACGGCGATTGCCTAGCATGTATGAAAACCTGGGTTCAATTCCTTAGTACACATAAACAGAAAAAGAAACACTGGAAGTGGTGTTGTGCCTCAAGTGGTCGAGTGTTAGCCTTGAGCAAAAAAAAAAGCTGAGGAATAATTCCCTAGCCTTGATTTTAAGCCCCAGGCCTGGCAAAAGAACAACAACAACAACAAGAACAACAAACATTCAGTTAGTGAATGCAAAATAAAGAACCCATACTTGGAATATATTATTACTCCTTCCATACTGATACCTAACAATAGTCCCTAATTCATGACTTTACCTATATTAGGATACTGTTTTGAAAAAAGTTTTGTTCATTAGGTCACGGCAATTAATGCCAGGAATGTGCTTAGATGTCAGGTGAAGATTAATTCTGGAAATTCAAAGTATCCAGGCTTTTGAATGGTCACTGCTAATCAGAATGAGAAGGGTAGTCTAAGTGAGATTTGGAAAACTTTTTTGCCAGTCATGGCACCAAAAAGGCAGAGGCTAACTAACAGTTGTGACAGAACAGAAGAAATAATTCCAGATGGAAAGAATAAATGATAGTAACTAAGGTATAGCAGAAACTGTTCTAGGGAACCATTTTTAGATATTGAAAAACTAGTTATCAACTAGGCTTATTCCTCATTGCCTTTAGCATTCTAAATCTCTTAGGCTAGTTCTTAATCTCTTTGTGATAAATGTATCTCTTTCTATGCTCTTTCATACCTGATTTCCTTTGCTTTCTAATCATCTGTCTTTCTCTATTTTTATGAACAATTCCTGATGCTAAATACACCTACACAGATGGAAGGGGATGCTAATACGAGGGTCCCATAACTCATGAGTCATTAATGTAACAACATGGAAAAGGAGGACATATTTATTGCTACCTCAATTTTTCTGAAAAGCTGCAATGTCCCATCATTTGATTTAGATTTCCATTCTTTGTCTACTTAGTGTCATTAACTGAACTAAATGTGAATATGAGCCGGGTGCTGGTGGCTCATGCCTGTAATGCTACCTACTCAGGAGGTTGAGACCAGAGGATTGTGGTTCAAAGCCAACCTGGTCAGCAAAATCCATGAGACCATTATCTTCAATTAAGCACAAGAAACCCGGAAGTGGTGCTATAGCTAAAGTAGTAGAGCGCTAAACTTGAGCTGAAGAGCTGAAGAACAGCACCCATGATCAGAGTTCAAGCCCCACAACCAACAAAAAAGTGCAAATATGACATTAAGTTTCCCCAAAAGGAATGATGAAGTCAATAGTAATCTTCCCAAGCAGAGAAAATAATTCCAAAATGATTCAGTGCACAGACTTTTGCTGACTAAGTTAGTCATGGCGTCTTTGCTGTACGTACTCTCTTCTTAGAAAAATTGTCAAATATTAGCTTTATAATAAACATCTAATACTTCTTGGTTCAAAATAGAAGTCCATACTGTTGATGTCACTTGGCTTTCTCATTATCTTAGTACAAAGCCAACCCAGGCAGGAGAGTCTGACAAACTCTTCTCTGTAATTAAACACCAAAAGAGCCAGAAGTGGAGTTTGGCTCAAGCAGTAGATTAGTAGCTTTGGGGACAGGTGGGTAGGAAATACAACTGTACAGGGACAGGGTCCAGCTGTGAGTTCAAGCCCTACTAACCATCACAAAATACACAAACAAGCAAACAAAACAAACCCCAGGTATTTCTTTGGGACGCTCCTTAAAGGCGTACTGGTCTGAGAAGAGGCTGATTTTTCTGATCATACTCACTGAATCCTGCTTTTTTGAAATCCTTTTTGCTATGGAGAACTCAGTACCAGAATAAAGGAATTAATAACTGACTCCTGCAACAAGAGAATGATCTTAGGATTTTTCCATAAGACACTTTAAAACCTCCATATCTTTGTTTTTTTTTTTGCAGTAGAACAATTTTAAAACAATGTTATTTCCTTTTGTTCTATGCTGGCCTTTAAATGGCACATTGTTTCCTTTTGTAATACTCTCAACTAGAAGTTTACAGACAAGTTTTATATGAGTAAAGAACACACTCACAAAAGTCAAGAACAGGGGCTGGGAAGGTGGCTAAGTGGTAGAGCGCTTGCCTTGCATGCATGAGGACCTGAGTTTGATTCTTCAGTACCATATAAGCAGAAAAAAAAGCTGGAAGTGGCGCTATGCCTCAAGTAGTAGAGTGCTAGCCTTGAGCTGAAGAGCTGAGGAACAGCAACCAGGCCCAGAGTTCAGGCCCCACGACTGGACTCCCTCCCCCAAAAAAGTCAGGGATAGTTTCCTTACAGCCTTGGATTCTTTCCTTGTACAGTAAAAAGGAAAGCAAAAGTTAACTTGAACTTTGTCATTCCTCTATGTTCAATTCCTCTCCTGGGAGCAGTTGCCACATCCAGTATCAGTTACTTTCATTTACAGTGACAATTTATGATTCTGCTCCATATAAAATGAATGTTTTCTGATTTCATTGAAATAGCACAAGGACACCATTGGACATGGGGTAACACATGTTTCAGAGTCAACTTAGTACAGGGAAAGTATGAAATTTAAATTGCTTATAAATGCATTATCCATTAGTACACCGAGTTCAAACTTCTTAATGCTCTGTAAATTAAGTTTAATTTTAAATGGGAAGAAGGTTTTTGGATCATATTTTGTGAGTGTATGTGCTGTGCATTAATTTCCCAAGTATACTTGAGTTAACAGTAAAAGAAACAATAGCAATAATAGAAGAAAGAGAAGTTCTGTGTTTAAGTATAAGGTTTCAACACAATATAGAAAACTCTACAAATAAGACAACATTGAAACAATAAAGCCACGTCCTGTATGTAGATTCATGGGAGCAATATAGAGAAAGCATTACTCATAAGTGGAGCATGAAGCATGAGGCCATTCCCTTTCTAAATCATGCATGCTAATCATGTAAATTTGTAAAAAGTAGAATGAAAGGATGATTCTGTTTCCAATGCAAGTCAGATATGAGTGAGTATGGGCTTAAGTGGAAAAAAAAGAGTCCATCTTAAGAGAACAGGGATTATACTAGCAATAAATTTGGTGGCTAAGATCACATTCCTTTACGTATATGCTTTTTTGCTGTTGTTGGTCATAGCACTTGAACTCTGGGACTGTGCGCTGTCCCTCTGCTATTCAGCTCATGACTAGTTGTCGCTACCGCCTCGGCCGGTAATGACGACGCGACACCGGACTCTTCTCTCCGCAGTTTATTCAGGACCTTTTAGTAATCTTCTGACCCCAACCCCGGGGAGAATTCCCCACAGCCTTAAATACCCGCTGGGTAGCCAACCCTGATACGCCACGTGGGAACCGCCAATAGGTTCAGGTGCACAGAAGCAAGCCAGATTCTTTGCCTTAGCCATATCAGGAGTTGTTTACCACGAGAGCACTCGCCATCGGGAAGGCGGAGGGCGGAAGCCGGCGCCATCTTCCAGGTGCGGCCTCTCGCAGCTCTCTACAACTAGTGCTCTACCACTTGAGCCACAGTGCCACTTCTACTTTTCTGGTAGTTATTGGAGAAAAAAGTGTCCAAGAGTTTCCTACCTCGGCTGGCTTTGAACCCCAATCCTCCGATCTCACCACTGCTCAGCTTACGATCACATTTCTAACAGTGTACACTCAGCATATGTAATGTATATGTTCATCAAACTTTATATGAATTCTTGAGTTAAAAATCTGGGCTACAGGTTAGACTTCACACTCACAAAAATGTTTGTAGTTTAAAAATTGATACTCCTGGAAAAATAAAAATAAAAATGTAAAGGAGTTGGGGAAGTTAAGTTTGTATCCAGCCTGGACAGAACAGGCTTTGAGACATTATGTATAATTAAGCAGCCAAAAGCTGGAATACCAGTCATGAGCAAGATTGCTGAATAAGAGCTGGGAAGATGGCTCAGTGGTAGAATGCTTGTGTTGCATGCCTGAGGCCCTGGGTTCGATTCCTCAGCACCACATAAGAAAAAATGAAAAAAGCCGGAAGTGGTGCTGTGGCTCAAGTGGTAGAGCTCTAGCCTTGAGCTGAAGAGCTGAGGGACAGCGCCCAGGCCCTGAGTTCAAGCCACACGACCGGACCCCCACAAATAAAAAGAGCTTCAGGCTTTTGCATACAAACATACACAAACACACAGAGGCACTTATATATGCACATACATATACACATACACAAATGAAACAATTCTCAGAATATGTAGAAATGTTAGTAAACAATAGAAAATACTTCCTGAGTAAGACTAGAATCAAGTGATAATTTTTAATACTAGAAAGCCCTCAAGTGAACTTTCTTCAAAAAATTTGAGAATATTACATAGATAGGAACCAGAGATAGTAAGAGAGTGAAGTAATCATTATTAAAGGGACTGGATCAGAGGAATTAATCAGAGACCCCTGCAGGTGCATCTGAAAATGTTCATATCCTGTGTCAAATGTCAGAACGTCTTTGAAAATTGTACATAAACAGTCTGAGCAGTCAGTCTAATGGATAAGATCATAGGAGGAATTCAGAATTGCTAGTCTGTTTCTACATTAAATAAACCAACAAACTATGGCAGCACAATGTGATACAAGCTTGGAATTCTAGCACTCAGACTAAGACAGGAGATTAGAGAATGGAATTACACACCTTTCCTGGACCAGGTAGTATAATTTTGTCTCAATTAAACAAACTAAACAACAAGAAAGGAATACACAGTTGGAAGTTTGGGCTAATTTTGTCACTATGTTTTCAGAAGTCAACTTTTCTATTGAAATGAAATTCATATATAATCCTCAGATGTGTTTTAATTGCTCTCTTCATTACAGAACATTCCTAGATGCTAAATGGCTCATGATTCCCATCCAAAAAATTGGAAAATTAAGTAAGCATCATTGTGTTGGATTCCAAAGAAATGATGAAGGGTTACAAATGGTTAAGCCTGTAGAAATATCAAAGTACTTGTAATGTAAGACTTTGTAGACCTTGCTAAATTAGAATTGTCATTTAAAATTAATATATTGGTTTTGTTTGTAATTTCATATTCTATAGGATACTACAAAACTATTTTTAAGTAGAAGGTTTAATTGACAAATTCACAAATGATTCTGGCATTCTATTTTCCTAGAATATACTTTCAAGAGAGTTATAATTAGAACTTAGTTAATAGATAATTCCAACAGTTCATGTATAACATGATAATGTGAATAATCTAGACAGAGTAGCCAACAAATAAATGACATTAATTTATCATTTTGGAAAATGAGCAATTGTTTGAGGGTTTGGTATACTATGGTATGAAGAGAGTAATTGTGTGACACCTTTCTTCTACCTATATGTAATGCAACAAGCCATTCACTTAATTATGTTCAACTTTACAAATTGAGAAAAATGCTAAGTTTGGGATTTGTTTTCATTTTTGTTTTATTGTATTTGCTTGTCATAGAGCTTGAACTCTGGGCCTGGACATGGTCTCTGAGCCTGTTTATGCCCTACCACTTCAACCTCAGTGGCACTTGTGTCTAGCTTTTTCTGAGAAATTTATTGCAGATAATTATCTAAGAAACCTTCCTACCTGGGTGGGTTTTGAACCACATTTTTCTGATCTTTTCATCCTGAATATCTATGAGAGTTAAAAAGTATAAATATAATTAATGATTGCAAGTGTTCTAATCTCAAGAATACCAATGGGGTGGGGGGATGGTGCAGCTTAGTTTATTGTGGTGTTCTTTCCAGAAAAAGGAGGGCATCACATTAGTAGAAGTGTAGTATTTTTTTCACAATAGAGATGAGCTAATCATTATGTGAATTAAGGAATTTTAAGGTGCACCTTACAAGTTGGAAATTGTTGGGCTAGGATGACTTTATGGCATAAATCTTGGGACTGATGATCATAGAAATAATAGCTTCCTCTGATAAAAAATATTGCTTACTCTTGAAGAATTAATTAGTACAGATGCTTCAGAGTTTTATTCTCTACCAGAATGTGGCTATTTTTCTGTTACTTCTCAATCTGTTAACGCCCATTGGAAATTGTATCTATTGCAGAATTTCATAAGATGCAAACAGGTACTGTTTTGAATCTCTCAGATATTGAATGTTGAGAATTTTAAAATGAGTAGTTATTAACCATAGAAGTTTTGAAGAACCCATATATTCTGACCTCTTAACAACTTATTTACTTATAAAAGTTATGGGTTTCCTTAAAATTAAACTGTTTTCAGTTTTAGTATGAAAAAGTACTAAATTTATTCTTTTTTCAAAATATTGGCAAGTATATTGTGAAAATATTGTCTAGTTGGATAACATTCAAGTTGAAGACTCTCTGATAGAAAAGGGGTAACTAATTCAAATTAGATGCCAAATAGTATTGTTTTTTAAGTTACTACATAAACAATAATATTTACTGTACCAATACAGTGTAATTATATTTTACACAGCTTATTTTTTAATTTTATTATCAAAGTGATGTACAGTAGGGTTACAGTAATTGTAAGTAGTGAATACATAACTTTTCAAACTTGTTACCCTTCC
This sequence comes from Dipodomys merriami, assembly GCF_024711535.1. Lineage (NCBI taxonomy): Eukaryota > Metazoa > Chordata > Mammalia > Rodentia > Heteromyidae > Dipodomys > Dipodomys merriami. The sequence continues at coordinate 97,301 of NW_027206352.1, read as the reverse complement.
CTCATTTTTCTCACAGTTTTCCTTCACTCCTTCACCCTTCACAAGTTGTAATGTACATTTCCAACATATTGTCTTGTGATTATTGCTATTGCATTGGTTTGCCCTTTGTCCTTTGTTCGTCTTCCCTTCTCTAATTAAGGTAAATGAATACACAATACATAGGGTAACAAAATCAAATACAGCAGGGATAAACCATAGGGAAAAACCCATAGAAAATAGAAATCACATAGGACATTAAAAACAACTGCAAATAAAAATCTCTTGGATTTTCATCTTGGATTTCATTTTGCTCAACATCAACTTATATGGTCATATATATGCATAACAAAGTCACGGAAAAATAATAGTTGCATGGACCCTATATCATGAAAACAAGATGTTAAATTTTTGATGTTAAAGATGGAATTAGGATTGGTGAATTCGTGATTCTGATAAAGGAATTTCAAAAGAGTTTAAATTTTAATTGTTCAAAATTTTAAACAATGTAACCTATTAAGAAAATTTAAAATTGCCTGGGAAAATAGGCTTTTATGCAAACAAGTCCATGGAGACTTAGTAAAGAGGAAGCAATGTGGGTGAAGATAGCGCTTTTTCACAACAAACCTCAGAAACCTTGCTGTAAATCCTGTAGGTTCCCTTGAGAATTGTCCTTACCCTGGAAATATACTCTCACTGTGTAAAACAAGGTTGTAGTGGAATTTAAATACAAAATTCTTAAAAACATAATATATCAAATTTTGTGAATTAACCTTTAATTATCAAACAGTAATTCTCTGAAAATGAAAATTTGGGTCAAAATATTTAGGGAGAAAGTGCCCTCCACAATGAAAGAAGGTATTGGGTTACACTTTTCTCTTCAGAACACTTTCCACAATGTATTTTCATGTAAAGCAGTGAAACAGAAAAAAAAAAACTGATTGGATATTTCAAACCAATGATTTCACATTTCTAAGTAGCTTGTAATATATAATATCCTTTTAACATGAGATAGTGAAGACAAATTACATAAGCCAAAAAGTTTTGGGATTAGAAAAGAATTGAAAATAGAAAAGGTTAGAAAATTGTTCTTATAAACCCTAGCTAAGCATGTTGGCTTCAGCAGTGGAGGGAGGCCCAAACTTTTTGATATAGATTGTCTTAATATTTTTGCTACCTAAACTGACAGAGCTTATCTGGCTCACTACACTGTAGAACTGATTGAATGAAGAGAAGAAAATAAATTCCACATCCAAATGAGGCAACTTAAGAGAATTTTAAAAGAGAAATCGTGAAGATGTAGCAGTGACTGAGGCTGTATAGTCCTTCAGCTTCACTAGACATAAAGCCAAGGAGCCGTGATAAATTCGAAATCAAGCAAGAGCTAAGAGGAGCACATAGAAGTAGGACATAGAAGCATTGTCCTTTTGTAACAGACACTATCTTTCATAGTATGGTAATTTAACTCTATTCTCCTTCATACATCTTGTTGAGCAAATGCAAGCCCAAGAGAAAAATAATCTATTGAAATCATTTTGCAAGGAATAACTTTTCTGTTCCTGATATGGTATCTAAGGAGAGTCTTTAGAGAAGATAAAAGCGGTGTAGTTTTTAATTCGTCTAAGCATCTTGTTAGCAAAATATATCTTTGAGGTTAGAATTGATTAAACCGAAAGGTGATGGAGTACTTATTTTTCTGGGCACTTTAGACACAAGAAGCCATTCAAGGTAACAGAAAAAAGGAAAATGTATAGCCAAAGATTTTTGAGCACAGATTCTTCGACTAGTTTTCTGGAGAGAAAGCTTTACATTAGATTTTTCCTCATTAATATAGATGTTGTTTCATGGCAACCAAATGCAAGAGGGAAGTTTAATGGACTCGCTTGCCCAATTCAACAGCATGATAAAAAAATTTAGCGAATTATTTGACTAATTACTTTGCCAGATCAAAGAAGGAAAAATATAATTCAAAATCGACTTAAATGTATGAAGAAAAAGTATTGAAGAGAGATGAAAGAAAACATAGAGGATTGTTTTCTCTCCAGTGGAGCAATAGGTTCTTCATCTTGTTTCATCCATTTTATATTCTCAAGCTATCAAGTGTGGCTGAGGGCTGGAGTATCCAGTTCATCTAAAGAAAATTACCTGAAGAAAAATAATATTTGCAGCTGATGTAGGTGATTTATAACCTTAGACAATCTATTTAAATCTGTTCAAAATTCTCTCTTACCCCAAACTGCCCTCTTTGAAAAGCTTTATTTGCTTTTCCCAAGACTGCCCTTCATTAACTCCTTAAAATTTTGAAAGGTCATATTCATACTCTCTAGAGATTGCTCTTTGGTTGTGATTTTTGTGTGCTTTTGATTTTTTGTTGTGTTTATTAACTGAATTTCATAATGTTGTTCAAGTGTGTTACAATTAAATATATCCATCTACTTATCCAATATTCCTGGATCACAGTCACTCCTTCTATCATTCTCAACTAACCCCTTCTCCAAGATTTATTTCTGATTTATCACTTCCTTTATCACATGTGTACATTGGGTATTCTAGCTATACTTACCCTTTGTTCAATTTTTCATCTTTACTATTATTCCTCTCTGGTTTCAACTTCCTCTCTGATACTCATTCTGTTAAAATGTCTGATAATAATTTGAAAGGTTTATATACATTCAATCCTGCATATACTTTAACTGATGTCAGCTTATATTTCCATAATTCATTCATCTGCAGTAACAATTTGCAAGAATGGAGATGCGAAGCACCTAGACATGATTGTATTCTCATCTATTTGGAAGATTGATCTTTAGTCAAAAAGAAAGTTTAAAAATGGCTTAGAATGTATTCCTAATTATCAATTTTTATAAATGGCTTTGTACAATGGTGTGTGATTATTTTATTTTACCTGGGATAATATTTTCTACTACTTGTAGGTTTTGGAAAAAGAAGAAATCTAAGATTTACTATTATAGAGGAATATGATAGAAATAGAAGACAGATTTTATGTTTGTCACATCTCTGATGAGTACTCATATTCAAGACTTAAAGTCATATTTCTTTCTATGTTAGACAGATAGAGAAAACATAAAACAACATATGATAAGCAACTATTTGTGACTATTGTCACTATTTTTGGAGCACATGAGCAGCCAAGATGGCTCTGAGAGGGAGTTGAGTGGGCAGAGCCCAATTTGCTTTACGTTCAGTGCACAACCAGCCCGTGGAAGTTTAGGTGCATGATAGGGTGTGACCTTTACAGTGATTGGTTCCTCTCCCTCCCCTCCCATGTCACGTGCTGCTTTTTGCTTTAAAAATGGCTTGCTCTGTGTTAATAAACGAGTTTACAGCTTGACTTGACTCCCTGCTGCGTCTGATTGTCTCCCTGGCTAAGGGAGGCTGGGGAACAGGCTACTGGCCACACTTACCTTTCCATGGACCCCGTCTGTCTTTCATGGGATGGACGAAGACCCAACAACTATTTTGTTGAAATTTACTTCATTAGCTAACCTTTGGGTTTGGAATATGGGAGGCTGATCTATTGAACACAGTTTTGGAAGGCACCTACTGAACAAAACAAATGGTGGGTGGTACTATTTCTACACTTTAATGAATGGTTGAAACTGTTAGTCATTGGTGCTGGGTAAATAAATCAACTCTATTGTAACTTTCTCCCTACACTTGAAAAACTTGTAATGTCACTAAGTATCAACTACTTGTCACAAGTTATTTTGGTGAATATAATTTTATTTGAAAATGAATACACTTTCAGGAGATTAAATGTAGGTTATCATTGGTTTGAGAGTGACAACCTTTTTATATCACAGAACCAAGTTTAACTGAAGTACCAATGTTTTGAAGCACTAAGTATCTTCTCACTTAATTTTTTTCTAAATTACATTTGACCTCTACGTCAAGTTTTCCAAAAATACGTAGAGCAATTATGTATCTTTTTTGGACCACTTATGCTGGACTGATATTATTTCATTACTCATTAGAAGAGGGGTATTAAAAATAATCTTATGACATTTTGTGAACTTTTTCACTCATATGGATTGGGCATCTGTAAACTGAAAGTTTGAATTTCAGCACTGTCTCTCAGATTTTGTGATCTCCTCCTTCATTTTAAGTTGCCTTGCATTTCACAATTGCTTACTGATAATTCCTGCATCTCAAGGAATTGGGGACCTGAAATATAGGAAACGAGAAATTGATATGCATATTCAATTAGTTTCTATTGGCATGTTGCATGGGCCTAGGTGAAAAGTATTGCCCATGTTATCTGATGATGCAGATAACTGGGTCCTGGGATCCTAGGATCTCATTTGGGAAAAGTAAGACCTCTTCTGGGAAAATTTCAACTGCAGAAGTTTAGAAGTAGCTCTTAAGCAAGGCTTACTTTGAATCAAATAGCTCCACAGAACTAACTCATTTGGATAAATTACTACTTGCAACAGCCATCACCTTTGGACCTAGCTATAAACACTTGAAAGTGCAATCAAATCCAAAATGGAAAATATTTAAAATAGTAATTGACAAAAAAATTGCAAATGTGAGCAATAGACTGAACAATATAATTTTTCCACTATTCACAGAATTTCAGGAATATAAGATCAATAGCACTGTTAGAAACATTAACGTTTCCTTGTACCAAATAGGCACCCAAGGATATAAGCCTGTATAAAGATTGCATCATTAACTATTTAATTTAGAGGATAATACATGCTTCAGCAGTATGTATACCCAAATTACAACAATACAGAGATTAACATGGCACTTGCACAAAGATGATATTAAAATTTGTGAAGTATTCCAAATTTTTCATTCTTCAGATGCAAGAAATGAAAAAAACATTTAAAATTGATTACAAAATTACAAGTGTAAAAATACATGTAATTCATATAATTAAAAGTTAGTTTGACATCAGTGTATTAAATCTTGACCTTAGAAAGGCCTTTATATGGGGCTGGGAAGGTGGCTGATTGGTAGAGCGCTTGCCTTGCATGCCTGTGGCCCTGAGTTCGATTCCTCAGCACCACATAAGCAAAAAGAAAAAAGCCGGAATTGGCATTGTGGCTCAAGTGGTAGAGCACTAGCCTTGAGCTTAAGAGCTAAGGGACAGCGCCCAAGCCCAGAGTTCAGGTCCACGACCGGACACCCCCCCACCACCACCAAAAAAAAGAAAGGCCTTTACATAGCATAACCTTTATAAAACTTTTGAAATTAGACAACATTTTCGTTCTATCCCAAAGTAATATAATACTATAAGGACCTAGGAAACAAAGGAATCTTAAACTATTTCTATATGGAATGAAATCTGAAAAGACACATTAATGAAGCTGTATATTATAAAGTAGCATAGAATTCAAAGTATTATATCTAGGAGAGAATAAAATACATTATGGACACTATACAAACATAGACTATAGAATATTTTAAAATATACTTTTTCAGACAAGCACGAGAAATATCTTTAGTTTCTTTATAAATTTCAATAGATAAGTTAAAATTATTTCTGATTAAAAAGTCACAAACTCTGAAGAAATCATTATAGATATACACAAAAACTCTTGAATACATTTTGACATCAAAGGCAGGCAATTCACTTGAAAGAATTCCACAGAATCCATGAATTTTTACAATAAGTTATTGCTATTTGGATTGTGAAAATATTTTGTATGGACACAAAAGATGGAATGGCATTTTTGAAATTTAAGAAAAGTAATTGAATCATTAGGACTTAGTAGAACAATTTGTACAGTCTTCCACAACTTCAAAGAGGTAGTGATACATACTTATCTTTTTAGCAATATCAAATGCAGTTTCTTCCAAATTGTTCTTCAGACATGGTTTTATGTAATGTTTCAACAGAAGGAGATCAAATGAATTTTTGCTATCTTAATTTCCAGCAGCAAGATTCAAGTGGGTCAAGAGGCCTTTAGTTTGGGCATTGGAATCTGCATCATGATGAAGTAAGAAAGAAGCCACTCTGTTATTATTCCACTTATATGCACTGTGCAGATGTGTCCATCCATCTACAGTTATTGTGTGTGCCGCTTGAGCCACCAACTCAAGGACAATGTCTAAGTGTCCACTGTAGACTTCCTGATGAAGAGGTGTATATTCATCGTCATCCCTTGTATTCACATGAGTGGCCCTTTTGGAAAGTAGTTTCCACACTGTAGTAAGCCGATTATTTTCGGCAGCACAAAAAAGAAATTTGCTTGGATCCTTCTCTATTTTTTATTGCAATTGATACCATTTCTCATTTTTTCATCTTGTTTCTCATCTTTATCAGAATTGCCTAACCAGAGACTTTGAGTGCCAGTGAAAATGAGGTGTCCATGTATTTCCCTAATAGTTCATGTTGGTTGAACTGCTCAGAAATATCCGGTGAATTTTCTGCATCTTTTTTCACCATGATTTATTTTATCTTTTTCCATTTTTTACTATTCTAAATTATTCTAACGAGAGTAGGGAGCTGATGGAGAGCACAGGAAAGATGTTCCTCCGTATTCAATGGTACAGACTTAAAATGAGGACCAGTGGTGTCTTCATGTGCAGCTTATTCTAGGAATGAGAAAATATGAAATAATGCCTTCTACATAAATGATTTGGGAAATGGCAGAGCAGAAAGTGAAATGATGAACCAAAAATATGAAAGCAAAATATATTAGGATAATTATGGAGCAATCATATTATCTATGAGAACCATGTAAGAGAGAGAGGAACAGAGAGATGTGCAAGGACCTACCTAGCCACAAATCCATGCCTCTGATCAATTTATAGAGCAAGCAGAATTTAATTTTTTTTAAGATGGAAAGAGAATTCATGTATTTACTTGAAATTAGTAAATACATTTTTGTAGCCTACATAAAGAGACATGGATTTACCAATATACAGACAAAAATCTAAATCCTTGAGACTTCTAGTAACATATCTGACTTAAATCAGTTGAATCACACTTTTCCTGTACAATGAAGGAATAGGCCCAGTCTAGGAAAGCAGCTAGAGAAGGCAGGCCGATTGTTTCTTTCACAAAACTTTGTGGAAAATGGTATTTAGGATTACTTACTGGTGATCCACTTGCACTGGAAGCATGATTCTGACCTATTGCTTGCTGATTCTGAACTATTATTTTGATCATTATATTCTCCAAGCAGAAAAAGTGAGAATTGATAACAAAGGACTATAATGCATTTTGATTTCTCATTAAGCACTTTCAATAATCAAAATCACATGAAGGCAATAGACAGCCCTAGTTTTTTAAGATGAAAACAGTGTCTTTAAAAAACAAGGAATTTAAGTAGTCATGCAAAGGACTTCTATTTTATTACTGAATTATACATTTTTTCTAATGTTGGTACCAATAAATAATGGATCAATTAGAAAGCTCTTAAAGCTCATATGTTCATTAGTGAGTTCTATTACACTATATCATGGTATTTTTTGTGTATGATCTTAAGAAGAAATTTTCATTACTAACTTGAATTTCTGATAGGACAATATCATCACTGTACACTTTGCTTCTATACTCTCAGTTTTAAATTGCTATCTAAGTATGTGCATTAGACAATCATAGAGAAGGGAATATGTCCAGACAAGAAGCCATAAGTTAACTCAGCAAAAGTAGGTACATTGAATCATTTTGGAATCATTTTCTGTGCTTGCGACGATTATTATTGACTTTGTTGTTCCTTTGGGGGAAACAAAGTCATATTTACACATTTTCTGTTGGTCGTAGGGCTTCAACTCTGATCCTGGGCACTGTCCCTCAGCTCTTCAGCTCAAATTTAGTGCTCTACCACTAGCTACAACACCACTTCTGGGTTTCTGGTGTCTAACTGAAGATAAATGTCTCATGGATTTTCCTGACCAGGCTTGCTTTGAACCACAATCCTCTGGTCTCAACCTCCTGAGTAGCTGGTATTATAGGAATGAGCCACCAGCACCTGGTTTATATTTGCATTTATGTGCACTAAATGACACTATGTAGACAAAGAAGAAATTTGAATCAAATGATGTGACATTGCAGCTTTTTAGAAAAATTGAGATAGCAATAAATATGTCCTCCTTTTCCATGTTGTTACATTAATGACTCATGAGGTATGGGACTCTTACCTTAGCATCCTCTGCTGTCTGCTTTTGTGGACTTAATATCAGAAATTGTTCATAGAGAAATAGAGAAAGACATAGATTTTAAGAAAGAAAAGGAGATAAGCTGTGAAAGAACAGCATAGAAGAATATACAACTTATCACACAAAGATTAAGAACTAGTCTAAGTGATTAGAATGCTAAAGGCACTGAGGAATAAGCCTAGATGATAACTAGTTCTTCAATAACCATAAATGCTTCCCTAGGACAGTTTGTGGTGTAACTTAGTTATTACTATCATTTATTCCTTCAATCTGGAGTTACTCCTTCTCCTCTGTCAAAACTATTAATTAACCTCTGCCTTTTTGGTGCCCTGATTTACCAAAAAGATTTCCAAATCTCACATATATACTACCCTTCTTATTGTGATTAGCAGTTACAACTCAAAAGCCTGGAATCTTTGAATTTCCAGGATTAATCTTCACCTGATATTTAAGCACACTACTGGCATTAATTACCATGACCTATTATGAAAACATTTTTTTGTTCAACACAGTATTCTAATATAGGTAAAGTACATGAATTAAGGACTATTGTTAGATATCATTTGGAAGGAACAATTATATATTCCAAATATGGGTTCTTTATTTCGCATTTAATCACTAAATGACTCTTTTGCCCATCCTGGGGCTTGAACTCAGGGCCAGGGAACTGTTCCTGAGCTTCTTTTTTTATTTTCCATCAATGCAAGCACTCTACCACTTGAGGCAAAGCCCCACTTCCAGTGTTACCTTTTCTTTTTATGTGGTATGGAGGAATTGAACCCAGGGTTTCACCATGCTAAGCAATAACTGTTCCATGAAACCAAATTCCCAGAGCCCTAAATGACTTTCTTTTTTATATTCATAAGTTTGTGTGTGTGTGTGTGTAAAAATATAGTACAGATGGGTTAGAATTTCATGAGCAAGGTAATGAGAACATTTCTTTTCAAGCATTGTTGCCGCCTCCTTTGTTTCCCCTTACCATCCTTGCCCACCGATCCTACCATGCCGTCACCAAAGTTGTAAAGTTCGTTTTTCGACATAACATCTTTTGCAATGGAACTTTCTTAAGATGGCACTTTTTCATTCTGTTAATATGTATTATAATTTAGGGGAGGTGGTAGAAAAGGAAGTGGAAAACAATACTAAATACAGTAAGGCTGACATTCCTATCACATTCCTAAGGAGGTAGTGTTAAGACCTGCAGGACTCATAAGGCTGTTGCATGTGACAATATTATGGAAAACACTATTAACTGTGATCTCTGACATCCATAATATGCCTCTTCCACTTTCAAGGTCAAGAGCCAAATATCTAAGACTTTTTATTGACTGGGTGTGTTTCCTAGGGAGGAAATAGGAGGATGTGATAGGTGATGGTGGAAAAATATGCATATTGGATCCTTGTCCATATTTTTTACAGTTTTAAAAAGTGCTATTGATGAACTCCCAATTACATTCAATTGACTTGCTGTCTGGACAAGATAAAGATAAATGAAGACATTTATTCTGGTGGATAGTCACATATATTAACAAAATCCATTTCTGGAAAAAAAGATACTTGGTAAGAAAGTATAAAGTATTGTCTACAAAATGTTTTCTTTTCTTGGAGAACAAAAGTTAATATTGAAATGATTATTCCAGCTTTGTTTGAGATTTTATGCTGTCTCAGTATCAAAATGTCCTCTAATACCTACATCCTAGCATAAAAGACATGATTTGAAGTATTTTTAGAAACAAAAGTACATAATAGCTTCCTTCCTGCAGAGACTGTGATGGCAAGTATGATAGATTATATTGTAGTTCTCTTTTTCCCCTCTTTATCTCGTGTTGCATATCTTGGCATATTACTCTATGTCCTGCACCAGCTTTCTGTAGGTGAGATTTACCTCTACTCTGCAATGTCAAGATGGGTCATGTGACTTACTTCAGCTTACAAAAGTGAATCAGAAGTGGTGAAAGATTATTTCTAGGGGAAGATTTCTATCTCATTGTCTGTGTCTAACAGCTGACTTGTTTTTCCTTAGCTATAAAAATAGCATATTTCCAGAGGGAGTCTTCTTTCAACTTATATACTGGGAGAATATAGCATGTGAAATTAAGGCAAAACTCAAATACGGCCTCATACATATAACACAGGCAGAAATAAGCTAATATTAGAATATGATATTAAGATGTTTGCTTCTTACCATCCTTGTATACCTTTATGATAATTGAGTATAGCACACCAGAATTTAACAAATCCTAAACAAGAACTAAAGAAATAGACATTTCCTGTATGAAATTATTACAATTTTTATATATAAACATTATCCATGTATTGTGAGGTTATCTTTTTCTGTAGATATGTTTAATCACTCTAGAGCACTGTATACAATATCAAAAATCATTATCCAGACCTTGTGATTGAGATAAGGAAGAAGAAAAATAAATAATCGCCTTTATTACCCAAGGAACACAAATTTGAATAATTATCAGATGAGGGAAGTATACTCAAATGGGTACTTAAAAGTCCCAGGTGTAGTTCAAAAGATACATGATTAGGTAAGAGCCATCATGAAGATATAAAGATTCCTAATTAGAAGATAAAGGAAAAAACAACAACCCAGATTCTGAATTTCTGGAAAGCAGAACGGGAAGTAAATGCGTTTTCCACTAGAATAATTTTTTATAACTTACAGACAAATAAAAATAATAATATACATACATGTCTATATGCATGTATGTAAACATCTGTATATTCTTATATATGTATATATAGGTATTTGTATATGAATACACATAGTGTGTATACCTATATATTTATTTAAAGAGATTTGAATCAGAAATATATTAAGAGCATATTAATGCCAATGAAAAATTTTAACGATCCTGAATAAGTTATCAAAAATATCTAAATACATGTCACTGTAGGAATCTAACAACAACCAAGGAACATATGGAAATATCATAACATACCTAGACATTGCATACATATAGAAATTAGTGGAAATAGAAACAATAAGATAGCCCTGCACAACAATTATGTAGAAATTGGAATCCATGCACAATGGTGCTTGACACTTAAAATGATAGGGTCAGTTTGTTAAACATACTGGCAATCTTTAGATATTACACATAGAGTAGCTTCTATGATCCATAATTTTGAATCATAATTTTATATGCAAAATAGATTTCAACACATGTCCAATGAGACACATGTACAAAAATATACATAGCAAAACCTTTTAAAATAACATATAATAAAATATTGAAATGCTCATTTAGGATGTTATACCCTTATACACATGTATACAAAGCAATAGGCTCTATCATGAGAAAAATTTGGAAACAGTAATATTACATGGGAGAAATGGATAAAATAGTCAACATTTTCTAATTATATGAGCTTTTTTAAATTGGCACATCTGTAGAGGTAGAATATGAAATAATAGCTGCTCAAGGGGCGGGTTGGTTGAAATGATGACAGAAGTGACTATTAATAAATATTGGAGTATTTTGAGAGGGTAGTGATGATAAAATGTTCTAGAAGTGAAGGTGATGTTCTTATTCCAACTCTTTAATATTCTAAGAATCAGTGTATTTTATCGAAGAATTACAGATTGCATTTGCATTAACCTTAGGAAAAATTTTAGAATAGTAGTAGGTGGATTTGAGTGATAATTTAGAATTTAAAATCACAGAATTCTATAATACGTAACAAGTATGTTGATGAATAAGACTATCCATAAAATATGATCTGTGATATATACTCTGAGTGACTATAGATGAAATTGCGAGTCTGAATATTCTACAAAATTATGTAAATTGAGGGATGAGATAGGGTTGAGAAGGATGAGGGATAATGATCATCAAGATGCATTGTATTGGCCATGGAATGTGGCTTAGTGGAAGACTACTTGCCTTGCATTTGTGGAGCCCTGGGTTTGATTCCTCAGTACTACATAAACAAAATGAGCTGGAATTGGCACTATGACACAAGTCGTAGACTATTAGCATTAGGAAAAGAAGCTCAAGGGCATTGCCAAGGCCCAGAGTTCAAGCCCCAGTACTAGCCAAGAAAAAAAAAAGTGCATTGTATTAAGCCGGGCACTAGTTGCTCACACCTGTAACCCTAGCTAATCAAGAGGCTGAGGATTGAGTTTTGAAGCCAGCCCACGCATAAAAGTCTGTGAGATTCTTATCTCCAATTAAATCTCAGAAAAATCTGAAAGTGCTGCTGTGCCTCAAGTGATAGACTTCTAGCATTCATCCAAAGGAGCTCAGGGACAGTTCCCAGACCCAGAGTTCAAACCTCAGGAGAGAAAAAAAAAAAACTCACTAAACACTATTCATAAACTGCTTGGTCAAACAGCAACTCCCATCCAACTACTTAAAGTTAATTAAAAATATGAAATACAAGTCATTTTGGGAACCAGACATACATAGTATACAGGGGACAAAATAAATTTTATATCAGGCAGTTTGCGTTGAAATTTGTTCTATAGTCTTCTTACATCATTTATGAAATGGACAATGCTGCCAATTGCAGGTCAATTTCCTTGAATAACAGATTGAATTCTGCTGTCTATTCATAGGAAACACTAGAGGCGATTTTTTCTCCTTTTATTGAAGTATATCTGATATTTTAAACTAGATTTGTCCCAGTATAATATTAATTTAATCAATCATTTCATTAGGGCAATGTTGGTCAGATTGTTTTTCCAGTAAATCTTATCCCTTATAATAAATGAGAGCATGCTGTGACAGTCTCCTATTATTATGACCGAATATTTTATGAAATTATCTTAAAAAGGGGAAATATTAAGCTTGGCTTCTTATTTTATACATTTCAGTTTATGTTTCTGTTTTGGATTGCTGGTGGCACAGTAACCCATGTAAGGAACATGTGATGGAGTATGGAAGAAAGGAAGTAAAGAAGAAGAAGAATAGGAGTGGGAGAGGGAGAAAGAGGAGGAGGAGAATTTGGAGAGGGAGAAGGAAAATGAGAAGGAGAAGGAGACAGAGAAAAAAAGAAGGAAGAGGAGAAAAGGACTTTGATCTTAAAATCCACTTTGGTCACAAGTTCTCAGTGACCAAATCTCTACAACTATGCCCACTTGAAAGGGTTCAACTTTCAAACAGTTTACCTTTGGAAGGGCAACAGTGAAAGCTAATCAATCTCAATCCTTTATGATTTCAGGTGGGTAAATATTTCTATACATTTCCATAACTTCTGCTTCTAAATATTTATTTGAATTATACAGAGAAGCGATTTGGCATGAAGGTGGTTTAATTATACCATTACTAGAGAGATATTTTGAGTGCAAATACATTTTATTTAACAGATAAGGAAGCTTCAAGAGATTTCATTTTGTGACAGTCAATAATGACTATTTCATCTAACTCATAATGACTTGAATTTTTCATAATTTTATGACATTCCATTCAAGTTTTTGGAATCTATACTGAAGTTCTTTCTTTCTAATTGAAGGAAAAGTAAATACTATAACGATCATTTATTTCTTAATTATTCTATAGAGTAAGTACAATATGAATTTCATACCATTCAAAATTAAGTTACATTCAAGTCTGTATTAATAATTGCTTAAGTCATTGAACACCTTGCTTCATCACATATGGAGATTGATTCAATTTCTAAAAATCACTGTTTACATAAAATATATGAAATTCAGTGTTTCTCTGAAATGCCTTGGTAATCAAACCTCAGAAAATACATGTGCAGTAACTAAGATTTTTATATTCTCAAAAACTGTATGATCTATATTTTATGTCAAAAAAGTTTAGGTTTAAAAGAAGATAAAATCATGTGACCGAAGTAGATAATATTTAATTTAACAAAAATCTTGCTTCTTTCACACTGACAGGGCCTATTGCTCTTACCTTACATAAGATATTTGATTAACGATCCCTTTGTTGCTTTGGAATTTAGTGATTTTCAATTTATGCAAAGATTCTGTCATTTAAATTTTCGAATGTATATCTTTACATAAAAATGAAAACGATTTTTCACAGTGCAGGTTCAGGTTTGATAATTAAATAAATAACTAAATGTTAATTTGTTAAATTGAGCGTCTAGATTTCAAAGAATAAGAAATTTATTTTATAAATTTTTCCAAGCCTTTCCATTTCCTAACAAATGGGGCAATGTCATTCTTTCTGATAGAGGCATAGAATTCCATTGTGTATATACACCACATTTTCTTGATCTATTCATCTACTGAGGGGCATCTGGGTTGGTTCCAGATCTTAGCTGTAATAAATAGTGCTGCAATAAACATAGTCGTGCTGGTAGCTTTAGTGGGTCTTGTTTGTAAATTTGGGTAAATGCCCAAAAGTCGAATTGCTGGGTCACAGGGGAGCTCGATGTGGAGTTTTTTGAGGAACTTCCATTCCACTTTCTAAAGTGGTTGAACAAGTTCACACTCACACCAATAATTCAGTAAGGTTCCCTTCTGTCCACATCCCCTCCAGCATCTGTTATTATAGTTCTTGATTTTAGCCATTCTAACTGGAGTGAGGTGGTATCTCAATGTCGTTTTTTTTTTAAATTTTTTTATTGTAAAGATGTTATACACAGTTACATGAGTAAGGTAATGAGTACACTTCCTATTGAGCATTGTTACCCCCTCCATTGCATTTCTTTTATGGCTAGGGAGGTTGAGCATTTCTTCATTTGTCTATTGGCCATCCTTCTTTCCTTTTCAGAGAAGGTTCTCTTTAAGACTTTAGCCCACTTATTTATTGGGCAGTTGTTTCTTTGAAGATTTGTTATTGGGGGATTTAATTTTTAAATAAGCCAGGCCCAAAGAAACATAGGTCCCATGGTTTCCCTTCTTTGCAATATCTAATATACATCTGAGTCAAGCAGAAAAGGTCAGATAAGGTTATGTTAGGGAAATGAACTCTAAGATATGTATTTAAATGTTTTTTTTTTTCCTTTCATGCGATGGTTTCTAACACATTTATAAGATAATTTCTTTGTTGCTTGGTATGTCCCTCCTCCACAGTATAATCCCTGCTTTCACTGTATTTGATGTCGGTATAATTTGTGGAGGGGAAGGGGAAAAATAAATCGTTTAAATAGGGATACAGGTGGACCCATTGCAACAATGAGATGTACAAGTCGTTATGTTGAAAAACGAACTTTACAACTTTAGTGTGGGGGGGGCGTAGCGGGGAGGATTGGGTGGGGGAGCAGGGGGAGGATGGGAAGGGATTGCAAGGGGAAACAAAGGAGGAGGCTACAATGCTTGATAAGAAATGTACTCATTATCTTGCCCATGTAATTGTAACCCCTCTGTACAGTATGTTCACAATAAAAAATAAAAAAGAAAAAGAGAAATTTATTTTATTGTTAAATATGTTATATCTGTGCTGAATATGGGTATCTCAAGCTTGTAATCCTCACTACTCAGGATGGTGGTGTTCAAATCCAGCCTTGGCAACAAAGAAATCATCTTATAAATATGTTAGAAACAATAAAAAAGAAAGAAAAAAAAAACATTTGAATACTTATGTTGAGGTTCATTTAACCTTACATCAATATATCTGACCTTTTCTGCTTGTCTCAGACATGTCCCTTCCCCACGGTGTAACCCCTAATTTCATTATATTTGGTGTTGGTATAATTTGTGGAGGGGAAGGGAAACAACAAATGGTTTAAATAAGAATACAGGTGGACCCATTGCAACAATTCGATGTACAAAAACAAACTTTACAACTTTGTGTGTGGGGGTTAGGTTGTGGGGGTAGTTAGATGGGAAGGGTTGAAAAGGGGAAACAATGGAGGAGGCAAAAATGCTTGATAAGAAATGTACTCATCCATTCTTTTTTTTTGGGGGGGAGGGTTCTTTTCGTAGGGCCTGAGCTCTGGGCATGGGCACAGTCCCTCAGCTCTTCAGCTCAAGGCTAGCCCTCTACCACTTGAGCCACAGCACCACTTCTGGCTATTTTTTTCTTTCTTATGTGGTGCTAACGAATAGAACCCAGGGCCTCATGTATGTAAGGCAAGCGTTCTAACACTGAGCCACCTTAAGCTACCAGCACAAGTATGTTTATTGCAGCATTATTTACCATAGCTCAGATATGGAACTAACCAGATGCCCCTCAGTAGATGAATGGATCAAGAAAATATGGTATATATACAAAATGGAATTCTATGCCTCCATCAGAAAGAATGACATTGCCCCATTTGTTAGAAAGTGGAAAGACTTGGAAAAATTGTGTTAAGTAAAGTAAGCCAAGCCCAAAGAAACATAGGTCCCATGGTTTCCCTTATTTGCAATATCTAGTATATGTATGAGTCAAGCAGAAAATGTCAGATAAGGTGATGTTAGGAAAATGAACCATTAGATATGTATTTAATTTAAATGTTTTTTTTCTTTCATGCATTTGTTTCTAACGCATTTATAAGATTATTTCTTTGTTGCTTGGTATGTCCCTCCCCCACAGTATCACCCCTGCTTTCACTGTATTTGATGTCGGTATAATTTGTGGAGGGGAAGGGGAAAGACAAGTCATTTAAATAAGGATACATATGGACCCGTTGCAACAATGAGAAGTACAAGTTGTCATGTCGAAAATGAACTTTACAACTTTGGTTGGGGTGGGGAGGATTGGTTGGGGAGGGCGGGGGGAGGCTGGCAAGTGATGTGATGGTTAAACAAAGGAGGAGGCTACAATTCTTGATAAGAAATGTACTCATTATCTTGCCCATGTAATTGTAACCCTTCTGTACAGTATGTTCACAATAAAAAATCAAAAAAGGCCAGCCTTGTCAAGAAAGTTTGTGAGACACATCTCAATTAATCTAATACACATCACAACACACACACACACAAACACACACACACACACACACACACACACACACACACACACACACACACACACACACACACACACAAAGCCAGAAGTGGGGTTGTGGCTCAATTGTTAGAGCAATATCCTTGTGGTAGGGGGAAACTAAGGTAGAGGTCTTTTTTTTTGGTTGTGGGGCCTGAACTCTGGTCCAGGGAGCTGTCCCTCAGCTCTTCAGCTCAAGGCTAGCACCCTACCACTTGAGGCACAGCACACTTCCGGCTATTTTTTCTGCTTATGTGCTGCTGAGGAATCTAACCCAGGGCCTCATGCATACAAGGCAAGCACCGTACAAGTGAGCCACCTTCCCAGCCCATATAGGTCTTGAGTTCAAGTCATAAGAACAACAAACACACACACAATATTATGTCTAAATACTTATTTTCATTTGACGTAATAAAAATATCATGAAAAGCAATATTTGTTACATATCCTGCAACTTTTGCGAAGTTGTTTTAGTACAATTTGTCTTAAGATATAGTATAGGTTATTAAAATTAATATTAATCTAGTATATTTATAATTACTCATCACACCTTGGAGTACAACAGTTGATATTTTTTCTATAGCCAAAAGAAATATTCTGAGTAAAAGAAATAAAGGAAGGATGGAAGAAAAAGAATGAAAGAAAGAAGAAGGAAAGGAAAGAAAAGAAAGAAGGAAGGAAGGAAGGAAGGAAGGAAGGAAGGAAGGAAGGAAAGAAGGAAGGAAGGAAGGAAAGAAGGAAGGAAGGAAGAAAGAAAGAAAGAAAGAAAGAAGAAAGAAAGAAAGAAAGAAAGAAAGAAAGAAAGAAAGAAAGAAAGAAAGAAAGAAAGAAAGAGAAAGAAAGGAGAGTATGAGAGAGAGAGGTATGGATGGAGGGAAGGAGGGAGGAAGGAAAGAAGAAAATAAGGAAGGAAGGAAAAAAGGAAGGAATGAAGGAACCTAAGAACAAAGAAAGGGAGGGAGGAAGGAAGGGACAAAAACTATTTAATTAATAAAATCTGCTATTTACCCCAACATAAACTTCATGCAATTAACACTTTAGGAAATGCAAGTTTGCCATTGTGAATTCTCTGCATGTTCCCCATGCATGAATGCAACCAACATGTGAAGGATCAGAAATAACCAGATGAATGTGTTTGCATCTGTAATAAATATGTACACAAATCTTTTTCACATTTTCTATACATCATCAAATAGTAATTTGCAATAATTTTACATTTAGTTATAAATATTCTAAAAATTGAGGTAACCAAAGATGTCAATATATTATATAATGTGAATACTAGTAATTATTGTGCTATTAATGTTACAGTCTTCATGTTACATTAATTGTAACAAATTATTATGTATTTTATCAGAGAAATTAGCATCCTCTGATTTTGGTGTCTGTGGGAGTCCTAATAATGGACTATAATTAAAATCAAAGGAGATGTGTTTTTGTTGGTTCAAACGAATATTTCTGAAAACAATTAACTCATCAGAAATTGTTCAAATACATCAGAAGGGCCTTAGAAATGCTGTACCACGTTTACATGGTTACCTATGATGTGAATCGAGCCACTAAGCAATCATATTTCACTTTGCCATCAGTATAATTATTCCCTTTTGAGGAAGAATCATTCACATAATTCACATGATATAAGCTTGTCCTTAGGTGACTATCTTCTATGAAATCATATCCAAATGATACACCACACTGAGTTAAAGAAAAAGTTGCAAAGTTTATTGGATGATGTAACTCCTTCCAGATACACATGTTGAAATTCTATTCCCCTGTCTGGTTACATTACAATGAACCTCTCCATGATGACCCTAATGATCCTGATAAAAGAAGCCCAATATAATTACTCTGCCTTGTGAACGCCCAGCAAATAGCTTATAATGAACCAGAAAATGAACTCCCATAAGACAAAGAATTTCTTTGAATAACCATTTTTATTAAAAATGTTTAAGCTAATAGGGTATGGATAATGTACTCTTAATTATTTTTAAGCCACTTAGTATGAAATATTCTAACAGCCCAATGGCTGACAAAAGCAAAGTAGTTTTGATTTAAATTTCACAAATTCTGATAAAAGATTAATAATATTTTATTATTTGAATTTTATTTTCCAAGTCTCCATGTTAAAAATATTTTAAAATGGGAATTGAGTTGAGGTTCAACTCTCTATTCAACTATCATAATTAATTTTTGCATATTTTTATTATCTTTAAGTAGTTGAACAAAGGAGTTGCCATTCACTGAAACAATGTATGGATACAGTGCATCTTGATCATTGTCACGCCTTTCAACATTCTCAACCACCGCTCCCAATTAACCCCAATACTTATGTATCTCAATATTATGTTATGGAATTACTTGACATTTAACAAAGTAGTTTATGTGTACAATGAACCTGGAATTGTGTTACCACTTCAACATCTTCACCCCCATTTTATGCTACCACTTGCCTTGTATATTTCAATTACAGGAAGAATACAATGGGTTATTGCCTGTATTTTATCCTTTTCCCTTTCAATTTCCTACCCCTCTCACATTGTCCCCCACTGTACTCTCTTGCAATACAAATTTACTGGTATTTAATTGTTGGTCTTTGACTTAGTCTTTTAAGAGAATTATAGTAATTTCACTCTCCATGGTCTCTGACACGTCAGATGATTCATTTGTACCTCCTTGCATATCATGCAGTGTGTTTACTTTTACATTTATAGACAACTTCCATTTACCACAAATGAGGAAAATCATGCAACCTAAGTTTCTCTGGGTCCAGTTAATTTCAATTAACATCATTATTTCTAAGTCTTTCATTTTCCTTAAGAATGGTGTAATGTTATCCTTTCTGATGGATGAACAGAATTCCATTATGTATATATATATATATATATATATATATATATATATATATATGCATACATAATTTTATATAGGGATCAACAAAATTATATATGTATATATGTATGTATATATATACATATATACATACATATATACATATATAATTCTTGGTCCCTTTTTACAATGAGAGGCATCTGGGCTGATTCCATATGTTGGCAAGAAAATAATGCAACAATGAACAGATTTTGCTGGTAGCTTCAGTGTGGCCTTGTTTCTGCTCTATTGGATAAATGCCCGTTATGAAATTGCTGGAACATAGGTAGCTCTCTATTCAGTTTGGTGAGCAACTTCCATAGTGTTTTCCAAAGTGTTTGAACAATAACACATTCCCACCAACAGTTTAATAGAGCTTCCTTTGGGCCACATCCCTATCAGTATCTGTGATTTTTCATTTTTTCGAAAGACATGTAACATGGGTGAGATGAATCTGTGTTGTTTGGATTTGCATTTCTTTTTTAAATTTTTATATTGTGAAAATACCGTACAGAGGGGTTACACTTACATGGGCAAGTTAATGAGTACATTTCTTATCAAGCATTGTTGCCTCCTCCTTTGTATCCCATTCCCACCCTTTGTATCCCCTTCTCATCTCCCTCCACGACATCCCTGACCCTGCCCCCCCGCCAAAGTTGTAAAGTTCATTTTTTGACATAAGAACTTGTACACCTCATTGTTGCAATGGGTCCACCCTATTTAAACGGTTTGTTTTTGCCCTTCCCTTCCACAAATTATACCAACACCAAACATAATGAAAGCAGGGGTTATACCATGGTGGGGGACATACAAAGCAACAAAGAAATCATCTTATAAATATGATAGAATCAATTCTTTTATGGAGAGAGATGTGTCTAATTGTCATTCTTTCTTCTTCTGAGAAGTTTCTCTTTAAGTGTTTATCACATATATTAGTTGGGTTCTTGTTTATTTGAGGTTTTATTTTTGTTGGGTTTAATTTTTGATCTCTAAATATGCATTAGTTATAAAATCCTTGTCTGATGCTTAGCTAGTAAAATTTTTCTTCCATTCTGTTCTCTTTCTGTATATGTTTCTAACTTTTTCCTTGGACATGAAGGAACACTTCAGTTTGACGAATTCTATTGATTCAGAAAGAATGATATTACACCATTCATAAGGAAATGCAAAGACTTGGAACAAACATATTAAGTGAAGAAAGACAGACTCAAAGGTTTCTTAATTTCCCTCATTTGTTGTATTAGAATGTGACTATAATTCTACAAGTAAACACACTTGGATGGTAAAAGATAATACATTACACTTGGACATGATAAATTATATAGGATTCTAAACATTTATACAGTGAGATCAAAGGAGGATACCCTTTGGAGAAGATTACAAAGGCTCAATACAACTTGTGGGGGAGGGAAGTTGCAAGGGAAAAACTGGGAGAACATGAGGGAAGAGGTGACACTGTTCAAAAAGAAGTGTGTTCATTATCTGATTTATGTAATTGTAACCCTTCTGTACATCACCTTTACAAATTAAAAATGGATCTCATGAACAGGCCCGATTAGCTATACTAATATTAGATACAACAGGCTTTAAATTAAAAGTGGCATGAAAGTAAAAAGAGACAAAGAAGGACATTAAATATTGGTAAAGAAAACTCTGCATCGGGGGTTATAACAATTGTAAATATCAATACCCTTATTCCTAGAGCTCCTAAATTCATCAAACAAATACTACTTGACCTGAAAACATGCATACCTCCAAACACATTGTTGGTTCTTTGAGCACATCATTCTTACCTCTGGACCGGTCATCCAGGTCAAAACTTAGCAAAGAAACTTCAGGGCTAAATAACTGCACTGACAAGCTATATGTAACAGATATCTACAGAATATTTCACCTAGCAGGGTCACTATATATATATATATATATATATATATATATATATATATATATATATATATATATATATATATATATATATATATATATATATATATATATATAGTGACCCTGCTAGGTGAAATATATATATATATATATATATATATATATATATATATATATATATATATATATATATATATATATTTCTCTCATCAGCCTGTGGAACATTCTCCAAAATAGATCATATCTTAGCTCACAGGGAAAAATCTGTGAAAATTGATAAATTACCAGTGAATCACTGAAGAGATATGGAGGGAAGTTCCAACGTTTATATAATTCAATGTAAGTGAACACACAAAATACTACCTCCTTTGGGACACAACAGCACAGGCAATAGTCTGAGGAAAATTTATTTCTTTGAGTATGTACGTCAACAAATCATAACAATCTTGCATTAGCACTAATGATGCACCACTAGGTCCTTGAAAAACAGGAACAAGCCAAACCAAAAACCAGTAGACAGAAAGAATACAAATTAGATTAAAGAAATAAATAAATCAGAGTCTCAAAAAACATAAAGACAATCATAAATGAATTTTATCTACTAGTAGTTCCCAAATTCTAATGATGAATGCCAATGTAGCTATTTTCAGAGATAGACCCAACCAGCTCAAACCAGTCAAAAAAAAACAAACTTCTATGATTCTAAGAAACAAAGCTTCGTTTGCTTTTTAAAAATAAATTCACTCTGTTGTTATTATTAAGGTTATTTATAGAGGGATTACAATTACATGAGTCAAGTAATGAGTATATTTCCTTTTAGAAATATCTTCAGTTCCCTCACTTGTTCACAGTCCTTCCTTGCTGTCTCCACCTATGTTTTAAATAATTCACTTTCATCAATGTTTAATGAACTCCACTGCTGCAAATCTCACCCTTTTCCCTAAAGCTCTGTGCCCACCCCCCACCTTGCTGAAGATTTGCAATGAATATACCATGCCTAAAGAAGACAGAATCATCACAAACTATAAACAACAACAACAATAACAAATCAAAAAAGGAGTCTTCTGCTTCCAAATCTTTCAGTACTTATTTCATGTTATATAAATATAATTTTTTATCATAAAGTCAATTCAGGGAATAAGGTATGAAAACTTGTAATTTTTTTTTCTATTTAAGTAATGCCTTTTACTTAAACATTAAAGTTGTAACACAATTCAAGTCCTAGTGAAATTTGAATGTTCAGACTTAAAGTTAAATTTTCAAAGTTCGTAATAGTTCCATTTTGGCAATCAAAATGAAAAGCAGGCATGTTTTATCTTCAAGAATGTCATTATTTCATATCCAAAAAAGTAAAATAAATGTAATCTTAATTCAATGGAACTAAGAAATCAAACACTTATTCAATGCATCAATTGCATAGATTATGAGATTTATTGATAAAATTAATAAAACTTGGTTTAAGTAGATTACTTAAGGCATGAAGCAAGTGATAATTTTCTTTCCTAGGTGAAGTTGATATAGAAATCAAAAACCAAAAATTCCAGAGTTCTGTGTGCTTGATATGTGTCAATTTACACATATGCTTGGCTCATCACAATGTTATTTGAGGATAACTGAGAACAGGACTTGAATTTTAAAAAAATCACTCAAAAGTTTAGCCATATTTTGTAACCAAATATGCCATTTTATATCTGTTTATTTTATTTGAAAAATCTGGTAAATTTAATTATGTTACATCAAAAATAATGAGAAATAAATAGCCCCCAGCTCCTTAAAAGACAATCAATAAGAAAAAATAAAACAACAAAGAAAAAAGTTGAAATTCATTTTGAAATAGTCTTTTTATCTGTGGTGTTTTGCAATTATGTATTATGTTACTATCCCATGAACCTGGGCTCAAATCACTAGGGCTACTAGAAGAAAATTTCCAAATCTAAAGCAGCTAACATAGCTGTGCAGTTGTTGCCAGGTTTCACTACAGTAGCACCAGGCATAAACTGTACAAGAGAAGTATTTCTAGTGGCTTGCAGGCAAGAATGTGATGAAAAGCATACTTTTATCTTCCTAGATTAAATAAGAAGATCACACTTTAAAAGCTGACTAAGTGATCAGTCCATAAATAACAGTGCCACTTTTAAGGAACTCTAGATAATTCAAGTCCTTTATCTCCCCACAAAAATTACTGTCATTCATTGTCAAGGTGCAGTTCCAGTTCTTTTTGATATTTCAAATGGCTTTGGATTAACATTAACAATAATTCAAGTTGTTGAGAAAATTTACTTTAGAATAAGAAAAAAATCAGAATCAACTCCATATCATAACCTTTAGGGAAAATGTATTAAGGAATATGGCATGTCCTTTCTAACTTGATATTAGACATTAGGGCAAAATGCCAGAAACAGCCTGCAGGAAGGAAATAGAAGCCTTTGATGAGACAAGTAATTTTCCTACATTTTCTATGATAGCATATTTTTGTCTGCTAATTAGGGAAACAAAACGATTTTAAAATATGATATGAAAAACGCATCATCATGAATGAATGAAATCAGGGAGTAGATGGTTCAGGAGCTGGGTCGTTCTGTTAAATATTCTCATTATTTTGAATGATCTGGTGTCTTTGTATGTGTGGAATTATGAATGTATTTTATGTCTGGGCAGGAAAGTTTGATTATTTGATCATTGTCTGATACCCAATGTCAGGAACCTAACCTGAGTTAGAGTGCTAAATATATGTGTGTGTATGTGGGTGTGCCTGCAAGGATGTATTTACAAGGAAGAATCTACTTTCTCTGAGGGTATGTACTTAATTGTATAAGTTATACTACATTAATGACAGCAGATAAAGGTAATGAAAATTTGGGCCATATGCTTATGTTGCTAAGATTGCATGAACTAAAATTATATTTGGGGTGTGAGTA
Organism: Dipodomys merriami; assembly: GCF_024711535.1. Classification (NCBI taxonomy): domain Eukaryota; kingdom Metazoa; phylum Chordata; class Mammalia; order Rodentia; family Heteromyidae; genus Dipodomys; species Dipodomys merriami. Next base: position 72,676 of record NW_027206352.1, on the reverse strand, counting down.
TTGTGGAAGTTCACCTGAAATTATAAACATTGGAATATTCAGAAGGATATCAATGACAATGATTTTAGTGTAGATCAATTATAGACATTTGCAAGGCTATGTAATCCTATATGAAAAAGCAATATTTATTGATTTTCCATAGCTACACTATTCTGTATTTTGTAGGAAAACAAGTTAAATTATGGATACATAAAATAATGTCATTATTTACTGCATACAGTTTTATACTTCAGTTTCTTCAAGTAGAAATACCATTTACTTCTACTGCAAAGGAAGGAAAACACTAAATATTACAATTTGTGCCATATTTCACATTGGGAAGCTTTGTCTATATCAATAAGCTTATTTCTTTTGTTTCTGCTTTCCTATTCATAACTTTGTTTCTCATACTATTCTTCTAAGGATTTTTTCTTTCTCCCAGTGTGGGGCTTGAACATACCTCATGCTCTCAGTTTGTTTGCTGACAGTAGTCAATCTACCATATGAACCATGTCTCCAGCCCAGAATTTTTTGTAGTTAATTGGAGATAGAACCTCATGAACTTTCCTACCAGCCTGAAAACCATTATCCCCCAAGTCTCATCCTTTTTAATCATTAGGATTACAGAGATGAGTCATGGACAGCAAGAGTCAATGACTTTCGTGTCTTATACATTCCACTTGTTTGTTTGTAAATGTAATAATAAAGTACCACAGATTGGGTAGCGTTAATACTGTAAATACATTGCCTCTGAGTTGGTGGAAGTAGAACTCCAACATCAGAGTTGGCTTCTTCTGAGTCCCCTTTCCTTGGCATATTCAAGGCATTCTGCTTCTCTTGGAAGAGACTTCAAATTAAATGCTCCCTTTGAGATTCTGTTTCCAAATGCAGTCACTTTCTAAGACAATGGGTTTTCTATCTTTAATATGACTTCAGTAGGACAGTATCCAACACATAACATATGACTTAATAGATAGAAGAAAATCTCTAATAGGAAATTATTTGATTTGGGCATGGAAGTTATGGTTATACTTTTAAAAATTAGCCAAAGAGGTAAAGGTCTTATTAGAACTTGTAAAACGAGTATGAAGTCTTGACCTTACACATGCCAAATTCTTACCCTGGCACACACTTAAATTCTTAGTGGTACTGGAGGACTGAACCCCAAACCCTATACTTATGAAATAGCATCTCTACCACGGTCATACCTGCAGATTATAATTGGATTTCTTGTTTTGAGTTAATATCACTATGCCTGGGCCTGATTGGACTGCAGTCCTCCTAACACAAACCCAAAATTGTTCCCAGCAAATGATTAGTTTCTAAAACTCCTTTTTATTGTCTGGGCTTGCCTGGAACTGGAATTATCTAATTGTTGATGCCCAAGTAGTTAAGATTGCAGGTTTGAGACACTTTATCCAGTAAAATATTCAATTTCAAAATTTCTTGATATTTTCTATATTTGTGCTTAACATATATAGCTAAACTTGATTTTCTCCCTTTTTTGTTTAGTATTCTTGAATTGAAAACATTGCCTTTGTTTTGGATGGAATCCCATGACAATCAAAAAACTCCCAAAATTTTATGTCAAACATCATGGAAAAGAAGGCTTCAGGTTGGAAAAAAAAACATTCATCCTTAAGTTATATATTTATGGTGTTGCTCAACGTTTTCTTAACTATGAAAAGGAAGACAGAAATGTAAAAATGTCAGACATAATTTTGATGAACTTCTAGGTCTCCTTAGAAATTCTGTAGTTGTCACTTCACGCTATCTTCCTTCCTTAAAGCTTGCTTTATTAAAGGCCTCTGGGTGGATATTGGCTGGACTGATTGGTAATATTCTCCAGGAAATGAAGCTGACTTTATAAAGCTGATGGTGTGGTAAATAAAGGAATGATGAGAATAAGCACAGATATTGTCACAGAATGAGCAGACCAGGCTCAAATACTGAACACCAAAACAAAGCAAAGTTTCCAGTCTGATGATCCACATTGGAACATATATATATATATATGTAAATATATAGCTAAATATACAAATACAAATATATACATATACATATACATATACATATACATATATCTGCATGCATGAATTAGTAAATCTCCAGTAGAATATAGAGAAACTTGGCCTGACAATTATTAAACTATATCAAACTGGTTGCAGGTAAGGTACAGTAAAAAAGCAATAATTTAGAATATATTTTTTCAATTTTTATTTTTTATTGTGAAAAAACTGTACAGAGGGGTTACAAATACATGGACAAGATAATGAGTACATTTCTTATCAAGCATTGTAGCCTCCTCCTTTGTTTCCCTTTCCCATCCCTTCAAAGCCTCCCCCCAAACCTAATACTCCCCCCGCCTCCCCACCAAACTTGTAAAGTTCGTTTTCGACATGACAACTTGTACTTCTCAACTTGCAACGGGTCCACCTGTATCCTTATTTAAATGACTTGTTTTTCCCTTCCCCTTCACAAATTATTCCGACATCAAATACAGTGAAAGCAGGGGTTATACTGTGGGGGATGGACATACAAAGCAACAAAAAATAATCATATGAATGCATTAGAAACAAATGCATGAAAGAAAACAAATATTTAAATACATATCTAAGGGTTCATTTTCCTAACATCAACTTATCTGAACTTTTCTGCTTGACTCATACATATACTAACTATTGCAAATGAGGGAAACCATGGGAATATTGGGCTTGGCTTACTTCACTTAATATAATTTTTCCAAGTCTTTCCATTTCCTAACAAATGGGGCAATGTCATTCTTTCTGATGGAGGCATAGAATTCCATTGTGTACATATACCACATTTTTTGATCCATTCATCCACTGAGGGGAATCTGGGTTGGTTCCATATCTTAGCTATAGTAAATAATGCTGCAATAAGCATAGTTGTGCTTGTAGCTTTAGTGTGGTCTTGTTTGTAAACATTTGGGTAAATGCCCAAAAGTGGGATTGCTGGGTCATAGGGGAGCTCTATGTGGAGTCTTTTGAGGAACCTCCATACTGCTTTCCAAAGTGGTTGAATGAGTTTACACTCCCACCAACAATGAAATAAGGTTCACTTCTGTACACATCCTCTCCAGCATCTGCTGTTATTAGAGTTCTTGATTTTTGCCATTCTAACTGAAGTAAGGTGGTATCTTAATGTTGTTTTGATTTGCATTTCTTTTATTGCTAGGGATGTTGAGCATTTCTTCATGTGTCTATTGGCCATCCTTCTTTCTTCTTCAGAGAATTTTCTCTTTAAGTCTTTAGCCCACTTTTTTATTGGGCAGTTGTTCCTTTGAGGCTTAGTTGTTGGGGGATTCCAGGTATATTTTAGATATGAGACCCCTATCCATTGTATGGCTAGTGAAGAACTTCTCCCAATCCGTAGGCTTTCTATTGATCTTGCTAGCTATGTCCTTGGCCATGCAGAAGCTCTGAAACTTCATGCAATTCCATTTGTCCAAACTTTCTTTGATTTGTTGTGTTTCTGGGTTTCTATTAAGCAAATTTCGGGCTGAGCCAGGAGACCTAGGGTTTCTCTTATTCCACCCTGTAATGTTTTCAGAGTTTCTGCTTTGACTCCGAGTTCTTTAACCCATTTGGGGTTGATTCTGGTGCAGGGTGATATATAAGGATCTAGCTTAATTTTCTACAAGTAATTAACCAATTTTGCCAGCACCATTTACTGAAGAGGCTGTCTTTCTTCCATTGTAGTTTTTTAGCTCCCTTATCGAAGACTAGATAGCTATAGGTGTGTACGTTCATTTCTGGGTTTTCAATTCTATTCCATTGGTCCTGAGGTCTTTTCTTGTGCAAGTATCAAGCTGCTTTGATTGCTATGGCTTTATAGTAGAGTTTGAAATTTGGTATTGATATTCCTCCAACAGCGTTCTTTCTGTGGAGGAGCGTTTTTGCTATTCGGAGTCTTTCATTGTTGCATATGAATTTTTGGATTACCTCTTCTATTTCCTTGAAGAATAACATTTGAATTTTGATAGGTATCACATTGAATTTCTAAATAGCATTGGGAAGTATTGTCATTTTCACGATGTTAATCTTTCCAATCCAGGAACATGGGAGTTTTCCCAATTTTCTAAGTTCTGTTTTGATTTGTTTTTTCAAGTTTTTACAGTTTTCATCATAAAGGTCCTTCACTTCTTTGGTTAAGTTAATTCCTAGGTATTTTATTTCTTGTGTGTAGTGACCGTCTACTCGATCAGCGAGGAAAAACGACCACCACACCAGGAGTCTTCTCAGATCACGCTTTATTGGAGAGCCTTTTAGTTGTAGGAGAGCTTGGGCGCGAGAGAGCGTGCACCCGAAACACAGCCGCTTATATAGGAGAATCGGAACGCGGGTCTTTCTATTGTTGGTCGCCTGCCTTTCACCGTCACCAGGTGTCATGGGATTGGCTGGGGACTCTACCTGGCTCGCGCACGCGCACAGCCCAGTCCCGCCAAGCACCGTCTGGGGTGGTTACCTCAAAGCTGCAAGGGAGTGGGCGGAGTCTCGCCTCGGCTCCCTACAGTTCCCCCTTCTTTGTTTTATGGCAACAGGTAAGAGTAGAGGTTGGGCCTCTGTCTAAAACATTAGGACCTTGCACTGGCCTTCGCCTGAGGGGCGCGCCTTCCCCAGTGATGACCAGGCCCGTCCGATGCCTTTTTTGCAGAGGTGGGATCTTGGGCATCAACCCACTTGCAACCCAGCATGCTCTTCTTGAGGAGATGAGAACCATCTCCTCAAGTGCAGTGCACTTGCCTTGCACCCTGTCCCAAATTGCAAATTGCATACCTGTCCCGGTGCAATGGGATCCCCTGATCCCTCGGGGTGCTAAGGCTATGCAGAATGGTAAGGCTTAACTGCCTCTTAGGGCCGACAGCCAGATCTGGGGTGAGGATCCACTCTCCAAAGCGGCTAATGCTTGCAAGATAACAACCTTGTCCCTTTTGGTTTGGGCTTGAAGGCGACAGACCAACCATAGGCAGACCACGCATCCTCCCAAGCAGCAGGCTAAAAACATTCCGACTCCCACCCGCTCTTTGGAAAAGGACACCGCAGAGGCAATCCAGTCAGTAAATTGTAACAGCCCACAGCATCATCGGTTTAGCTATCACAGGGATTGCTATTAGCACTGTTGCTAACAGCAGGAAGATCAGCTGCATCTTCAAGAGCGGGTTCTGCTGCAGTCTCCACTGGCCTGGTCAGTCTCGTTGGCACCCAGTGAGGTACTTCTTGACTCTGTGGAAAAACACAAACAGCTCCCTTGGATCTCGTTATTACCGGATCCGGTCCATACCATTTATTATTAATAACATCCTTCCACATAACCATGTCTTTAGTATCCATGGAGTCTCTGGTCTTATGCCGATCTGCGGCAGACTGATCGTTGTCATTTAGAATTAAAAAATTAAGGGTAAAGAGCACAAGAGAAAGTCTTTCCCTGGGGGACGCGGACTCAGCAACTCCCCCTTTTTGTTTTTGAAGCATTTCTTTTATGCTTCTATTAGCTCTTTCCACTATACCTTGTCCTTGAGGATTGTAGGGCAATCCGGTGGTGTGGGCAACCTGCATTTGTGCGCAAAAGGCGAGAAAACCATGGGAAGTATAAGCAGGGCCATTATCCGTCTTAAGTCTAAGGGGCTTTCCCCAAGCTGCCCAAGCTTCTAAGCAGTGTATTCTGACGTGAGACACCTTTTCTCCTGCCAAAGGTGTGGCATGAATGACACCAGAAAAGGTGTCCACAGACACATGTAAATATTTCAACTTACCAAATTCCGTCAGATGAGTAACATCCATTTGCCATCGGGCATTTGGTCTCAACCCCCTGGGGTTTACCCCCACATGGGGAGGATGAAGAAAGGTGACACAAGATTTACAGGCTTTAACAATATCTCTTCCACATGCCTGGACAAATTATATCTTTTCCTAAGGGTATTAGCAGGTACATGATACAATCTATGAAAGTCTTTTGCCAATTCTACAGGATCAGCAGCGACCAGAGCCACAGCCCGAGTTGCCTGGTCCACCAAATCATTACACTTTGCCATCGGGCCCGGCAACATAGAGTGGGCACGAATATGTCCAATATAAAAAGGATGTTTTCTGTTTAAGATAAGGGATTGAATCTGTAACAAAACATTAGAAATTGTACTGGCCTGCTTAACTGAAGCAGCAGCTTCAAGAGAAGCAACGGCATTTACAACATATAATGAATCAGAAAATAAGTTAAAAGGTTGATCAAATCTTTTAAAAACTTCAAGCACAATTAAACATTCATCAGCCTGTGGGGCATTCGGCCGAAAATTAAAGACTACCGGTGTTTGTGTCCTTGAACAAAAAAGGCACCTTGTCCAGATTTTGATCCATCCGTAAAGATGGTTAGAGCATCAGCCAAGGGCTCCTTTGAAGTGACAACAGGAAAATACACTACATTTTTGTTAACTATGGCAAGCAGAGGATGCTTAGGATAATGATTATCAATTACATTTGGAAATGAGCAAACAAGAATTGCCCACATATCCATTGTGGCTGCTAAAATTTCAACTTGCTCACGGGTGTATGGAATAATTAATTTATCTGGAATTTTTGCAAAGTGCATCAAACAATACTTTATACCCAAAATTGCCTTTTTTTATTTTATTTTTTTTTATTTATTTTTCTCTCTTTTTTTTTTCTCAGACCAAAATTGCCTGTTTAGCCACTAATTCAGGAAAATATTGAACAGTTTTTGCTCCCACAGAATCATAGCATTAATAGTTAGCCTTCGAAGCAAGGCAGTGGTATAATTAGCCGTCACCCCATAAGTCCTGACTGCCTCAGCTAAATCTTTTAACTGGGAGTAGGAAACCGGCTCAAAATTTTTTTTTATTAGTAATTGGATTTTTAAAAACTGGGAAAGCGGCTGCCAGCCTCGACCAGGTGTTTTCTTTTATAAAGTGACTCTTCCCTGCCGGCGGGCACGGCGGTAGGGGGCCGACGGGTGAGGGCCAGCTCTGTTTCCTCTTCCTGGCTGCTTCGGTACTCCCATCCCTAGGGGGCACCACCCCCCATATCTGTCTGCCTCGTGCTCCGCCGCAGCCTCTTCTAACTCTTCACTATCAGCTGGATCGAGCTGTTCTCCCTCCTCCTCTAACATTTCTTCCTCTGAGTCACTCACAAGATTACTATATTCTTGGTCCCGCCCTTCCACATGTAAGGCTGAGAACCGGTTTGCTTTTAAAGAAGGGCATGGGGGTCTCCTTGAGACCCCCTCCTCCCTAAAACACTTCTTCTTTTGTGAGGGCTGCAGTCCCTCTTGCTTTAATTCTTTAGGATCCTTTTGTCTTTTTCCCCTTTTTCTTTTAGGCCTATTTTCCTCCCCCTTACTGTATGCTGACTCTGATAGACTATCCTGATGCCGTGTTAGTACTTTGCATCCTTCCTGGATTAAATCAAACCCTCCCTCCTCGAGGCAAGTGCGCACCATCAAAAAGACAAGCCACAAAGGAAGAAGCAATGCAAGCAACCAATAAATATCTAAATCTACAGTGAACAGCATACCGGGGGATATTTAACGACATCCCCTCTCCGCGTGTTGAGTTCTGGCTCCGGTTCAGCCTCTCGCGTGGGTCCCGTCCCAGGTTCGTTCCCGGGTTTCAGCACCAGTTGTAGTGACCGTCTACTCGACCAGCGAGGAAAAACGACCACCACACCAGGAGTCTTCTCAGATCACGCTTTATTGGAGAGCCTTTTAGTTGTAGGAGAGCTTGGGTGCGAGAGAGCGTGCACCCGAAACACAGCCGCTTATATAGGAGAATCGGAACGCGGGTCTTTCTATTGTTGGTCGCCTGCCTTTCACCATCACCAGGTGTCATGGGATTGGCTGGGGACTCTACCTGGCTCGCGCACGCGCACAGCCCAGTCCCGCCAAGCACCGTCTGGGGTGGTTACCTCAAAGCTGCAAGGGAGTGGGCGGAGTCTTGCCTCGGCTCCCTACACTTGTGGGGCTGTTACAAATGGTGTTTCTTTCCTAATTTCAGCCACACTTTTCTCATTGTTGGCATACATAAAATCCATTGATTTTGGGGGGGTTAATTTTATACCCTGCTACTTTGTCAAAGTTTTTAATCAGCTTGAGTAATTTGGGAGTGGAGTCTATGGGATTCTTTAAATACAAGATCATGTCCTTTGCAAAGAGGGAGAGTTTCATTTCTTCCTTCCCTATTTGGATCCCCTTTATGTTTGCATCTTTTCTTATTGCTGTAGCTAGGCATTCTAATACTAGATTGAAGAAAAATAAACAGACTGGACAACTAGATATTTCTACAAATTCTAATCAAATCTCAGCAGATTAAATACTTTATGGAATTCCTATTAAAATATTGCCTTGCAGACTGACTGTTTCTTCATACTACACCTATGTATATCTGTGTGTTTGTATGTGTATATTTGTGTGTGTTTGAATAAACTAATACAACAATGTAGCAGATAAAATATTAGTATGGCCTGTCCAAAGAAACATACATCCCATGGTTTCCCTAATTTTCAATAACTAATGTATGTCTGGGATAAACAGAAATGTTCAAAGCTATGTCCATTTGACCAGAAAGATAATGTTAATGGAAATGAACCCCAAGATAGGGACACAAGTGGTTATTTCTTTCTTGCTATTGTTTCTAACATACTTATAAAGTGCAATGTGATTTTTTGTGTTTCTTTATAGGTTCCTCCCCCATACTATAACACCTGTTTTCACTGTATTTGATGCTGCTACATATTGTATACATGCTCCTCTAATTTGGGAAGGGGAAGGGAAAAACCAAAATGCTTAAATGGAATACAATTGACCCATTGTAACGATGTGATACACGAGACATTATGTTGAAAAATGAACTTTACAATTTAGGTTGGGGAAGAGGGGACGGGAATATACTTGTGGAGGTAGGAGGCAAGAGAGGTAGGGGGAAAATAAAGGTGGAGGTAACAATGCTTGTTCAGAAATGTACTCATTACATTGCTCATGTAAATGTGCACCCTCTGTATAGTATTTTTACAATAAAAATGTGTAAAAATGTTCTGAGATGGAAGAGTTTATTTCCTTTATTTTATTTTATAATACCGTGAACAAAGAAATCATTGCAAAACACTGATATGAAAGTATTTTGAATAAATGTATGCGTGTGTGCATGAGCACACAGCCACTTGGCATGCTCACAATTGGAAATCTGGGCTTCAAGGTCTTGCTAGGCCTTTCCTTTCTCAATTGGGGAGCTACTCTATGAGTTACATCTCTATTCTTGGCCCTATGCTAGTTAATTAAAATTTTTGAAAAATAATCTCATGAATTTATTTTGCCCTGATTGACTTCCAACAGTTATCCACAAATATCCAGCTCCTGAGTAGATATCCCCAGTAGACACGATTACAGGTGTGACGAAGCACCACAAGGATTTCAGAATAATTTTAAAAGTAGAAGAAAATTTACTTCATGGGGGCCTGTTTTATTATCTCCTATTTTAAAGCATTTTTGTTGATTGAATGTGAATTTTTTTTCGTTTTGGGATTCTTAAAAGACAGTAAGTTTTAGTACTTTTCAAAAGGAAACATTGACTCATTATCTTTCTCACTGTGTGTCTTTGGGCCATGCACTTAGTGTGCCCTTAATTGCAATTTTTCCCAACACTAAAATGGAAATAACATTAAGATTATAGCAAATGTTGTCTTAAGAATTAAGGGAAATAAAACTTGTGAAATACTTAACCTAAACTTCTATGAATGAGCTTTGAGTTTAGCCAGTGCGTTTTTTAAAATACTAAATAGATTGCGATAAGCATTAGAAAAACTATTACATGTAGTGAGCAACCAGAAGTAATGTTATGTATTGACCATGCTCTTCTTCCAAGGAAGCCAGGTGGATAACTTCTCATGCTGTAAATCAAACTGGTTATCTTACGTCTTGGTATTGTAAAAATATCAGGAACAGAATGAATGAAGGTTGTTAACTGAGGTGAAGTCCATATGTAAATGTGAAAAATTGATAAAACAAAAGTATCTGAGCAATATATAGGGTTTTCCATCATAAGGAAGACCTAGAGGAATGAATTCTCTTTTTGATATCCTATCATAGGTCCTTAGAAAGATGAACTTTTTCCCCATTCTTGTAGCAGCAGCATCAGATGAGAGGAACTGTATTTTTTTGTTGTTTCCTTCAATTTATTCTTCAGTCCAAATCTGAACTACTTGAGATTGAAAGAAACCAAGGGAAATTAGACACGTACACTTTGGAATGAATAATCAAGGTAAAATAAATAAAATACATACAGCCTTGTAAAAGGTCTAACTAAATTGAGTTACATATTCTCAAACGTAAATAGAGAATGATTTAAGCAATATCATGTTATTGATAATTGAAAAATGTTGAGTTGCTTAATTTTTTTCCTTTCTACTACCTTAAATTATGTATTGATTTTGCATAGAAGATTAAAGATTAGATTAACAAGAAACTTGATTTAAAATGGACAAAAGTTCAGAATAGACATGTTTTCCTTAAATCCTTGAAGATCGACAGTGGGTTAACAAAATTGTACTTAATACAACTTCTATGCTGGCTTATTGCTTTGAGACCAGAAGTCATTAGGGAAATGTAATTCAAAATTACTATGATACTACTTCATTACTACTATAACTTTTATCAACAAAATCAAAGGAACCAGGTGCTGTGGTAAAGGCTTGTAATTCCAAGCACTTAGGAGGTTAGATTTAAGTCTAAGGCCAGTCTGGGGCGTACTGCAGATAGTAAAAACTTGCCCATTATTATAAAAGGTAATAATGGTGAGAGTGTGGAGAAAAGGAAATTTTCTACATTCTTGGTCAAAATACAGGTTAGTATTCTCGTTGTAGAAAGTAGTATGCAGTTTTCTAAAGAGGCTGATATCTGAGGACCAGATTCAAAGCCAACCCAGGCAGAAAAATCTGTGAAAATCTTATCTCCAATAAACACCAGAAAACTGGAAGTGGTGCTGTAGCTCAAGTGGTAGACTGCTAGCCTTGAGCTGAAGCGCTGAGGGACAACGCCCAGGCCCTGAGTTCAAGCCCCACAACCGACAAAAAAAGAGAAATGCTAAGTTAATGTATCATCTTACCCACCAATAATGTGATTATTTCTCTCTCCGTAACTCGTAAATATATCTGTGGTTCATTGTTATTCACCTTATTCACAACAACAGCGAATATATAAATCAAAGTTTTGTTCAACTACAGACTAATAAAGCAACTCTGGTAATGTACAAATTTTTCACATTTCTGCCTTCCTTCTCTTCTCATATAAGAAAGCACTGACTAACACTATAAATATATTGTATTTATAAATTAAGGATCGGTGTTGTTGTTGTTTTCCAACCTGAAGCCTTCTTTTCCATGATTTTTGACATAAAATTTTGGGAGATTTTTTTATTGTTATGGGATTCCATCTAAAACAAAGCCATGTATATCGAGAAAGCCAATGATTTCAACTCAGAGTACTAAACAAAAGAGGGAGAAAATTAAGGTTAGATCTATATGTTAAGCACAAATACAGGCAATATCAGGATATTTTGAAATCATATAGCTTTACTTGATAAAGTGGCTCAAATATTAATCTTATCTACTTGGGCAACAAAGATTAGAGAATTCCAGTGCCAGACAAGCCCAGACAATAAAAAGAAGTTTCAGAAACTCTAACCGTTTGCTGGGTGCAATGTTTTCTTGCCTGTGTTAGGAGGACCGCAGTCCAATCAGTCCCAGGCATAGTGATACTACCTCAAAATAAGCAATCCAATTACAATCTGCAGGTATGGCACTAGTAGAGATGCTGTTTCACAAGTATAGGGTTTTTGGTTCAATCCTCCAGGACCGCTAGGAATTTAAGTGTGCGCCAGAGTAAGAATTTGGCATGTCTAAAGTCAAGACTTCATACTTATTACCATCTTTGTGAGAACTTCAGCTTCCTTATTTGGAAACTGAGCTGTTCAGTTAAGAGTGAATAGATGAATCTTATTATTTAAAATTTCATTTAACTGAAATTGGAAAGATTAATTTTTCAGACACTATTCACATTTGAGATTCGTTAGCCACATATAGCTAGTGGGTAGTGTGTTAGACAATGCATATACAGAATATTTCCATTATCACATATGTTTCTGTTAGAACCGTTTTAGAGCATGTTTCTGCTTGTTAAGGGATGGTTCATGCTCATAAACTACATATGCTACATAGATGGTACTGAGACTGAAGGTCAGACCAGAAAGGCTAAACACACATGAAGTTAAGATATAGATATAAATTGTTCTACATAGGCACACTTATTTGTGAGGAGGAAGAGGATCAAACAGTCAATGTCAGCAGAATCAATGCTCTCAACTCTAGGAAAGAATAGGTGGAAATTTTAGCAATTCTTTGCAGCTTTGCTTCTGTGATTGAAATTGGCTGTGGTATTCTTAATGGTGATTTTGTTGTAAAATATACATGTGTAATTATCATATTAGCTCACAGAAGAATTAGTATTTGTGCTTTGTAAATGTCATTTGGTATTTATATGTGACATTTCAATTTCTTCTGGTACCATGGCTTCTGAGATTTTGCTTTGTTGTTCTTACAGCAGACATTTTAAAAAAAATAGTGGAAAAGTTAAGACTTCCTTGTGTTTTATAATCCCATTAGTACTCAGTAAGCTTAATAAACAGTGAGAATACAAGAACTATGTGAAGAAATTATATCTCCAATTAATTACTGGAGCAAAGAGAACTGGCTTTCCAGAATCTCCCCTTCAGAATTCAAGAGTGAGGTGGGAATAAGACAAGCAAAGACAGAGAAAGTAATTTGCACTGCAGTTGCTCTGCTGTCACAATGAACACCTGTTCTCATGCAATCTTTTTGAATCTCACAGTTAGCTTTTTTGTGGTTTTTATTAGTATGACAAAGATGACTGACTTTCCCAGATTTACAATTGGAAATGTGTGGGACACATTCTGTTATCTATGGAATCTTCCTTAAAATTGTGCATCATTCACTTTGGTTCTCGGTGCCTTTTACATCCTTGTCACAAGTATCTATTTCTACAAATGGAGACGCTGGTTCATCATTTGCCTTTAAATGATTAAATAATGTGGATTTTGGAGGTTGTTTGATTTACTGTAGATGCAAAGTATTATGAGTAGGACCCTTTGGTCCATTTGGACGCTTCTTTGTAGAATTCTTATTGGGGTCCTTACTCATCGACTCATGTGTAAATAATTCCCCCCCCATATTCCAGTATAATCCAGTACAGTGGGGCAATGCATTAGAAATTTAAAACATGCATATAACTCTTAAAATATACTTTCAAATATAATGACATAAATAAAAGGTTTTGTTTCTATTTTTTATCTTAGTATTATTGTCAAAGTGATGTACAAAAGGGTTCCAGTTACATAAATAAGGTAGTGATAACATTTCTTATCTAACTTGTTACTCCCTCCCTCATTTTTCTTCCTTTTTCCCTCACTTTCTCAATCGCCTCCCCCAAGTTGTACAGATCATTTCCAACATATTGTTATGTTTGATTTCCTTTAAGTAAATATTTGTGCTGTTCCCATCTTGGAGCTCCACGAGGTAAACACTGGAACACCACAGTTAGAGCCCTCTATACATATTTTCCTACCATTTGGGGTCATATATTTGTTTGATTACTCATTTGTTTATTGCCAAAACTGGAGTTTGAATCCAGGGCCTGCACATTGTTCTCAGCTTTTCTTTTTCCTCAATTCTAGCCATAGCTCCACTTCTGGCATTTTGGTGGTTAAATGGGGGCTGGCTTTGAACCATGATCCTCAAATCTCAACCTTGTCAGTAGGATTGCAGGGGTGAGCCTACTTTATAATTTGACTTTTCATCTCATTATATCATGCATATATTTCCTATCCAAAAACATCCTTAGAAATTTCATACTGTTCTAAGAACATTACTTATAATGAGTACATGAGACTCCAGTGCTACTAAATTCCATAATTAATTGAACTGTCTCTATCCCTGAAAATCTTTGTTGTCTCGAAAATATTTAAATGGATCATCAAAGTACTTTTGGATTTTTCATTCTAATATCTATTTTTTTATAAATAGATTAGCATCTGCTAGTTGTTAGAAAGAACCAAATACAAACATTCTTCTTACAAAATGATCCATCTTAACTTGGCTCACCTGAAACAGTAGTTACTCCTCCCTGTGAAGTTATTCTTTTTCCCAGCATGCATTTCCATTTTTGTAACTTTTACACACCTTACCTACTATAATGCCTTGTCTAAAATCCCTCTTTCTATCATCCAGTTTTTGTACAAACCTTTTCCATTGTATTTCACTAAAAGGAAGGCATATTTCACTAATAGCAAATTAATGTCATCATTTCCATGGGTATTTCCATTTTAGCCTGGATCAGAACTTGATTCTAACAAGATTTTATTTTAATGGAAGAATCAGAGCATCAATTGAAAGCCTGAGAGTACCCTTATGAACAAATTTTATCATTCATTGCTTAATTTTCTTTTGGAATTTGAAGGCTAAAGATTATCAGCATATATATCTTCTGTTGTTACTGCATTTGATTCCCGTTCCCTGTATCTTGTATATACATTTTTCTAATGTGGGGAGGGGAAGGGAAATAACAAAATGCTGAAACAAGGATACAGGTTGACCAAATGTAACAATGAGATGTGCAATACACTATGTTGAAAATGAACTTCACAACTTCGGGGTAGGGGGAAAAAGGAGTTGGGAAAGTACAGAGGGAAGGAAATGTAGTGGGAAAACAAAGGAGGGCATAACAATGCTCGACAGGAAATGTACTCATTACTTTACTGTAACCGTAACCCTGTAACACCTCTATACAGTATCTTTACAATAAAAATAGTTTTAAAAAGATTTCCAGCTCATACTCCCATGTTTAATTTGCTATACACCTTAAATGCTTCATATGGGTCAAAATGGGAAACAAAAAAGAAAGCAACTTTCAATATAGATTTCTACTGTTGTAACACTGAGATGCCAAATGCATTGCCAAGTGCACAGGAACACAGATTACAGACATTAACCTCTAGAATTCTGAGTTGTCTTCTTTGGCTTGAAATCTCTTAATTGTATTATATACAATACGCAGAAATGTCCTGAAAAAATATTCATAGATATAGAACAGTTCTACAAAAACAAGAAAATTTGTACCAAGTCAAAAAGAGGAAACTAATACAAGAAAAATTTTATTCCTGTTTATATAAAGCTAGGATTGAACATGGGTCTACCAATAGTCTGAAGAAAAGCAATTATTTAAGTGATTTCTTATTATAAATATAGTAATATAATTACATACATGGTAAAATAGAACTTGATGATGAGCCATGAACTCTGGCTGGGGAATTCAAGAAAATCTTTCTTGCACAATGTCATGATACGTAGGAAGGGAGAAAACAAATATTCTGTAAAATGATGAAAAGCTTATGAAGTTCAGTAATCTCCAAATATTATGACCAAGGAATGTAAAGTATCAGGAACTAGGTAGCAGTAAATTGGAAAGTGAAATTGGAGAAATTGAAATGGCCATATAGCTTGGTGTTATGGCACTTTCTTAATATGTACAGGGCCCTGGGTTCAATCCCCAGCACTAAAAAGGAAGGAAGGAAAGAGACCTAGAAAGATTTGTCAGGTGGGCCCAGCACCATCATAGACTTTTTATTCTCTAGCCCATGATTCCATACTGTTGATTACACATTATTAGTGCATGGGAGATTTTAACTTCAGTTGCCCAAGTCCCAGCCATTTTTAGTTGCGTGGGTACAGATCTATCAACTTCAGCTCATATGATTTCGGGGCACCAGTAAACACCCAGGACAGAGATATCATGAGAGCACATATGAGTCTAGAACTTGAAAAATGGTCTATGAACCTTTTATTTCTGCAGAAAAATAAATACACATGGTATGTTAACCTAAGTATGGATATAGATTAGTCTGAGTTTAAATGTACCCATATACCAGTTTTGCAACCTTGAGTAAATTACCTACCTCTATTTAAACCTCCATTTCCTGTTTTGGACATGGGAGCCAATGAGACTACCGTGCTAAGGTATTTCTAAAGTGTTTTCTGGCTATGCATTTTTAAATTTATTATAACTACCGTTAGTTGACTTGTTTATATAGTGCACATTTGCACCAGGTGCTGATGAGCAAAGCAGAAGAAGATGAAGTGTGCTGTCTTAGGTCTCTCGGGTACTTGATGTAATTCCTTACACTCCAAAATTTATGAAGTCAGAGTTGAAAACAGGGCAATTTTAAAACTTTTCTCTATGGAGCCTTAGCATTTTTCAATATCAGAAGGACTCCAGAAAGATGGAAAATTAAAATAGAGAAACTGGGGCTGGGAAGGTGGCTCAGTGGTAGAGTGTTGCCTTGCATGCATGAGGCCCTGGGTTCGGTTCCTCAGCACCACATAAGCAGAAAAAGCCAGAAGTGGGGCTGAGGGTCAAGTGGTAGAGCGCTACTCTACAGTTGAAGAGCTGAGTGACAGCTCCCGGGCCCAGAGTTCAGGCCCCACAACCACCAAAATAGAAAAGAAAAAGGGAAAAAAAGAGAAACCACAACAGTCCTTGTCAACTAGCTTACTGTTAGTCCTTTTGACCTATGATGGCAAATTACCAGACACTGAATCGGTTATAAACAACAAATTTATTTCTGCACTCTGGAGCCTGGAGGTCCAAGATTGCAATGCCAGGAGAGTCAGGATTTTTTTTTCTGAGTGATGCACTGTACTAAAGATCAGGAGTGAAATCTATTTGGTTTTGTTTACTTAAATCCCAGTCATGAAGGCTTGCCTCCATGACATA
Organism: Dipodomys merriami; assembly: GCF_024711535.1. Taxonomy (NCBI): domain Eukaryota; kingdom Metazoa; phylum Chordata; class Mammalia; order Rodentia; family Heteromyidae; genus Dipodomys; species Dipodomys merriami. The sequence goes on along the minus strand of NW_027206352.1, from coordinate 55,831 downwards.
ATTACCGTCCACATACACACAAAGGCCCACTTCTGTCTCAAACTGTGATCCTCTTACTTCTGCCTCTCTTATCAACATGTGTCACGTTTGTTTTAGGTGTTGATATTTTCACCATACCAAAAGCAAGCCTCCGATACCTTCCAGAGTCTAAGTCATAAGTAGTTAGAATTATAGGCATGCACCACTATATGAAGCTCAATTTTTCTAAAAAGAAATCTTCAGTAGCTCTGCTAACAAAGAGATATTCACTCACTTATCTTTAGTCTGCAATTCTCTGCCTCTGGAACTTTTTTCTCATTGTTCTCCTCACTGAAGCCGGCAAGTTTGTGATAACTTCAGTATTGTTAATGCTTTCAAAATATTCCTTTTTAGTCTACATTCTTCATGCCTCATGATCTATATCATAGTGATTTTCCTTACCAAAAATGTTTGTCTCAGCCAGGAGAGGTGACTGATGCCTGCAATCCTGAGGACCTGAGATGTAAAGACTTTAGTTGGAATCCAGCCAAATATTTTCTATCTAAAAGGAAACTGGGTGCCTCTTAATAACATAAAAAATTTCATATTTGTTATAATAACATCTTAGAAATTTAAAGTTATTCATTTGATAACCTTAATAGAAACAAGGAATTAAACATGAATTTCTCTCAGGAAATCCAAGTCATTCATTACAACCCTAACTTATTTGGGGAGAGAGTTGAAATCTCGTTCAGAAAACATAACCATGTGCCATTGTTACCTTCTCCTTTCTGTCATTATCAAACATGCTTCAGAGGAAACAGACTTAAACAGATATGAGTCCTGGAATATATTGTAAATGCCAGCATTGAATGATCTCTCCATGGTAAAAAAATCTTCACAAATTTTCATGCTCCTGAACAACCCATCCTGTTGCTTTGCTCTGAGCCTGGATGAGTTTTCCCATTTGTCCTTCTATGGCATTCTTCTAGAGCAGGTGTGTGTCTTTTCCTTAATTTGGCCGATATGGAGTCTTATTTCCTCTTTCAAACATTCTGAGAAGCTATTGCCAGGCCACAAAAAGTAAGATAAAATTTTCATCCCATATTCTCCCCTCATAGATCTCCTGCCCTGAAAAACTGTTTACTGAACAAAATGGAACAATGATTGTTGAAAGAGCATTATCACACTAGTCATAACACCAGAGAGGAACAAGTAGAAGAATCATTATCTGCGTGTCACCAGTATCAATCGACCTACTGCTTCCATGTTTAAATGGGACAACTAATATATGTTTTTTCTAGCTGCCAGTGGCTCACACCAGCAATGCTAGCTACTCAGGAGACTGACGTCTGAAGATTGTGGTTCAAAGAGAGCCCAGGATAGAAAGTTCATGAGATTCTTACCTCCAATTAACTACCAAAATGCTGAAAGTGGTACTGTGGCTCAAGGGGTAGAGTTCTAACCTTGAGCAAAACAGCTCAGGGACAGCATGCGGGCCAAAGAAACAGCACACACACAAAGATATATGCTTCTAGATTTCCTGACCATGTTCTTTTTCATAATATGAAGATTTTGTAAGTCAAATAATCTTGATGCCAATTAATAGCTATGCTGTCTTGGGCTTGTAATCCTCAACTTCATCTTCCTTGCCTGTACAATGAAGAAATTTTGCAAAACTGGTGCAGTGGGCGAATCCAGTCATAATGCATGTGTGTGAAAATGTAACCAGGTAAATTCAGGGGGTGAGGTTGGGAAAGATAAAGAAGAATGATCAAATTGGTGACATCTTTAAGATGTACTCACAAACTGACATATTAAATGAAAACTCCTCATAATAAAAAATAAAAATTAAAAAATTAATACTCTTTTGTTCACTATTTAGGTATAATTTTTTAAGTAGAAAAAAAGTAACCAGTGCATCAGTGCAATCCACACCTCTTAGGGCCAGATAGTGCATAACTGTTTCTTTTAAAGAATACAGGACAGAGAAGAGTGGAACAAATCATTTCCAGAATAAAACTGATCAACTCTACCCCAAAGTTACCATCAATAGTGATGTTGACATACACCCTTGATTTCATGCACTCAGAGCACATTTACCCCCATCCCCCAATCCTGGGTTTGAACTCAGTGCCAAGCTTCTGTCCCAGAGCTTCCCCTCACTCCACCCCTCAAAGCTATTGCTCTAACATTTGAGCCACAGCTCCAATTCTGGCTATTTTTGGTTAATTGGAAGTGAGTCTCATAGATTTTCCTGCCCAGGCTGGCTTCGAATCACAATCCTCAGATCTCAGGCGTGGAATATAGTTGTGAGCCACCATACCAGTATGCACCATACCAGTGCATACTTTTGCACTGTAATTTTCCTCCCTGAAACCTCATAGCCACAATCTTAGGCGAAAAGATTCAGAGAGCCCCCAATTGAAGACCATTCTACAGAATGTTTTGTCTCCTAAAAAGGGAGAAATGCCATCTCTTTCCCTTTGGTGAAAATAATAGAAGTTAGATTATTATATGACAATAATAATAGATATTATTATAACTCACAATATGTATTCCCATCCCCATTGCTACCAGGCTAGTTTGTATAACTTACTTTGACAAATGACATGTAAGAAATGATGACACGTGTCTTTTCTGAGCTTTAGTCCTGTGGTTTTCACTCTTTTCTTCCCCTGGGAACCTCTGGCGGTCAGTGAATCCCAGAATCGACACCATGTTGATTGTCAGTGTGCCTGGAAGAGGCTTGGTAGCATGAGAGAGAATAATCAAAGTTGTAAGCTATTGAGTCATTGGGGTTGGTTTCCCACAGTAAAATTAAGCTCACATTGAAATCCCATTTCTAGGTAATCTAGGCCTCTTTTTCTTCACTCCTCTCCCGCCCCCTTCTCATGTCTTCCTGAATATTTTCTCTTCTACCAGCTTCTCTTCAGGTGACACCAATTCATGAGTCTCCTTATCCAAGAAACTGCTTTTGTGTTCCTATATTACTTTTTCTCCTAGGTGTTTCTTCACTTTGTTTTTCTGAGGTTTTCAGCCAGAAGCTTCCAAGTGTGATGGATCCTCAGACAAAATCCCTCTGCCCAGGCTGGGAAGGTGGCTCAGTGGTAAACTGCTTGCTTTGCATGCATGAGGTCCTAGGCTCGATTCCTCAGCACCACATAAGCAGGAAAAGTCAGAAGTGACACTGTGGCCCAAGTGGTAGAGCACTAGCCTTGAGCTGAAGAGCTGAGGGACAGTGCCCAAGCCCAGAGGCCCCACAACTAATCCGCCCAAAAAAATCCCGCTGGCACATCTCCCTTGCTTACTTTCACTCTACTCATGTTGGTTTACTAGGAGTCCAGAATAAGATAAAGCTCCAGAAACCTTTTGGATAGAAAAAGAAACCACCACATGGGAAGAGATTGGGAGCTGAACAGAGGCAGGAGGGATCATGGCTTCAGCCTCAACTGTCTTCTGTTACCAGCGGTGAGTCTTTCCTCCAAAATCAATGTGGCGAATTCTGCAATTCGTATTGACTCATCCACATACACAGACCTAGTTAGCCATGCAGAATGACTTAAAATATAGATTTCCTATATCACAGAAATCTGTACGGGATAAAATGGGCAGAAAGAACTTCATTTAGGGCTGGGAAGGTGGCTCAGTGGTATAGCACTTGCCTTGCATTGCCTGAGGCCCTGGGTTCGATTCCTCAGCACCACATAAGCAAAAAGAAAAAAGCCGGAAGTGGCGCTGTGGCTCAAGTGGTAGAGCGCTAGCCTTGAGCTGAAGAGCTGAGGGACAGCGCCCAGGCCCAGAGTTCAGACCACACGACCGGACCCCCCCCCAAAAAAAAGAACTTCATTTAATCAGGTTCAATTCATATTTACATGCTTAAAATTTAACTGAGAATAAAATCAAATTCACCCAGCCTTCATAAATTCAAAATATCCAAGCAACTACATTTTATTCCTGAAGGGGTGGTGCTCTCAGAAAATAAGGAATTAGGGTTCAGGACACATGTCAGACACATTTCACTTCAGAATCAAGATTAAATTCATTAGCACAGGCTGCAAATTTGCTTACTCTCAGCATTGTAAACACATATCATTTTTTCTGGACTTAGTAAAAAAGATGGAAGAGTTTGATTTCCCTTCTCAATTTCAATCTTCACATTCACATTTTCTTCTAAGGAAGTCATTTATCTCACTCACCTGAAAATACAAAATATGTCTACATACGAGGGTCTTCTGGACATCTGGGAGCAAAATAGGAGGATTGAAACAGGCTACAGGAAACTTGATTATTCAGAAATAAAACATGTTTTTACTTCATAGCACAGCCTTGATAGCACAGGTAAGCTAGTTTGGAAGGGCTTGTCCTTTCCACAACCCAGGTGGGAATGTGCTTAAGTTGGAGGGGAGAAATGTCTTAGTTTTCAGAAAAAGGCAAAAGAATGGTGATGGCTTTTCTTCTCAGAAGAGAACCTTTAAATAGGATACATTTTTCTCTTCACAAAACACTTAAATATACAGTAGTCCCCTTCACTGTAATTTCCCCTTCTGTAGTTAGTTACCTGTGCTCAATTGTGGTCTGAAAAGATTAAATGGAAAACAATCTCATATTTTGAAAGAGACCACATTCACACAATAGTTTTTTTGAGTTTTGTGGATGTAAGGTCTCACTGTAGATCTCTCTCATTATTTTCCTGCGTCAATATTGTTTCCTGGGATTACAGGTATGCACTTCCACACCCATTTCACATTACTTTTTTATAGTGTATTGTTACAATTCTTCTATTTTATTAGTTACTGTTATAATTGTCTTACTGTTCCTAATTTATAACTTAAGATTTATTGTAACTATATTTGTCTGGGTAAAAGCATAAAATGGTCATGTTGGTATTTATAGGGTTGCTTCCAGAACTGATTGGGTATACTAAAATCTGCACAGGCTCCATTCCCATATATAAAATAGCATAATATGTCATACAATGTAAGTTACACTTTAAATTATGTCAATGTTATATATATTACAAACATATATGTAACAGTATGTAAATAGTTGCTATATTGAATATTTGGGGAACAATTTTTTTCCTGAATATTTTAAATTTCTGGTTGGTTGAACACCTAATGTGGAAATTCTGGATACTGAAGGTTAAGTCTATAAAGTACTTCATTGATTTCAGGTATATACTTGGAATGTATGTCCAGAGGCTAAGCAGGAACTACAATAAGAACAAAAAGAAACTTGAACCTCTTATTTTGCCATAATTATTCACTAAATAAAATGTGGATAAATGTGATTCTCTAGCTCTTCCTCCTTCTCCTCCCCCTTCTCCTTCTCTCCCCCTCCTCCTCTCCTCCTCCTCCTCCTCCTCCTCCTTCTCCTCCTCCTCTTCCTCCTTCTCCTCCTCCTTCTTTTTCTTCTTTTTCTTCTTCTACTTGGGTCCAGTCATGGGGCCTGAACATTGGGCCTGGGAGAAGTCCCTCAGCTCTTCGGCTCAAGGCTAGCGTTCTACCACTTAAGCCACAGCACCACTTCTGGGTTTTTTCTTTTTGCTTATGTGGTGCTGAGGAATCGAACCCAGGGCCTCAGGCAAGCAAGGCAAGCACTTTACCACTGAGCCACCTTCCCTGCCCCTCTTATTCTTATTCTTCATCCTCTTTTCTCATTGCTGAAGATCCAGCGCAAGGCCTTGCACATGCTAGCCTTGGTGTCAAACACAATTCTACATCCCAATCCTTTAGACCTTCTAAAAAGACAGTTTGAGAATTTCACAATGTTTAATAAGCAACACTAATTTTCCCTTTCCTTTCTAGGCTCCAAAACAGGGAAATGTGTGTGTGTCAGCGGGAGATAAATAGGACAGTCATCTAGGGAACACTTTGCTGATTGTCATATTTTATTTTTTGTTCAGCTGGCATTTAAAAATATATTAGCATATAATTTAAATACTATATTTAAAATTTATTCATGTGAACAAAGACCAACTAAATAATTTTTGTCGTTTATATGTATAAAGTTAAAAATTCTGTCTCTATAAGAATCTTATAAAACGTTCTTTGGACATGATTCCTACCATCTCCTTAGAGGCAAAGCTGAAGTCTATATATTAAATATTCTACTCATCATATGCAATAATTAGGAAGGATAACTCAAAAATCAATAGAAACAATGAAAAATATGTCAAACATGATAAAAAGGAAAATTACCGATCAAACAGATGCTTATCATCTTGACTGCTAGAGAACAACCATCTGAGAATGTGCAGAATTACAGAAAGGAGAATATATAAATTCAAAAGAAAGAGAAAACACTGAAAATATTGAAAGAGAAACATGCACCAATAGGTCATGCTTGTAGTCCTAGATGCTCACGGGGCTCATTAGTGGCTAAAAAAAAGCAAGAATAAACTAGATAATATCAACTGAAAACCTTTCATAATTCAAAGGACAGTATCACAAGAAGTGAAAACATATGCAATAGATAAAGGACACATACTTGCTAATGCTACAATGTAAGGCTACAATGATCCTGAGTCTTAAGTATTTTTATATCTTCTAATTGTATACAAATTATTTCTGAATAGGATATTTCTTTAAAGAACAGATGTAAATTAATAGTCAATAGGAGGTGTATATGAAGTAAGCTCCTCTTTAGTATCTAAGAAAAAATAAAAAGAAAAGTCACTAATGTGACAATTATATTAAAAGACGAAAAAAATTTACTAATGCATTTGTGGAGAAATTGATTTACTCCACACATCAGATCAATTTGTGTAATACTGCAATCATTTTAGCAAGCAAGATTTCAAGTCTTCAAAAGGTCAAAGTGAATTGTATACGATCCAGCCATTACACTTCTATGTATGTATTAAAGAGAAGTAAAAAACTTGTTTGGACAGGGAATGTAGTTCATTGACAGTGCACTGGAACAGTATATGGGAGACCTTGGAAATAATCCCCCAAAACAAATTTTGAAAAGACACACTATAGAGAATGTATGATGGACAAGTTCCTGTAAGTGAATTTTATATCTATTTTAATGTCTGTTCTAAAGTTTACAGAATTTCTATTTGAAGAAATGCAAGTTTGTGAAAATTACACTTGGAAAACCTCTGATTGTACAATTCACTTCCAAAGTAATAAAATGTATACAATGAAAGGGGATAATATATTGCATGTGAATTACATGTCAGCAAAAAACCTATTGTAAAAAATACTTCACACAAAACGCAGATTACCTAGAAAGATGTTTTGGTGTTGGTTAAAAACACTTTGTAAACTAGTTTTTAAAACAAAGATGTGATTTCTGTTTATTTTGAGTGTATACAGAGATAACTCACTCAAAAAGTGCATGTGATAACTGGAATACATACGAATTATGTATCTTTTATAAGTAATTTATAATCTTTTCTGGAAGAAACATTTAGCAAATGAGAGAAGACACAAATCTATGCATCTGCTTTTTATGAAAACCATGTCTTACTTGCTCAATCCAATTGCTTTTCTCTACTTTTCTAGGAAAAACGTATTCTCAAGATAAGAGCCAATAGCAGTGAAAAGAAAAAAATCACAATCATCATGATTTATTTATGAAAATAAAAAATGAAATAAAACAATTTCACTTAAGGGACTTCAGTATTAGTGTTTATGAAGATGTTCCTGAATGCCAACCTCCATTGATTTTTTTGGAATTTTAATTTCTACCAACATATGAAAACTAGAAGAAGAAAACAAATGTAGTCTTAGAGCAAACCAGCCTTGAAATAATTTTCTTAATTGTTTTGAAATTACAAAAGAATTGATAGCATTAAGCAAATGAACCTTTCCTTAGGAAATCATTTAAAAATGTTTATCACTTATTATAATTCAAATAACAAGCAAGAATAATTTTATATAATCATTACAAATGTCATCTTACTATTATCGTAAAATAGAATAAAAGGCCGGCCCCAATATATTACCTACGAATCATTATGCTTAATTCTTAATCATTACCTAAATACCTTAAACAATTTAAATAGTCATATTTTAACATAGACGTAAATATTCGATACTTTTTACTTAACATTTTCCAGGAGCATGCATTCATTTTTCTAAGAAATATTCACAGCATTTAAAAGATGCTTTGGTGAAATTAATGTGATACATTTTGTTGTTGTTTTTGTTGTTATTGTTTACAAGGCATGGGCATTGTCCCTAGGCATTTTTATGTTCAAGGCCAGCAGTCTACATCTTGGAGAACAGAGCTAATTCCGGTTTTTGAGTGGTTAATTGGAGATAAGAATCTAACAAGTATTTTTCTGTTTGGGCTAGTTTTGAAAACAGTTCTAAGATCTCAGCCTCCAGAGTAGATATAGGCATGAGTTACTGGCACTTGGTTTGATTTTTTTTTTAATTTTAATAATGTTTTAAGATTTTTGCTTCACGATAATGTACATTGTTCTACACATAAATTTATATATATGTATATATTTCTGATGACAAATTCTCTCTAAAAATGTATGTCTTTCTACACAGAAATATATATATATACATATATGTACACATATATATATATATATATATATTTCTGAAGACAGACATCCTCTGAAAATTTTATTCTACTATTTTTTACCTTTTTCATTTCAAAGATATACAGTCTATTTTCCCAAGTTTCCTGTAGTAAAATAACTAATAATTCAATAGAAATTAGAGTTTTTTCTTTCAATGAAATTTTAGATATACACAAGATATTTTAGTAATGTTCATAAGTATATTCTTTGAAAAATTCTGTTTAAACTCTTAAATATTTGTGTGTAATCACAGGGAGAGAGGAAGTTAATTCATACTGGTTAGGAATTTGCAATGCTTCAAAAAATCTATTCAATAATTTGTTATAAGCACATTGTCAAGCTACCTGGTATGGCTTAGTTTTTTGTTTCCTTTTTTTATTTTTCTTTCTTTTAATTTAATTTTATTTTATTTGTGAACATACTGTACAGAGGAGTTACAAATACATGGGCAGGATAATGCGTACATTTCTTACAAAGCATTGCAGCCTCCTCCTTTGTTTACCCTTCACATCCCTTCCCAGCCTCCCCCCTCCCCCCCCCAATCCCAATCCTTCTCCTTCCCCCCCCTTCCCCACCCCCCACCAACGTTGTAAAGCTCGTTTTGGACATTACAACTTGTACTTCTCATTGTTGCAACAGGTCCACCTGTATCCTTAAACAAGTGGTTTTTCCCCATCTCCACAAGTTATACTGACATCAAATATAGTGAAAGCAGGGGTTATACTGTGGGGGAGGGACATACAAAGGAACAAAGAGATAATCTTATAAATGCGTTAGAAACACATGCATGAAAGAAAAAAAAATATTAAAATACACATCTAAGGGTTCATTTTCCTGACATCACATTATCTGACCTTTTCCGCTTGACTCATATATATACTAACTAGATATTACAAATAACCGAAACCATGGGACCTATGATTCTTTGGGCCTGGCTTACTTCACTTAATATAATTTTTTCCAAGTTTTTCCATTTCCTAAGAAATGGGGCGATATAGTTCTTTCTGATGGAGGCATAGAATTCCATTGTGTATATATATCACATTTTCTTGATCCATTCATCTACTGAGGGGCATCTGGGTTGGTTCCATATCTTAGCTATGGTAAATAATGCTGCAATAAACATAGTTGTGCTGGTAGCTTTAGTGTGGTCTTGTTTGTAAACATTTGGGTAAATGCCCAAAAATGGGATTGCTGGGTCATAGGGGAGTTCTTTGTTAAGTCTTTTGAGGAACCTCCATACTGCTTTCCAAAGTGGTTGAACAAGTTTACATTCCCACCAACAATGAAGTAAGGTTCCTTTCTGTCCACATCCCCTCCAGCATCTGTTGTTGTTAGAGTTCTTGATTTTTGCCATTCTAACTGGAGTGAGGTGATATCTTAATGTTGTTTTGATTTGCATTTCTTTTATGGCTAGGGATGTTGAACATTTCTTCATGTGTCTATTGGCCATCCTTCTTTCTTCTTCTGAGAAGTTTCTCTTTAAGTCTTTCTCCCACTTATTTATTGGGCAGTTGTTTCTTTGAGGGTTTCTTTATTCAAATATTTAACGTGATTGCATGCACAGTGGTAACATTAAAATTATTAATCAAAATACAAATAATTGCAAAATCAAAGACACATATCAGACTTTGAATAATTAGCACTTATGATGGTAATAATAATAAAAATAATGACCACAATGTAGCCTGATAATGACAATGTTGTGATTGAAAAGGAAAAATTATTAGCCATCTTTGCAGCTAGCTTTCCCACATTGAATACATAGTTATAAACAGCATTGGATTACATACAATAACAAGAGGAGAGTTTCAATATCAAGAAATACAATCACATAAACTGGTGAGAGAGTAAAAACCCTAATGTCATTCTTGCAGTCTGTCTAATGTATATTCACTTTTCATCGTGGTATTGATTTTTTATAAATAAAATCATTTATTTACAAATGTTGATTATTCCACGTAGATAAAACATAATATGTTGAGTGCTTTCTGTTATCAACTGATCTTGTTTGTTCTAAACTTGAGAACTTAGGAGAAAGCCTTTCATTACCCAAACAGCCATTGGCTTAGTTGTATATCCCTAGAAGGTAACAACAAATGCCTCAAGCATGTTCACTCATTAGACAGAAATCCGTGGTCAGTTTTAGTTTCTCTCCAGTCCACTGGAGAAAATCTGTGCATAAATTTATGAAGAACACTTGACAACAAATAAAACAAAAGAGAAATTTAGATGGACTAAGTGTGATTAGTTCAAATAACATTCCCATATAGATACTATTCAATATCAATGTTTTCTATGAAGACTTAGGGTCTATGTTAAAAGGGCAGAATGATGCAGGCTCCAGCCTCAGGATTATCTGAGGACTATGTTTGTGTATATGGAAAGCTCTTGGCATGCCGGGCTTGAGAGGGAACATGTTCTATCTCCCTATCTCAAAACACATGTCACAGACTCCTGGGAGCTAAGGAAGTAGCTCTTCTGCTTGCTTAAACATAGATGATCAGCTGGTCAAGCATTTTCCTGAGATTGGGGAAGTGGTTTCAGCTTTCTCTAAAATAGTTTAGATAATAATATACCAAGTCATTGTCTCATAGGTTAAGTAAAATGTACCTGTTGGAATTTTTTGTGAATGTCTCCTGACTAAATCTTGGCAAAGATAATGCTTGCTTGTCTTTAAATACCCACTAACAATAAAGCACAGCATTCAGTGGCAATTGCTGTTTGCACTCTGCATCCCCTGTGTCCTGGTGATTTTGTGACCCTTACCCGGGACCCCAACGCCTTAGACATATTAACAGTATGTTCTTCAATACATCTGTAAACACATGACACAATTTACATAATAACACTTACATATCTGTAGTTGCCTTAAAAGAACACAGGCCTTAGAGCCAGGAGGTAAAATTTATTTTTATTTCTGCATGAAAAAATTTGAGATTTTATACCAAAAAACTGGATTTGACTCTTTTCTTATTTGTAAGCTAAGGTGGAAAATGTAAGGACTCTTCACTTTCTTTTTTCTTGCTCTAGAAGTCAATAAATACATTCTTCAATATTTCTGGTAGATTACATCCATTTACAGATAAGAAATGTAAGGCCAACAGTCAATGTAATGAATAAATAATGATACTAGAATTTGTGTCTGAGCTCTTCACTCTGTGTGCTTATAAGGAGTAGTAATTTGGTGGTGGAGAGGACCAGTATGAAAAAAACTATGGGGCAAAAACATACTTGTTAAAGGTTGTTTAATATTAGGTGACCAGTGATGATTACATGAAACAGGCTGGTGTCAGGGGTATAAAAAGGAGTACATAGAAATCATATTAGTGACAGAAACTGAGAAAATCTTGATCATTCATCTAATCTAATGGGAGGGAGTAGATGGGTAAGAATAAATCTAAAGTGTTCTACAGCCATGGCCTGGCAACTGTGTTAGTGATATTCTTGGTGATAAAGATTACAGAAGGAAGTGATGGATTTAGGGGAAAAACTCACTGAGAGTTCTGAGTTTATATTAAACTGTTGCAAAGATAGGTCTGTTTAGACACCATCAAAATATTCATGACCATGAATATGAAAAAGAATAATAAAATCGGGGGCATTATTAAAGGGAAGAGGAAAAGGAAAGTTCTGACACAAGTGCGAGCAATATGAGCACCAGTGTGGACAAGATTGGAACAAAGAGATAAAGAAGGAAACAAGAAAGTAATAAACACAGATTTATACAAGTAAAGAAAGGAAAGAATTTGCCAGAAGAAAAGGTCAAAACTCTTACAGAGGTATTGAAGGAAATATGCTATTTGGATTTGAAAATTAAAAGGGCAGAGACAAGTTCAATGAGAACAGAGTTTTGGTAAAATGGTAGAGATATGTCATATTGATGAAATTTTGAGATATGAATTTGAAGCCATAAAATTCTGGATCCAGGAATTCAAGAGATCCTGTTGATTTTAAATGTTGGGAACAAATGCTTTTATCCTATCCTTAGAAGAATTATACTGATGTAACTGACATGAACTTTAATTAGATGTATTCTGTTAATAGTTTTGAAGCCTTTTTTAGCCAGGAGATTATAGATTGAACTAAAACACAGACAGGACTCATTTGTCCTACAGTTCCAATGAGTTACCCATGTATCCACATCAATTTGGGATTTCATTGAAATATCTGTATATATGTTTAGATATCTTATCAGACTATCCATTAAAAATGTAGGACAAGTAACACCAAATATTAGGTTGAAAATATACTAATGTTACTCAAGACACCTCAAATTGATTCTTCTTTAGCCACTGAGTCATCATAATTGCCAAATACTGTATTTCAATCTAGTTCTTTTCAGGGATATTTCCATTCTGAAATAACCCTGCCAATCAACTTTCCACAAATTCTTTTTTTTTTTTTTTTTTTTTTGTCGATCGTAGGGCTTGAACTCTGGGCCTGGGCGCTGTCCCTGTGCTCTGCAGCACAAGGCGAGCGCTCTACCACTTGAGCCACAGCACTACTTCCCACAAAATCTTATATGTAGGAAGTGCACTTATAAATTTCAAACTTTTATTGAATGGAAGAGTTCAGACAGTACCCTCACTACTAGGATTAAATGCCTAAAAAGATAAGGCATTTTGCTCTAATGCCTTTCTTTCTTTTTTTCATATACATTGGCAAGTAGGGAAGGATTCTAATGCAACAATAATACAATGGTGACTTGTATTAACACAGCATTCAGGATCTAGTTTTAATTTGGATACTTACTAATTAGCTCCAAAGTTTGTGGATATTTATAGTTCTCGTGGATAATCTAATGTGCTCCAAGAAAATGTCCCTAAGGAGACTTTCAATTATAATATGTCTGTTTGCCTCCAAATGCTTTAAATTGTACACCCGCTAATGTGGGCATAAGGTTACACTGTTGAACTTTCCCCTTCAGATAGTGAGTATGACCCTATTGCTTAACATGGAGAAAGTACCTTCTTACATAGACTGGACATGTGCAAACAAGAAGTGGTACGTGAAAAATGTTCTTAGCAGTTTGTACAGATGAAATGGAAATAGAGCAACTGTGAACTCAGAACGAAAGTGGAAAAGAAGAAAAAGGAATAAAGAAGAATGTGCCAAGGAAATGCTGAAGTGCAATTTCAAATAATGTGCTCAGGTGTGAGGGTGTGTTCAAAGTACAGCCAGGCAATGTAGTTCGATAACATAGGGGAAAAAAAAAACTACTTTAAACCATTCTGGGATAATCATACAAGTAGAAGCCTCTAACTCTGACTCTCAAATCAACCACATATCATCAATTTAAGGAGTATTTTCCAAGAGCAAAGTGAGAAAAAGAGGGCACATCACAGTTAGTGTTCTGATTGAAGTAATGACAATCATATTAATTTTCTTAATTGGGTGGGGGGAGGGGGGTAAAATTGGGTGGGGGGAGGGGGGAGGCAGGGAAGGGAAGTGAAGGGTAAACAAAGGAGGAGGCTGCAATGCTTGGTAAGAAATGTATGCATTATTCTGCCCATGTAATTGTAGCCCCTCTGTACAGTATGTTCTCAAATAAAATAAAATACAATTTAAAAAAAAAAAAAAAAAAAAAAGAAGAAACAGGCCCAGGGAAATCATGCAGTTGAGTGTTAAGAGAAATATAATGCAATGCTTAAGAACAGGGCTAGGGATGTAGCTTGGCGGTAAAGTATATGGTTAGCATGCACAAGGCCCTGGGTTCAATCTCTAACATCAAAAGCAAACAGAAGGCTTCAGAGTTAGCCTCTTGCATGCAACCAACCACCTAATCTTGGGCAAAGTATATTAATTCATATTTTCTCTCTTTCTCTTTCTTTCTTTCTCTCTCTCTGTTTTATGATTGTATACAGATAATGACTTACCGATTTCATAAGCTTTTACAAAAATAACGTATAATAATATGGCTAGATGTTGGGAATACAGTAATAGCAGAGTAAATCATCCATATTGTTCTACTAAAAAAAAAAATTTTCATTGATTTTGGAGCATTAAAGTGGGAAAAAGCCAAGTAAATATTTTTTCAAGAACCTAAATTAAGTGGGGGTATGCTATTGGTCTCTTTTAAACTTGGAAGTTAAAGATTATGCCTTTTTTAAATTGTGGAAATAGTGCAGAGAGGGTATACAATTACATGGACAAGGTAATAAATGCATTCATTTTTTTTGGGGGGGGATGTCCAGGAATGGGGCCTGAACTATGGGCCTGGGTGCTGTCCCTCAACCCTTCATCTCAAGGCTAATGCTCTACGAATTGAGCCACAGTGCCACTTCCCGCTTTTTTTTCTTTTTGCTTATATGGTGCTGAGGAATCTAACCGAGGGTCTCATGCATGCAAGGCAAGCACTCTACCACTGAGCAAACTTTCCAGCCCAGGAGTACTTTTCTTATCAAGCATTGTTGCCTCCTCCATTGTTTCCCCTTCCCATCCCTTGCCATCACCCCCTCCCCCACGACACACCTCCACGCCCATCCCCACCACCCTCGCCCACCCCCTGCCCCTCAGTCAAAGTTGTTAGGTTCATTTTTTGACTTAATGTCTTGTACATCTCATTGTTGCAATTGGTCCCCCTGTATCCCTATTTAAACAATTTTCCTTTTCACTTCCCATCCACAAAGTATACCAACATCAAATACAGGGAGAACAGGGGTTATACCGTGCAGTAGGGCTGTACAAAGCAACAAAAAAAATCATCTTATATATATGTTAAAAATAATCGCAAGGAAGAAAAACCATTTGAATCCTTATCTTGGGGTTTATTTAGCCTAAAATTTATTTATCTGAACTTTTCTGCTTCTCTCAGACATATACTAGATATTGCAAATAAGGGGAACCATGAGAACTATGTTTCTTTGGGCCTAGATTACTTCACTCAATATAATTTTTTCCAAGTCTTTCCATTTCCTAAAAAATGAGGCCATGCCATTCTTTCTGATGGAGGCATAGAATTTCATTGTGTATATATACCACATTTTCTTGACCATTCATCTACTGAGGGGCTTCTGGGTTGGTTCCGTATCTTAGATATGGTAAATAATGTTGCAATAAACACAGTTTTGCTCCTAGATTTAGTGTGGTCTTGTTTGTGATCATTTGGGTAAATGCCCAAATATGGGATTGCTGGGTCATAGGGGAGCTCTGTGTGGAGTCTTTTGAAGAAACTCCATACTACTTTCCAAAGTGGTTGAACAAATTTACACTCCCACAAACAATGCAGTAAAGATCCCTTCAGCCCACATCCCCTCCAGCATCTGTTGTTATTACAGTTCTTGATTTTAGCCATTCTAACTGGAGTGAGGTGGTATCTCCATGTTGTTTTGATTTGCACTTCCTTTATGGCTTGGGAAAGTGAGCATTTCTTCATGTGTCTATAGGGTATCCTTCTTGCTTCTTCAGAGAAGTGTCTCTTTAATCCTTTAGCCCACGTATTAATTGGGAAGTTGTTCCTTTGCGGATTTGTTGTTGTGGGATTTAATTTTTTGAGGTCCAGGTATATTTTAGATATGAGACGGTTGACCATTGTATGGCTAGTGAAGATCTTCTCCCAATCCGTGGGTTTTCTATTGATCTTGCTAGCTATGTCCTTTGCCATGCAGATGCTTCAGGAGTCACATCTTGCCCGTAAAAACAAACACATTTTCAATGTTAAAGGCTGCAGCAAAATCTATCAAGCAAATGGCCCCCATACACAGGCGGGTGTTGCAATCCTAATATCAGATAAAATAGACTTCAAACTAAAATTCGTGAGAAAAGACAAAGAAGGTTGCTACATACTAATTAAGGAATCTTTCCTTCAGGAGGATATTAGAATTCTAAATATCTATTCGCCAAACAATGGAGCACCCAAATTTATCCAAGAAACACTACTTTCCCTCAAATCCCATATAGATCCAAAGACATTAATTGTTGGGGATTTTAACACACCACTCTCCCCACTAGATAGATCAACTCGGCAAAAACTCAACAGAGAAACTGCATATCTAAACAACTGCATAGATCAACTAGAGTTAACAGATATCTACCAAATATTTCACCCAGCAGCATCAGAATACACGTTCTTCTGAGCAGCACATGGAACATTTTCTAAATCAGACCACATTTTAGGCCACAAAGCAAACATGTCGAAATTCAGAAACATTGAAGTTATACCTTGCATTCTCTCTGACCACAAGGGAATAAAATTAGAACTCAACACCAAAAGCCTCCAAAGAAAGTCCAGTAACACATGGAGGCTGAACAACACACTGCTGAATCACAAGTGGGTCATGGAAGAGATTAGAAAGGAAATTCAAATATTCATCCTATTCAACAAAAATTAGCACACAAATTACCAGCTCCTCTCGGACAGAGCAAAGGCAGTACTCAGAGGCAAGTTTATAGCTCTGAGCTCCTACATCAACAAATTGGAGAGATCTGAAACCAACAATTTAATGAGACATCTGAACCTCCTTGAAAAAGAGCAGCAAGATAAACCCCAATGCAGTAGACAGAAAGAAATAATTAAAATTAAATCAGAATTAAATGAAATAGAATCCAAAAAACTATAGAAAGAATCAACAAAACAAAGAGTTGGTTCTTCGAAAAAATTAACAAAATTGACAGACCCTTAGCAAATCTTATCAGAAAAAGAAGAGAACACATCCAAATTAATAAACTCAGAGATAAGAATGGAAACATCACCACGGAAACAATCAAAATTCAGAACATTATAAGGGAATACTTCTCAAAACTTTATGCTCATAAGTTTGAGAACTTGACCGAAATGGATCTTTTCCTAGTAAATATTGACAAGCCAAAACTAAACCAAGTTGAGTTAAACCAGCTTAACAGGCCCATATCAAGCATTGAAATAGTAACAGGAATAAGAGACCTCTAAGCTAAGAAAAGTCCATGACCAGATGGGTTTACAGCGGAATTCTACAAGGCCTTCAAAGCAGACCTCACACCAATACTCCTCCAACTCTTCAATGAAATTGAAAGAGAATGTTCACTACCAAACACATTCTATGAATCCATCATAACCCTCATCCCAAAACCAAGCAGGGACTCATCAAAGAAGGAGAACTATAGACCCATCTCGTTGATGAACATTAATGCAGAGTGTCTCCTTTGACTCTGAGGATTTTTATCCATTGGGAGTTGATTCTGGTGAAGGGTGATATCGAAGGATATAGGTTTTATTTTCTACAAGTTGTTAACCAATTTTGCCAGCACCATTTACTGAAGAGGCTGTCTTTCTTCCATCCTAATTTTTACCTCCATTATGGAAGATTAGATGGCTATAGAGCTGTGGGTCCATTTCTGGGTTTTCAATTCTCTTCCATTTGTTCTGAAGTCTGTTCTTGTGCCACTACTAAGCTCTTTTGTTTAATATGGCTTTGTAGTAGAGTTTGCAATTTGGTATTGATATTCCTCCAACACAGTTCTTTTTGTTAAGCATCAGTTTTGCTATTCGGGGTCTTTAATTGTTCCATATGAATTTTTGGATTGACTCTTCTATTTCCTTGAATAATAAGGCTGGAATATTCATAGGTATCATATTGAATTTGTAGATAGCTTTGGAAAGTATTGCCATTTTCACAATGTTGATCCTTCTTATCCAGGATCATGGGAGGTTTTTCCACTTTCTAAGTTCTGTTTTGATTTCCTTTTTCAGGTTTTTAAATTTTTTATCATAGTGATCCTTCACTTCTGTGGTTAAGTTAATTCCTAGGTGAAGTGCCCAGATCTCAGATGCCCCCTCACAGACTACCAGAGACCACGATCAATGCAAACAGCAAAGAGTCGTTTATTGCAAGCTAGAGCTTGGTTCTCTGCACACTCGGTAACCAGTGACGCTAAGAGTTCCTGAGTACAAAATTAAAACTTAGCACAGCTTTTATAGTATCAAACAATCAAGTTTAGGGAGTTTCACACAAGCGAGTTCACAAGTTCAGGGGGTTTCCAAACAAGCAAGTTCACATTTTCAGGGGTTTTAAGTCCACCCTGATGGCACTACCATTTTTCTGATGGAACAATTAGGCAACTGGTCTGTTCCTTAAGGGTGGGCAGGGTTGGTGGCAGCCTGCGGTTTTTTGAGAACTGTTCCTCTTTTGAGGGTATTCTCAGGGCAGCACAGCTACAGGTTGTTGACTTAATCTTAAAATGCAGTTTCTGTAGATCTTCAGTCCATCCTCTTCTAGAGCATCGGGAACCAATCATGGTCCCCTAATTGGCACAGTCTTTTATATTTACAGTTTGGTATTGGGATCTCAGAACTAAGAGATGGACTGCACTGATCTCTTTTTTTACAAGGTCCAATTGTGAGTAAAAAAATAACAGTACCAAAGGTCCTTATATTTTTTAAACATTTTAAGACGTCCTTTTTTATTTATTTTTTGTCCAAAAGATACCAATTTTTTTCCCAATTTTTCCCCCAAGGTTTCCTTTACTACCCTGCTCTTCTTTACAATTCCTCGAGCTTCTTTGTGGCTAGAGTGTAAAACTGCCCATTTTTTCCTCTTGCTTGTGGAACCAAGTTATCTCAGAACAGCCTCAAAACACCACTGCGATGGAGAATTTTGCTAGATTTTAAAGCTAAGAGCAGAGCTGTGTCTTATCCTTTTACTACCTGCATTGATAACACACTCAGATTATTACCATACCAGAGCCAAACTAGGCTGTGAGTATAGAGTAGATTTCCAGTGACTATGCACTGAAGTGCCTATGGCAAGCAAGCCAGTGATATCCTTTCTCCCAATATCTACTGTGGGAATAGAGAGGGTTTTTGGATATCACCCAAAATAATGTCCCACAAGATCTTAGTTTTAGCAGCTTTTAACCGGGTTGAGTCTCAAGTGATTGAACCCGGAAGGAGTTCAGACTACTTTTCCATGGTGGAGGTGGTCTGAGTGATGATATAGATTTCTTCCAGGTGACTGTCAGCTGGTCTTCAAACTTTACCCATTAGGGTGTGCAGCTGCAGCAGCAGGTCTCTCAGTGGCTCCAAGGTACTGTCACAGCTCATGCTGGACTGCAAATTCCTACACAGACTGGTTAAGGATACATTGCATAGACTTGGGAGGCTTTGGCCCTGTTGGATATTAAGACTGTTTAGCCAATAGCCCAGGATAATTTACCAAAATGACATTTTTTTTTTACTAACCATATATTTTTGTAAACAAACACAAAAGGCTTAATCTTGTAACCATCTCCAACAGATGCAGTCTGAACACTTGCACACCTGTTAACACTATTCTTTATGCTTATTTTTTTTAAATAATTATTTTATCTATTTTGCCTCGTTTTTCCAAAACTTACTCTGGACTCTTGATCTTAAAAAGGGATTGATGGGGCCCAGCGCGACAGCAGCTGGAGGGCCTAGGAGGTGGGGAGGTGGGTCCTGTCCTCACCATGAGGCTGCAGCAGGCGCCGGTGTCCAGGAAGGTATTCATTCAGTGCGACTACAGCAGTGGCACACGCTGTCAGTTCCGGACCAAGTTTCCTGCAGAGTTGGAGAACAGGATTGATAGGCAGCAAGTTGAAGAAACAGTTCAAACTCTAAATAATCTTTATGCAGAAGCAGAGAAGCTTGGGGGCCAGTCATATCTTGAAGGCTTTTTGGCTTGTTTGACAGCATATACCATCTTCTTGTGTATGGAAACCCATTATGAGAATGTTCTCATAATGAAGAAAGTCTCCAAATATATTCAAGAACAGAATGAGAAGATATATGCTCCCCAAGGCCTCCTCCTGACTGACCCCATTGAGAGAGGACTTCGAGTTATTGAAATTACCATTTATGAAGACAGAGTTTTGAGCACTGGAAGATAAGCCATAGAATTAAAGATCCCACCTCCAGCTGGAACCCTCATCTGTCCATGGGCCGATCACAGAGTGTCCCTACCTCCTCTCCAGAGCATCATTCCTTTGTATCTGCTTCCAGAGCCATGGTGCCATTTACTAACTTTCTAAAATTCCACACCTGATTTGATTTCTAGTCACTCAGCATCCACTTTGTGTCTCCAAATTGTATAGGACTTGTCATCTTTGATTAGATTCTGAGAAAATACAATGAAGCATTTCACTTTTTTAAATTCAGTCATTTAATAACGTATGCAGTTAGAGGGCCTAATACAAAGTTTGTTTCTTACCTGCCACCAGGTAAAAAATTGCCATTGGTTCTCTTCATTCCTTGAGCCAGTTTCCCTGGTAGCTTTATACTGCAAGAAGTCAAATATTAGCCAAAATTCAGATTAATAAAAAGCTTTTCTCTAGGTGAGGGGTGTATTATGTCTGTGGTTTTGCCAATGCATCTCCCAGATTTCAGAGAACTATCATTTCTGCCATGTTTCATATCTTAAGATTTATTTCTGCTGTTCAGTTTCTCAAGCCGAAGCTCAATGAAAAAAGAAGTATAATGTTGTTTGTTTTATTACAGCAATTATCGCTCATAAAATCAATATTTAATGCAATGGTCATTTTTTTCTTGGGAGACTTAGGTTTATTTGCATTACCTTTGGATGTGGGAAGATGTGGTTTGTGTTGCTTGTTCATTTACACAAATAAGCACAATGAAGTGGATGCTAATTTGTTAACCACATAAAGGTTGAACTAAACAGCAATTCACTCAGATGGGGACTCGGGAATTCTCCCACAGACCCCGTGGCAGCCCTATAGCGTGTCCTACAAGACTCTTTGCCAACCAGAATACAGATCCCGCGGGAAACCAGAATTACAGATACAGAATCTGCAGGCGACCAAAAACAGAGAACGGTAATGACTCAACTTACTTGTCGGGTTTTTCACGACTCCATGCTTTGGGGTCTGGGTGAGTTTATGGGGGACATCACGGATGAGCCCCCAGAAGATGTGCCCATATTTTGGATGCCCCCTAACAGACCACCATAGACCATGATCAATGCAAAATTTTGTTGAGATCTTTTGCTTCAATGTTCATCAAAGAAATGGGTCTATACTTCTCTTTAATTGATGAGTCCCTGCCCAGTTTTGGGATGAGGGTTATGATGGCTTCATAGAATGAGTTTGGTAGTGAAATTTCTCTTTCAATTTCATTGAAGATTTGAAGGAGTATTGGTGTGAGCTCTGCTTTGAAGGCCTTGTAGAATTCCACTGTAAATCCATCTGATTCTGGGCTTTTCTTGGATGGGAGGTCTCTTATTGCTGTTTCTATTTCAATGCTTTATATTGACCTTTTAAGATGGTTCAACTGATCTTGGTTTAGTTTCAGCATGTCAATATTTGCTAGGAAATGGTCCATTTCTGCCAAGTTCTCAACCTTATAAGCATAAAGTTTTGAGAAGTATTCCCTTATAGTGTTCTGAATCTTGGTACTTTCTGTGGTGAAGTTTCCATTCTCATCTTTGAATTTATTTATTTAGCTGTGCTCTATTCTTTTTCTAAGTTTTGCTAAAGGTCTGTCTATTTTGTTAATTTAATTGAAGAATCAACTCTTTGTTGTGTTGATTCTTTGTATTGTTTTTTAGATTCTAATTCGTTTAATTCTGATTTAATTTAATGATTTCTTTCCGACTACTGGATTGGGGTTTATCTTGCTGCTCTTTTTCAAGGAGGTTCAGATCTGTCTAAATTTTTGATTTCAGCCCTCTCCAATTTGTTGATGTAGGAACTCAGAGCTATAAAATTGCCTCTGAGTACTGCCTTTGCTTTGTCCCAGAGGAGCTGGTAATTTTTGTGTTCATTTTTGTTGAATATCATGAACATTTGAATTTCTTTCTAATCTATTCCGTGACCAATTGGTGATTCAATAGTGTGTTGTTCACCATCCAAATGTTACAGGACTTTCTTTGGTGGCTTTTGGTGTTGAGTTCTAAATTTATTCCCTTGTGTTCTTAGTAATGCAAGGTATAACTTCAATATTTCTCAAATTGGACAGGTTTGCTTTGGACCTAAAATGTGGTCTAGTTGGAAAATGTTCTGTGTGGTGCTGAGAAAAACCTGTATTCTGATACTTCTGGGAGAAATATTAGGTAACTGTCTGTTAAATCTAGTTGTTTAGATTTGTGGTTTCTTTGTTGAGTTTTTGTCAGTTTGATCTATGAAGTGAGGATAGGGGTGGGATAAAGTTCCCAACAATTAATGTCTTTGGATCTATGTGAAAATTGAGGGAATGTAGTGTTTCTTGGTTAAATTTGGGTGCTCCGTGGTTTGGTGAATAGAGATGTAGAATTGTAATATTCTCCTGAAGGAGCTATCCCTTAATTAGTATGTAGCGACATTTTTTATCTATTCTCACTAATTTTAATTTGAAGTCTATTTCATGTGATATTAGGATTGCAATTCCCACCAGTTTATGGGAGCCATTTGCCTGGTAGATTTTGTTCCAGCGTTTCGCTTTCAAAATGTGTTTTTTTATGGACAGTTCTTACTTCTGAATGCAGCAGATAGAAGGATCTTCCTTTTTAACCCAACTAGACAGTCTATGTCACTTAATTGGAGAGTTAAGTCCAGAGTTAGGAATGAGAGGTGTTTGAGAGTTCCTGCAAAGTTATCCACATTCTTGGGAGCTTCAGTGACTGGATTCTTCCTATGGTTGTTGGATTCTCAGTTTGGGTGCAGTTTCTTGGACTTTATTGTGGTCTTGTTGATTTTCTATGTGTAAGCATCTTTAAGTATCTTTTATAGAGTTGGCTTGGTGGAGATATATTGTTTCAGTTTTTCTTTGCTATGGAAGGTTTTTATTTCACCTTCGGTTATGAAGGAGAGTTTAGTTGGTTACACTGTTCTTGATTGATAGTTGTCTTTAGAGTATGGCCTCAATCATTGCAGGCTCTTCTTGCTTTAATTGTCTTGCTGCAATATATGAGGTGATTCTAATTGGTTTTCCTTTATAAGTGGTTGACTTTTACTCCTTGACAGCGTTGAGGAACTTTTCCTTTGTCTGAACTGATCCCGTGCAGATTATAATGTCATGGTGGGATATCCTATCCTTGTCTAGTCTATTTGGGGTTCTAAAAGCTTCTTGTATCTGAATAGGCCTATCTTTTTGCATGTTTGGGAAATTCTCTTCTAGGATCCTATTAACCGATTTTCCTAGACCATTAAGTTCTGTCTCTATGTGATCCTCCACACCCATTATTCTCAGATTAGGCCTTCAGATGGTGTCTTCCAAATGGTGAATAGATGTATCATATTATTTGGATTTGTCTTGGATAGTTGTATGTTCTTTATAATAACCTGGCTGTCCTCACTCCCTCAGATTCAATGTTCTGCATGGTCTAACCTACTGTCAAGATTTTCTACTTCGTTTTTTTTTTTCTTTCTTTTCCTTCTAATTGGTTGGCGTTAATGGCTTCAAATTCTTCGTTGGAGCTTTGTTTTCAATCTTGTATGAATTTCTTTACTTCCTTCATTTTGTGCTCAGTGTTTATTCTAAAATCACTTAGTTGATTGGTTATTGTTTCCTTGAACTCCCATTCCTTCTGTTGGGCTCCATTCTGCATTCCCTTTGTGATTTACCTGAATTCTTTCAGCTGTCTGTTTATAGATTCCATGAAAATATTTGTGTATTCTCATCCCCTCTCACAATTCCTGTATAACTCTTTGATTAGCTTCCTCACGTTCACACAATTCCTGTATTTTTTTGACTGTTCTCAGCTTGCTCACACAATTCCTTTATTTCTCATTGACTGTTCTCAACCTGCTCACGCAATTCTTGTATCACTCTTTGAGTAGTTCCTCATGCTCATGAGATTCCTGTATTGATCTTTGGTTTGTCTCCTCTCTCTTCCTATCATGCTCATCCTGAGACTTTTACAAGTTTTCAATCATGTCGTTCACCATGTTTAGCAGTAGTATTTGTAGAGCTTTTTGGGAACTCTCCTCTGGATTATTCTTTAACTCTTCTGTCAATTGATTATCACGAATGGGAGTTGAGATACGCTGATTTGCCATTTTTCTTGTGTTTTTCTGTCTTGTTCTGTCCGTTTGGTATGAAAGTAACATTGTGTGCTAGAATAGTATTTTAAGGCAAACATCAACCGCAGTCCTGTATTTGCACAGTCAAAATAGCTGCAGATAAATTGTAGTTCAACAGATACAATCAATTCAAAAAAGTATGGATTAATAGGCTTTGAACAGCAGAGAAGAATTTGGCAATCCAGAAATTATTAGGTTTAGGGAAATATGTGGGAGAAATAGGCTGAGATGTATGTGGAAAGGTAAAAGGAGAGTGAATTTAATAAACTCCTAATTTCAGGGAGGGAAAAGGATTGGACAGAATGTTAGGAGAGAGATTAAAAAAAAAAACAAGAAACAATGGAAAAAGAACAATTGAAATTTAAAAAGTGAAACTCAAAATCATGTAAATGTAAAGAAATATTGAGAGAAGAAAAGGGTAAGATGAGAGGAGGGGAGGAACAGAAAGGAAATATGAAAAAATAAAAAATAAAAATCCTTAAAATTAGTTACTTGAAAATTATATAGGTATAAAGAGATAATCTGCTATTAAAGAATTTAAGCCTAAGAGTTTGTGAATAGAGTAATACATTTCTGGATTATGTGTGTACCCAATTGGGGATAACATATAATAATCAATGAAGGTGATATATCTGCGGCTGCGCAAAACAGCAATTAAGGCATGCAAAACAGAAAGAGAAAAAATGAAAAGAATGAAAAAGAAGGGGAAATAAGCTACATAAAATATAATTTCACTCTTTCTTGTCTACTCTCTAGCCACCATGATGGACAGAAGAGATGGTTTTAGAAGGAAAAGGTTCTACTCTTCCCATTTTTCAAGGAAACATTCTCCCGATAAAAGGGACCTCCACCTGGAGGTCGAAAGGACTCTCCATACAACAGATCTGGCTCCAGTTTCAGCAGCAGGGGCTACTCTCCAGGATGGAGCAGAGCATATTCATTCCACAAGTCTCAGCATAGTTGTGGTGCCTGAACTCTGGGCCTGGGAGCTGTCCTTCAGCTCTTCAGCTAAAGGCTAGCGTTCAACCACTTGAGCCACAGCACCACTTCCAGATTTTTTACTTTTTGTTTGTATGGTGCTAAGGAATCGAACACAGGGCCTCATGCATGCAAGGCAAGCGCTCTGCCACTGAGCTACCTCCCCAGCCCTCTACTCAGTCTCTGAAAACATCACGAGAAACTTCACCTTCAAGCTATTCAGCAGTTCCTTCATCAAAGGTTTATCAGCAACACTGGGAAACTTTCGGGATGCTTGTGAAAATGTTGATTGAAAAAGATCCTTCATTATAACAGTCAATACAGTTGGCACTGAGACAGAATTTACATGGAATAGGTGAGCGTTTTGTTGAAGAATTGAAGCATTAAATTGCAGAGTATGATAATTCTGCTCAAGATTTTGGAGAGCATTTTTAGAAGAATTAGTGTTTAGGTATAATAAACATTAAAAGAAATGTTTCTAGATATAACCACCCTCCCTCCTCCACCTGTGGAACTGTGTAAATCTTTAATGTACGGGACTTTTGAGATGAAGAGCAATATTTTATTTGGCCATATTTCCAATTCAGTCAAAGGTCTAAAATAGTCTTTGAAAGATACTTTAGCTATAATTTTTTCTAAACATAAAGTCACTTAATCCATATTCCCCCAGCAACTCCCCGTCTCTCCCCCTCAAATGATGGTTAATTTGCTAAGCCTTGGTAAAGCAATCCTGGAGACTAGCTCTTTGAACTTGCTCTATTCTACTGTCTCCTATAACATATGCTGATTTGTTTGGTCATTTGAGTGTAACTTATAGGCAGAGATCTTTCCACTTAAAATGATAGTTTTTGCATTCTTGGAGCAGAGATCGCCATGTGAAAACTGCTACCATTTTGAGTTGTGAATTTTTGTTTGTGCTGACTCTTTTGTTAGTCCTTTAGCAAGTTGAGGATATCATCCTAATAAACAGAACCCTGGTATCTTAGTGCATATTTGCTTTCAGAACAGTTTTCATTCAGCAACAAAACAACTTTCAAATTTCTAAATCATAACTTCAAATTTTTTCTCAAAATAAATAACAGTGTTTTCTCTTAAAATATTCATGAATGTTTGGAGTACTGTAGCTGATCAAATCTTAAATATCATATATTAAGAATAAAAGAAAGCAATTTGAGGTGGAAGATGAGTATTTTAAAAATGTAATTGCTGCAATAACTTTCTGCGGAAAAAACCCAGCAAATATAGGAGATTGGAGTTTAACATTTTCATAGACCCATACTGGTTTAAACCATTTTTTCAACTTTTCTTATATTAGTCTCTATAATGTGAGTGTTTTGTTCCGCTGACTTTTTTTGGGAGGGTGGGGTCCGGTTGTGGGGCCTGAACTCTGGGAGTGGACGCTGTCCCTCAGCTCTTCAGCTCAAGGCTAATGCTCTACCACTTGAGCGAAAACGCCAATTCTGGCTTTTTTCTTTTTGCTTATGTGGTGCTGAGGAATCAAACCCAGGGCCTCTAACATGCAAGGCAACCGCTCTACCACTGAGCCACCTTCCCAGCCCCTGTTCTGCTGACTTTTATATGTCTTAGTCTTCAAAAATGTTCTTGAAAGAAACAAAGGAGAATTAGTAAGTTAGCAAGCAATCTCTGTGTGTACAGTCCTTCATGAGTGAGCCAACCAAATCATGAGTTAGTTAAGAATTTAACAGGCACCATTAGAATATTCCATTTATTTACTGACCATTTTCAGCAGTCCTGTGCATTGAACCAAAATAATTTTTTTTTAATTTTATTTGGGAACATACTGTACAGAGGAGTTACAATTACATGGGCAGGATAATGCATACATTTCTTACCAAGCATTGCAGCCTCCTCCTTTGTTTACCCTTCACACCCTTCCCAGCCTCCCCCCTCCCCCCCAATCCCAATCCTTCTCCTTCCCTCCCTTCCCCCTGCCCCCGCCCGCACCGACGTTGTAAAGCTCGTTTTGGACATGACAACTGGTACTTCTCATTGTTGCAACAGGTCCACCTGTATCCTTAAACAAGTGGTTTTCCCCCATCTCCTCCACAAGTTATACTGACATCAAATATAGTGAAAGCAGGGGTTATACTGTGGGGGAGGGACATACAAAGGAACAAAGAGATAATCTTATAAATGCGTTAGAAACACATGCATGAAAGAAAAAAACATTAAAATGCATATCTAAGGGTTCATTTTCCTGACATCACATTATCTGACCTTTTCCGCTTGACTCATACATATACTAGATATTGCAAATAAGGGAAACCATGGGACCTATGTTTCTTTTGGCCTGGCTTTGTAGCATTAGTTAATATGGAAATTTTAACAATCATGTTTGTTATTACTGCCCAATTGCATTATACTCCCATTCGTTTTCCATTTCTACCATGTTCTCACTTCAATTCTGGCCTATTTCTATGCCCTTTATTGTTTCCTTCATCTAAAAGTACCTAAAATTTACATTGAAACTGGAAATAGCAATATAAATAATTTAATGAAGCTTATGATGCATGTTTCAAAATATGTGTTATATCATTTTACAAGTTTTGATGAAAGCCACTTTTCTGTGACCACCTTAATTTTCCTCTCTTTGAAATCTAAGTTCTTAACTTTTCCAACATTTATAAACTATAAGCCCAATAAAAGTTCCATATATTATCTGCTATTCTTCAGTGTGAATATTGATGTGTTGCTCACTTTAGAATGATCAAGACGTCATTGATGTTGATTTTATTTTATCCTCTCAGTGTTTTCTTTCCCTTAAATATTCTGTTCCCAGAATTCAGTTCCTTTAATCAAGAATTTTTTACAAGTAACATTTGAGACAATACCATAGGCAGAGGAGTTATTCACTTTATTGAAATTATTTGATGTTTACTAACATATATTTCAGTACAGGCACAAGCATTTAAAGCTGTTATAGCTTGCCATTGGCAGCATTCTGATAAGCTTGTCAGTGTTTAACAGCTTATTTGGTTTTTGCTTTTTGATGCGTTTTAAAGTCTAATTTTAGGATAGATATATTCAGGTGTGTTCTACAGTATATTTTGCAAAATGCTCTTAGTTTTAAATTGTTGTTTTTGATTAAGGCCCAAATGATGTGACAAAACTTTTATTGTCTTACCATAAAGCCTTCATGACCAACAGGGAAAGTAGATATTGTAAAGATTTTTGTGAATTAAAAAAAATACAAAGTAAAGCAACCAAGTTTAAATAAAAATATATAATTTCACTGTATTGCTATAGTAAATATTATTCTATGTGTATTACCTTTTTAAAAAAAATGAACACTATTTGCCATCTAATTTGAATTAAATACCCCCTTCTTCATCAGAGGGTCATTAACTTAAACGTTATCAACTACACAATATTTTCACAATATATTTGCCATTATTTTGGGGAAAAAAACCCAAAATTTTAGTATTGTCACATAGTAAAACCGAAAACAGTTTAATTCTCTGGAAACTCCTAACTTTTAAAACTGAATAATTGTTAAGAGGACAGAATATATGTGTTCTTCAAAATTATTACAAACACTAAATACTCATTTTCAAATTCTGAACCAGAATTTTGACATTCAAATTTTGAATGTCTCTGGTTCACAGACATACAGAGACATTCAAAACAGTACTTATTTGCATGTTATTTAATTCTGCAATAGCTGCAGTTTCAATGGAGGTTTGAGAAATCAACAGAAAATATAGCCACATTCTGGTAGAGGATAAAACTACGATGTGTAATAATTAATTCCTCAAGAATAAGCTATTATTTCTATGAAAATCAATCCCAAGCTTTTATGCCATAAAGTCATCCTAGCCCAACAATTTCCAACTTGTAAGGTGCACCTTAAAATTCCCGTAATTCTCATCATGAACAGCTTATCACTATTGCAAAAAAATACTACACTTCTGCTAATGTGATGCCCTTCTTAATGTGGAAAGAACACTACACTAAACTTTGCTGCAACATTTTCCCCCCAGTGGTATTTGTGAAATCCGAACACTTGCAAATAATATTTATATTTTTATCTATCATAGATATTCAGGTGGCTAAGACCAGAAGATTATGGTTCAAAGCCCACCCAGGGAGGAAGGCTCATTAGATTCTTATCTCCAATAAACTGCTCAGAAAAATCCAGACAAAAGTGGCACTGAGGTTGAGTGGTAGGGCGCAAGCCTTCAGCAAAAACTGGCTCAGAGAGAGAGGCCAGCTCCAGTGTTCGAGACTGTGGACAAACCAAAAAACAAAAACAAAATAAAAACAAACCGCAACACTGGCATTTTTCTCATTGTATACAGAGGCACGTAATTAAGGAAATTTCTTCCAGTATTACAAACACAGAGATGAACCAAGACTTCACAAAATTATTCTCTTCATACCTTGTTACACCAAAGCCTCAAAAAATTGCTTTTTCTAAATTTATAAATTAATTTCATGCATTTGTTGCCAACTCTGTCTAGATTATTCACAGTATCATTTTATACATGCATTATCTATTAACTAAGTTCTAATTATACCTCGCTTGAAAGAATATTTTAAGCAAATAGAATGCCAGAATCATTTGGGAATTTGTCAATTAAACCCTCTACTTAAAAATAATTTTGTAGTATCCTATAGAATACAAAATTACAAACAAAGACAAAATATTTATTTTAAGTCTAAATTCTAATTTAGCAAGGTCTACAAAGTACTACATTAGATGAACTTTGCTATTTCTCTAGGCTTAAATTTTGTAATCCTTCATCATTTGTTTGGAATCCAACAGAAGGATGCTTACTTTTTCAAAGTTTTCATTGTGAATCATGAGCCATTTTGCATCTAGGAATGTTCTGTAATGAAGAGAGCATTAAGAACACAACTGAGGATTATAAAGGACTTGCGTTTCAATAGGAAATGACTTCTCAAAACATACTGACAAAAATTAGCCCAAACTTCCAACTGTGTATCCCTTTCTTTTTGTTTGGTGTTTCATGGAGATAAAATTATACTATCTGGCTCAGGGAAGGTATCGCTATGTAATTATAATCTCTAATCTCGTGTCTTAGTCTGAGTGCTAGAATTCCAGGATTGTATCACATTGCTTTGTCATAGTTTGTTGGTTTATTTAATTTACAGACTAGCAATTCTGAACTTCTCTGACTGCTCAAACTGTTTATGTACTATTTTCAAAGATGTGCTAACATTTAACACAGGATATGAACATGTTCAGATGCACATGCAGGGGTCTCTGATTCATTCTTTCATGGATCCAATCCCTTTAATAATGATTACTTGACCTTCTTACTATCTCTGGTTCCTACCTATGTAATATTCTCAAGCTTTTTGAAGAAATTTCATTTGAGGACTTTTTAATATTAACAATTATCATTGATCTAGTTTTACTCAGGATATATTTTATATTTTTTAACTTTTCTACACATTCCGAGAGTTGTTTTATTTGTGTAGGTTTGTTTGCATATATAAGTGCCTCTGTGTGTATGTGTATGTTTGTAAGTATATATGCAAAAGCCTCAACAACCTTATTCAGCAATCTTGCTCATGACTAGTATTCTATCACTTGAGCTCACGCCTATAATTCTAGCTACTCAGGAGGTTGAGATCTGAGGATTGCAATTCAAATCTAGCATGAGTAGGAAAGAAAGGTTCAGAGGCACTTATCTCCAATTAACCACCAGAAAACTGGAAGTGGCGCTGTGTGTCAAGTGGTAGAGCACTAGCCTTGAGCTGAAGAGCAGAGAGACATTGCCCATGCCCACAGTTCAAGCCCTGCCACGACCATCAAAAAGAAAGAAAGAAAGAAAGAAAGAAAGAAAGAAAGAAAGAAAGAAAGAAAGAAAGAAAGAAGGAAGGAAGGAAGGAAGGAAAGAAAGAAAGAAAGAAAGGAAGGAAGAAAGAAAGAAAGAAAGAAAGAAAGAAAGAAAGAAAGAAAGAAAGAAAGAAAGAAAGAAAGAAGGAAAGAGAAATGAGATCTTAGCCATTAGTTCATTGCTAGTATAATTCCCTCACTCTCAACATGGACTTTTTTTTCTAGATAAGTACATGCTCTTATATCTAACTTGCTTTGAACCAGAACTATTCTTCCATTCTAAATTTTACAAATTTGCGTGATTAGCAACCATGATTTAGAGTTAGAAGATGGAAGAGAGTGGCCTCATCCTTCATGTTTCACTTAGTATTAATGCTTTCTGTATGCCACTCCCATAGATCTACATATTGGCATTGGCTTTATTGTTTCAAAGTTGTCTTATTTGCAGAGTTTTCTGTAGTATATTGAACCAATATACTTAAACACAGAACTTTTCTTTCTCCTATTATTCCTATTGTTTCTTCTACTGTTAACTTATGTACACTTGGGAAATAATGCACAACACACACACTCACAAAAAAAAAATTCTGAGAATCTTCTTCCCGGTTAAATTTAAGTTACAGAGAACTTATGAAATTTGAACTTAATGTACTCTTGGATAATGGTTTCTTTCATGTTTTTATTGTAAAAATAGTGTAGAGGGCTTAGAGTAAGGTAATGAGTACATTTCCTTTTGAGCATTGTTACATTCTCTTTTGTTTTTCCTGTGGCATCCCTTCCATCCCCATCTACCCAAATCCCCCCTCCCCTCCCCAAGTTGTAAAGTTCATCTTCTACAAAGTGTCTTGTTCATCTCATTGTTACAATAGGCCATCCTGTATCTTTCTTTCATCATTTTGTTATTTCCCTTCCCCTCCCCACATTAGAAAAATGTATATACAAGATGCAAGATGAAAACAGGGGTTATACCATGGGGGAAGAACATAGAAGACAAACCAAAAATCACATAGTACATTTTAGATACATTAAAAACTAGAGCAAGTAAAATACAGTAATTTGTGTCCATATCTTGGGGTTCATTTCACTTAACATCATCTTATATGGCCATATGTACATGGATAATGTTTTTATAAGCCATTTAAATTCCCTATTTTGTCTTTGCTAAGTTGTCGCTGAAACACGTGTCACCTCATGTCCAAAGATGACTTTGTGCTATTTCAATGAAGCCAAAAAACATTCATTTTTAACTCGAGCAGCGCCATAGATTGTTACTGGAAATAAGTGGAAGGAACTGTTACTGCAAGTGGAAACTGATCCCAAGAGAGGAATTGAACATGGAGAAATGACAAAATTCAAGTTAATTTATGTGTTCCTTTTTACTGAACAAGGAAAGAATCCATGTCTTGAAGGAAACTGTCCCTGACTTGTTCGATTGTGTTATTTACTCATATAAAACATGTCTGTAAAATTATAGTTGAGAGTTTAACAAAAAACAATGTGCCATTTGAAGGCCAGCATAGGAAAAAAGGAAATAACTTAGTTTAAAAAGTTTTCTGCTGGGAAGGTGGCTCAGTGGTAGAACGCTTGCCTTGCATGCCTGAGGCCCTGGGTTGGATTCCTCAGCACCACATAAGCAAAAAAAGAAAAAAAACGGAAGTGGCGCTGTGGCTCAAGTGGTAGAGCACTAGCCTTGAGCTGAAGAGTTGAGGGACAGTGTCCAGGCCCAGAGTTCAGGCCCCACAACCGGACCAAAAAAAAAAAAGTGTTCAGCTGTAAAGAAATAAAGACATGGACGTTTTAAAGTGACTTATGCATGGATATTTCCTTCCTGAGATGATTTTCCTGTTGCAGGAGTCAGTTAACCATTCCTCTAGTCTGGGCCTGAGTTCTCCATCCCAATAAGGATTCCAAAAAGGCAGGATCCAGTGAGTATGATCAGCAAAATAAGTCTCTTCTCAAACCAATGCTTTAAGGATGGTCCCAAAGAAATATGTGCGTTTTTTTGCTTGTTTATTTGTTTGTTTGTTTGTTTAGTTTGTGCTTCTTCTGGGGTTTGAACTTAGATGCTGGACCATGTCCCTGAACAATTGTCTTCCTTGTCCAACTTTCCCCAAAGCTAGTAATCCATTGCTTGAGCCAAAACTCCACTTTTGGCTTTTTTTGTGTTTAATTACAGATAAGAATTTGAGAGACTCTCCTGTCTGGGTTTACTTTGAAATGAGAAAGTAAAAAAGCCAAGTGACATAAGATTTCTGTTTGAACCAAAAAATACTAGAAGAAGTTTATTATAAAGCTAATAATTGACAATTTTTAAAAGAAGAAAATATGTCCAGCAAAGAAACCATAACTTCAATAACTCAGCAAAAGTAGGTACACCAAATCATTTTGGAATTATTTTTTCTTCTTGGGAAGATAACTATTGACTTCGTAGTTCCTTTTGGGGAAACTTAAAGTCATATTTACATTTTTTTTGTTCGCCATGGGGCTTGAACTCTGATCCTGGGCCCTGTCCCTCAACTCTTCAGCTCCAGCTGAGCACTCTACCACTTTAGGTACAGCACCACTTCCAGGTTTCTGGTGATTAACAGAAGATAAGAGTCTCATGAACTTTCTGGACCAGGGAGTTATTCCTTCTCTTCAGTCACAACTGTTAATTAGCCTCTGAATTTTTGGTGCCATGACGGAGCAAAAAGATTTCAAATCTTACTTACACTACCTGTCTCATTGTGATTAGCACTGACCACTGAAATGCCTGGAAGCCTTCAATTTCCAGTATTAATCTTCACTTGATATCTAAGCACATTCCTTGCATTAATTGCCATGACCTATTGACAAAACATTTTTTTCAACACTGTATTCTAATATGGGTAAATTACATGAATTAAGGACTATTGTCAGGTATCAGTATGAAAGGAGCAATTATATTTTCCAAGTACGGCTTCTTTATTTTGCATTTACTAACTGTCTTTTTTGCAAGTCCTGGCACTTGAACTGAGGGCCAGGAAACTGTTCCTGAGGAGTTTTTTGTTTTGTTTTGTTTTGCTCAAGGCTAGCACTCTACCACGTGAGGCACAACACTACTTCCAGTGTTTCTTTTTCTGTTTATTTGGTACTGAGGAATTGATTCCAGAGATTCATGCATGCTAGGCAATAACTGTACCATGAAGCCACATTCCCAGAGACTTAATGACTTTCTTAAGATAGCATTAATTTTTCATTCCGTTACTATGTATTATAATTTAATCCAGGTGGTAGAAAAGGAAGTGGAAAACATTACTAAGTCCAATAAGGCTGACATTCCTGTCACATCACTAAGCAAGTACAGTGTTAAGACCTGCAGGACTCATAGGGCGGTTACATGTGACATTATTATGTAAAACACCATTAATAGTCATCTCCAACATCCGTAACATTCTGCTTCCACTTTCAAGGTCAAGAGCCAAATATCTAAGCCATTTTATTGATTGTTTCTCCTAGGAAGGAAGAATGAGGGTGTGGAAGGAGATGGTGGGAAAATATGTATATTGGCTTCCTGCCCACATTTTTTGGATTTTTAAAAAGTGCTACTGATGAACGCCCATTTACATCTAATTGACTATACTAACTGCACAAGATGCAGATAAATGAATGCATTTATTCTGGTGGATAGTCATATATATTAACAAAATCCATTTCTAAAAAAAAAAGTACTAGGTAAGAAAGTATAAATTATTGATTATAAAATGGTTTCTTTTCTTAGCAGAACAAAATGTAGTATTGAAATTTTTACTCCAGCTATCTATGAGATTTTATGCTGTCTCAGTATCAAAATGTTCTCTAATTCCTGTAACATCCAAGCATTAAAGAATGATTTGAACATCTGAGTAGTTTTAGAAACAAAGGTAGATAATAGCCTCCTTCTTGCAGAGACATGTGATAGAAAGTATGATTGACTGTATTATAGTTCTCATTTTTCCCTCTTTATCTCAAGTGTTGCATATTTTGGTATATTACTCTATATCCTGCATCAGCTCCCTGTAAGTGAGATTTAACTCTACTCTGCAATGTCGATTGGTCATGTGACTTACATTAGTTTACAAAAATGAACGAGAAGTGGCGACAGATTTCTATGCAATTCTCCCTGTCTAACAGCTGACAGCTGACTTGTTTTCTCTTAGCTATAAAAATAGCATATTTCCAGAGGGAATCTGCTTCCAACTTATATACTGGAAGAACATGGCATGTGAAATTGAGGCAAAATTCAAAAATAGCCACATACATATAACACAACAAGAATTAAGCTAATATTAGAATGTGATACTAAGATGTTAGTTTCTTACCATCCTTGTATGCCTTTATGATAGTTGACTGTATCACACCAGAATTTAACAAATACTAAACGAAAACTAAACAAATAGAAACTTTTCCTGTTTGATGATACTACATTTTTTATAAAGAAGCATTCTACATGAGATCACTTATGGGGTTATCTTTTTTATATGTGGGTTTAATCACTCTAGAGCACTGTATCTAATATCCACAATCATTATCCATACCTTGTGATTGAGATGAGGAAGAACAAACTATCTAGATTTCCTTTTATTTATTTATTTATTTTATTTGTGAACATACTGTACAGAGGGGTTACAATTACATGGGCAGGATAATGCGTACATTTCTTACCAAGCATTGCAGCCTCCTCCTTTGTTTAGCCTTCACATCCCTTCCCAGCCTCCCTCCTCCCCCCCAGTCCCAATCTTTCTCCCACCCCACCCCCCCACCCCCGCATCGACGTTGTAAAGCTCGTTTTGGACATGACAACTTGTACTTCTCATTGTTGCAACAGGTCCACCTGTATCCTTAAACGACTTGTTTTTCCCCATCTCCTCCACAAGTTATACTGACATCAAATACTTCCTGGATTTTTCCTTCTCTTTTCCTCTTTTCTTTTTCTAGTGTGAATTCTCATACTTTCTCCAAATTCTCCTATTAATAAAGGAAGAATGCCACATTGTGGATACCAAGCAAAAGGCTTCAAATCAAGAATTTCATTCTTGGGAGAATTCCGGGAAAATGGCGGAGGAGAAGCTGGAGGCAAAACAAGCTCTTGCATAGAAAGCAGTTTTAGAGTTCCAGTGAACAGTCCTAAGCCAGAGAATCACACCAAGTGTGCAATCACAGAACAGAGAGATAGGCCAGAGAGGGAAAATCCAGGCAAGGAGACAGACCTGAGCGGCAGCGGCTGTACTGATATACCTCAAACAGAGAGAGTCCGGGACGAAAGAGCCAGATGCGGCAGTCAAGCAGATTCTACTCAACACCAGCAAGAACCAACAAGGAGCGGACATCTTCATACTACAGTTCGCAGACCAGAGATGACCCAAGAACCAAGACTCGGCTTGAGTAGAAGCCTGACGTCCTCACTCCTTCTCAGGGAGCAGAGAAGGGAAGGCCACCCCTCCCTCCCCCAGTACCAGAGATCTCCAGCTTGGATACGAACAAAGCTCGGTGGAGCTGCTAGCTCAAACTCAGGCCTTGGAATAAAACTAGGGTCATTTAGCAAGTTACAAGAACTTAATGGCTTGACCTGCCAGACTCAGCTCCACCCAGGGAAAAGTCACCCAGTTCGGGCGTCAGCACTAGGAGTGACTTTCTTCATCAGGTAATCAGAGGCAGAGGCTGCCCCTCCCTTTAGCAGCCTCAACAATCAACTGAAATTCAGTAAACAGAAAACCTGAGAGTGGCTCCAGGCTGGGCACTGTGAGTTTCTTACAAACTAGCCCCCGGGAAAAGCTACTGTTTGCTGAAAGGCCTCAAATCTACCCAGAACCTAGCCTCATCACAGCATCTCCAAACTTGAGGAAAAAGCCATCTCCCTCTTTTGTGATACTCAAAGCACACCCGCTTCCCATTGAACTATCTTGGGAGGAGGATCGAAAAATCCTGGGTAAAGCAGAGCA
Source organism: Dipodomys merriami (assembly GCF_024711535.1). Lineage (NCBI taxonomy): Eukaryota > Metazoa > Chordata > Mammalia > Rodentia > Heteromyidae > Dipodomys > Dipodomys merriami. The sequence goes on along the minus strand of NW_027206352.1, from coordinate 18,630 downwards.
TTTTTCTGCCTGTCCAAACAAACTGACTTAAGATACCAACCAAGCCACAGGACCACAAGCAGACCAGAGACTTCAACCAGAGGCTGATTACAGACACAAGGGAGATGCAGGATTTTTCCCAACCGTCCCCAAAAAATCAAAACACTCTTTATTTCCTCTTCTTATTTTTTTATTCCTTTTACAAAAAAAAAAACTTTCTTTTCTAAAAATTTTTTAAATTTTTAATTTTTACCTTTTTTTTGAAAAAAATTGTTTTCTAGTAACTTTTTTACCCCTTATAATATTTATTTTAGGGATACATGCTTGTGTGCATTTTTCTTTTTTTTTTTTCTCTTTTAAAAAAAATTTTTCTTTTTGTTTTTTGCTTAGCTCGACTGAATTCTGATCTTTTTTTCTTTCTTTGTTATCGTTCTCACCTTTTCCTCTCTTTTCTGCTTCTTTATGGGACTTAATTGTTGTTCTGCACATTCTCAGATAAACCCATAGTTGATTATTAGACCCTATCCCCCATTGTGTACACACTTAATCCACAAATTTATTACTCAATTCAAAACTTCTGAGACTTAAATTCCTTAATAGCAGTATTACCTCTTTATACCTATATATTATTTTAAGTATTTTTATTTTTAAGTTTTTCACATCTCCTTTATATCCCTCTCCTTCTCTCATTATATTCACGTTCTTTGAATAGATTTTTCTTGAATCTGCATATGATTTATTTTTATTTTTCTATTTTTTCTGGTGTCTTTTTTTCGCTTTCTCTTTCTTCTTGTTTTCTCTCTCTCTACTTTCATCCTATCTAACCTATTTCCTGCTTTGAGACTAGGACTAAGTTAAGTTATCTCTCCCGGTACCTGCCCACATCACTTTATTCCTATTTTTTACCAACATTTCTCCCTAACTCTAATAATTTCTGGTTTACCAAATTCTTCTTTGTGGTTCGTAGCCCACTAATATATAGTTGTTTGATGTTGAATAGAGGTATCTATTGAACTAGTTTGTATCTGCAGACTATTGACTGTGCAAATTCAGACTTGGGTTGATGCTTGCCTTAAGTTAGTGTTCTAGCACAAAACTGGTGTTACTTTCATCCCAAATGGGGAGAGTAAGCCGGAAAGTCACAAGAAAAATGGCAAGTCAGGGTAACTCCAATCCGACTCATGATTATCAGGGGACAGAACACATAATGAATAATCCAGAGGAGAGTTCTAAAATAGGTCTACAAACACTGCTGACAAACATGATAAATGAAAATATTGAAAATATACAAAGAACTCTGTATGAGCGTGATAGGGAGAGAGAGGAGGCAATCAAAAGGTTTATACAGGAATATCATGAGCGTGAGGAAGCTACTCAATAACTGATACAGGATTTGCTTGAGCACCTTGAGAATACTGAAAGAGAAAGGCAGGAATGGCATGAACAGGCTGAGAACACTCAAAGAGAACTAGGGAAGCTAAGCAAAGAGCAATACAGGAACTGAGAGAGCATGATGAGAATACACAAAGATCACTAAAGGCATTCATGGCATCCATTAAAAAAGAGCTGAAGGAAGTCAGGGAAACCACAAAGGAATCCTGAATGGAACCCAAAAGAAGGAATGGGAGTCCAATGAAATCATAACCAATAAACTAAGTGATTTGAGAATAAACATTGAACACCAAATTAAGGAAGTAAAGAAGTCCATACAAGATCCATACAAGATTACAGAGAAATAATATACAACCATCCAAGACAAGTCCAAGAAATATGATAGATCTATCCAACACTTGGAAGACACCATTAGAAGGCCTAATCTAAGGATAATGGGTGTACAGGAGCACCTAGAAACAGAAGTTAATGGTCTAGGAAATTTGTTTAACAGGATCCTAGCAGAGAACTTCCCAAACATGAAAAAAGATAGACCGATTCAGATACAAGAAGCTTTTAGAACTCCAAATAGACCAGATCCGAATAGGACATCCCACCATCACATTATAATCCACACAGGATCAACTCAGACCAAGGAAAAGATCCTTAAAGCTGTCAAGGAGGAAAGATTAATGACCTATAAAGGGAAACCAATTATAATCACCTCAGATTTCTCAGCAGAGACAATCAAAGCAAGAAGAGCCTGGAATGATGTATGCTAAGCCCTAAAAAAAAAAAAGAAAAAACAAAAAAAAAAACAACAAAAAAAAACTACTATCAACAAAGAATACTGTACCCATCTAAACTCTCCTTCATAACTGAAGGCCAAATAAAAACCTTCCATAGCAAAGAGAAATTGAAACAATACATCGCCACCAAAATAGCCCAAGATGTCCTACACATAGAAAACCAACAAGATCACAATAAAGGCCAAGAAACTGCACCTAACTGAGAATCCAAGAACCATAGGAAGGACCCAGTGTTCACAACCCTCAAGAAGGCAGATAACATGGTAGGAACTCCCAAATACCTCTCAGACCTATCTCTTAACATACACAAACTTAACTCTCCAATTAAGCGACATAGACTATCTAGTTGGATTAAAAAACAAGATCCTTCTATCTGCTGGTTCAGCAGTCACATCTTGCCTGTAAAAACATGCACATTTTCAATGTTAAAGGCTGGAACAAAATCTACCAAGCAAACGGCCCCCATAAACAGGCAGGAGTTGCAATACTAATATCAGATAAAATAGACTTCAAGTTAAAATTCGTGAGAAGAGATAAAGAAGGTCGCTACATACTAATTAAGGGATCTCTCCTTCAGGAGGATATTAAAATTCTAAATATCTATTCGCCAAACAATGGAACACCCAAATTTATCCAAGAAACAATACTTTCCCTCACATCCCACATAGATCCCAAGACATTAATTGTTGGGGATTTTAACACACCACTCTCCCCAACAGATAGATCAACTCAGCAAAAACTCAACAGAGAAACTGCAGATCAAAACAGCTGCATAGATCAACTAGCTTTAACAGACATCTACCGAATATTTCACCCAGCAGCATCAAAGTACACGTTCTTCTCAGCAGCACATGGAACATTTTCTAAAATAGACCACATTTTAGGCCACAAAGCAAACTTGTCCAAATTCAGAAACATTGAAGTTATACCTTGCATTCTCTCTGACCACGAGGGAATAAAATTAGAACTCAACACCAAAAGCCTCCAAAGAATGTAAAGTAACACATGGAGGCTGAACAACACACTGCTGAATCACCAGTGGGTCATGGAAGAGATTAGAAAGAAAATTCAAATGTTCATGCTATTCAACAAAAATGAGCACACAAATTACCAGCTCCTCTGGGACAGAGCAAAGGCAGTACTCAGAGGCAAGTTTATACCTCTGAGATCCTACATCAACAAATTGGAGAGATCTGAAACCAACAAATTAATGTGACATCTGAACCTCTTTGAAAAAGAGCAGCAAGATAAACCCCAATCCAGTAGATGGAAAGAAATAATTAAAATTAAATCAGAATTAAATGAATTAGATTCCAAAAAAACTATAGAAAGAATCAACAAAACAAAGTGTTGGTTCTTCGAAAAAATTAACAAAATTGACAGACCCTTAGCAAACCTTATCAGAAAAAGAAGAGAATACACACAAATTAATAAACTCAGAGATGAGAATGGAATCATCACCACGCAAACAACCAAGATTCAGAACATTACAAGGGAATACTTCTCAAAACTTTATGCTTAAAAGTTTGAGAACTTGACAGAAATGGACCTTTTCCTAGCAAATATTGACATGCCAAAACTAAACCAAGATGAGTTAAACCAGCATAACAGGCCTATATCATGCATTGAAATAGAAACAGCAGTAAGAGACCTCTAAGCTAAGAAAAGTCCAGGACCAGATGCTTTTACAGCGGAATTCTACAAGGCCTTCTAAACAGAAGTCACACCAATATTCCTCTAACTTTTCAATGAAATTGAAAGAGAAAGTTCACTACCGAACATATTCTATGAAGCCATCATAATCTTCATCCCAAAACCAGCCAGGGATTCATCAAAGAAAGAGAACTATAGACCCATCTCTTTAATGAACATTGATGCAAAACTTCTCAACAAAATTTTGGCCAAACGACTTCAACAATTCATCCAAAAAATCATACACCATGATCAAACAAGATTCATTTCAGTGATGCGAATCTGGTTCAATATACGCAAATCAATTAATATTGTTCATCACATCAACAGGAGCAAGAATAAGAAACACATGATGATGATCTCAATAGATGCAGAAAAAGCATTTGACAAAATCCAACATCCCTTTATGATTAAGGTTTTGGAAAAATTAGGAATCCATGGAACATTCCTCAATTCAATAAAGGCTGTATATGACAAACCTACAGCCAGCATTATACTCAATGGTGAAAAACTAAAGCCATTTCACCTTACCTCAGGTACAAGACAAGGATGTCCACTCACTCCACTTCTCTTCAGTCTAGTATTAGAATGCCCTGCTACAGCAATAAGACAAGATGCAAACATAAAAGTGATCCTAATAGGGAAAGAAGAAATAAAACTCTCCCTCTTTGCAGATGACATGATCCTGTATTTAAAGAATCCCATAGACTCCACTCCCAAATTACTCAAGCTGATTCAAAAATTTGGCAAAGTAGCAGGGTATAATATTACCCCTCAAAAATCAATGGCTTTTCTCTATGCCAACAATGAGAAAAGTGTCGCTGAAATTAGGAAAGCAACTCCATTTGTAATAGCCGCACAAAAAATTAAATACCTAGGAATTAACCAAAGAATTGAAAGACCTCTATAATGAAAACTTTAAAATCTTGAAACAGGAAATCAGCACAGAACTTAGAAAATGGCAAAACCTGCCAATGCTCCTGGATTGGCAAGATTAACATCGTGAAAATGGCAATACTTCCTAAGTCCATCTACAAATTCAATGCAATACCTATCAAAATACCAACCTCATTCTTCACTGAAATAGAAGATGCAATCCAAAAATTCATATGGAACAATAAAAGACCCCGAATAGCAAAAATGCTCCTCAACGGAGAGAACACTGCTGGAGGAATATTAATACCAAATTTCAAACTCTAGTATAAAGTCATTGTAATCAAATCCGCTTAGTTCTGGCATAAGGACAAACCTCAGGACCAATGGAATTGAATTGAAAACCCAGAAATGAACCTACAGGCATATAGCCAAATAATCTTCGATATGGGATCTAAAATAATAGAATGGAAGAAAGACAGCCTTTTCAGTAAATGGTGCTTTCAAATTTGGTTAACTACTTGTAGAAAACTAAAGCTAGATCCTTATATATCACCCTGCACCAGAATCAACTCCAAATTGATCAAAGACCTCAGAGTCAAAGCAGACACTCTGAAAACATTACAGGATGGAATAGGAGAAACCCTAGGCTTCGTCGGCTCAGGCCGAAATTTTCTTAATAGAGACCCAGAAACCCAACAAAGCAAAGAAAGGTTGGACAAATGGGATTGCATGAAGTTGCAGAGCTTCTACATGGCAAAGGACATAGCTAGCAAGATCGATAGAAAGCCCACAGATTGGGAAAAGATCCTCACTAGTCATACAACGGACAAGGGTCTCATATCTAAAATATACTTGGAGCTCAAAAAATTAAACCCCTCAACAACAAATCCTCAAAGAAACAACTGCCCAATAAATAAGTGGGCTAGGACTTTCTTGCCCTGCCTGGTTTTGAACTGTGATCCTCAGATCTCAGCTTTCTGAGTAGCTAGGATTACAGGTGGGCTCTTTCATTAAAATTTTTTTTTTTTGAGTTCCGGGAAGATGGCGGAGGAGAAGCTGGAATCTGAACAAGCACTCGCATAGAAAGTAGTTTTAGAATTCCAGTGAAGAGTCCTAAGCCAGAGAATCACACCAAGTGTGCCATCACAGGACAGAGAGTTAGACAAGAGAGGGGAAGCCAAGGAGAGTTATACAAGAGAGGGGAAGCCATCAGCTGCTGCTCCGGCGGCGGGGTCGCGGCAGCGACCACCGCCGCGGAGTCATACCTGAGACACAGAGAGTCGGGGACGAAGGAGCCAGACGCAGCGGACGAGCGGATTCTACTCAACACCAACAAGAACCGACAAGGAGCGAACATCTTCATCCTGCTGTTTGCAGACCAGAGACGACTCAGGATCCAAGACTCGGCGTGAGTACAAGCCCGACATCCTCACTCCTCAGGGAGCAGAGGAGGGAAGGCCACCCCTCCCCCCCCAGCACCGGTGATCTCCATCTTGGATACCGACAAAGCTCGGAGGAGCTGCTAGCTCCAGCTCAGGCCTTGGAATAAAATGAGTCATTTAGCAGGTCACAAGAACTTAACGGCGAAGTGACCTGCCAGACTCAGCTCCATCCAGGGAAAAGTCACCCAGCTCAGGCGCCAGCCATCGGAGTGCCTTGCCTCACTGGGTAACCAGACCCAGAGGCAGCCCCTCCCTCTAGCAGCCACCACAATCAATTGAAAAACAGAAACCCTGAGAATGGCTCCAGGCTGGGCGCTGTGAGCTTTATCACAAAATAGCCCCAGGGAAAAGCTACTGTTTGTTGAAAGGCCTCAACTGTACCCAGAACCTAGCCTCATCACCACATCCCCCTCTTTTGTGACTCTCAAAGCAGACCACCCTCCCAGAAAACTAACCTGGGAGGGGGATCTCAAAATCTTGGGTAAAGTAGAGCATTTTTCTGCCTCTTCCAACCAACCGACTTAAGAAACCAATCAAGCCACAGGACCTCAAGCTGACCAGAGACTCCAACAAGAGACTGGTTGCAGACAAAAGGGAGATACAGGATTCTTCCCACTCCTCCCCCCCAAAAAAAAAAAATCAAAAGACTTTTTTTTCTTTCTTCTTCTTCTTCTTCTTCTTTTCTTTTTTTTTGCTTGTTTTTTGTTTTTTGTTACCATATATATATATATATATATATATATATATATATATATAATTTTTTTCCCTTCTAAAACTTTTATTAATCTTTCATTTTTGCCTCTTCTGAAAAAATAATTGTTTTCCAGTAACTTTTTTTTTTCTCATCTTATAATTTTTATTTTAGGAATACGTGAATGAGAGTTTTCCTTTCTTTTCTTGTCTTCTTTCTCTTTTTCTTTCTTTCTTAATTATCTTTTTGTTTTTTATCCAGCTCTACTGAACTTCTGATCTTTTCTTCTCCCTTTCCCATCCTTAAAGATTTTCACATCTCCTCTATGTCCCTCCCCTTCTCTGAACATATTCACATTCCTCTCTAAATAGATGGTCTTTTAACCTCTATAATAACATTAATTTTTACATTTCTATTCTTTTTCTGGTCTCTCTTTATTCCCCTTTCCGTCTCTTCTTTTTCTCTCTCTCTCTCTACTTGCATCCTACCCAACCCATTTCCTGCACTGTGATTAGGACATAGTTAACTCTCACTGTGCCTCCCCACACCAATCTATTCCCATTTTTTACCCACATCTCTCCCTAATCCTAATAATTTCTGGTTTTCCAAATTCTTTTCTGCGGTTCGAAGTCCTTTAATATAGTCGTTTGATGTTGAATAGATGTATCTGTTGAACTAGATTGTATCTGTAGACTATTGACGGTACAAATGCAAACTTTGGTTGATGGTTGCCTTAAGATAGTGTTCTAGCACAAAACTGGTGCAATCTTTATCTCAAATGGGCCTAGTAAGCCGGAAAAACACAAGAAAAATGGCAAATTCGGGTATCTCAATTCCCAACCTTGATAATCAGGGATTAGAACAGATAAAGAATAATCCAGAGGAGAGTTCCCAAATAGCTCTACAAACACTAATAGCAAACATGATAAATGAGAAGTTTGACAATGTACAAAGGACTCTGTATGAGCGTGATAGGGAGAGAGAGGAGGCATCCCAGAAGTTTATACAGGAATATCATAAGCGTGAGGAAGCTTCTCAAAAACTGATACAGGATTTGCGTGAACAACTTGAGAATACTCAAAGAGAAAGAGAGGAATGGAGTGAGCAGGCAGAGAACACTCAAAGAGAACTGCAGGAATCCCACAGAAGGGAGGAAACTAATCAAAGAGTAATTCACGAATTAAGAGACCAGGTAGAGAATACACAAAGATCACTAAAGGCATTCATGGAATCCATTAACAAAGAGCTGAAGGAAGTCAGGGAGACCACAAAGGGAATGCTGAATGGAACCCAACAGAAGGAATGGGAGTCCAAAGAAACCATAACCAAATCAACTAAGTGATTTGAGAACAAACACTGAACACCAAATTAAGGAAGTAAAGAAATTCATACAAGACCTAAAACAGAGCTTCAACAAAGAACTTGAAGCCATCAAAGCTGACCAATTAGAAGGAAAAGAGATAAAAAACAAAGTAGAGAGTCTTGACAGCAGGTTAGACCATGCAGAAGATCGAATCTCAGGGATTGAAGACAGCCTAGATATTATAGAGAAAGAACATTCAACCATCCAAGACAAGTCCAAGAAATATGATAGGTCTATCCAACACCTGGAAGACACCATCAGAAGGACCAATCTAAGGATAATGGGTGTAGAGGAGCACCTAGAAACAGAAGTTAATGGTCTAGGAAATTTGTTTAACAGGCTCCTAGCAGAGAACTCCCCAAACATACAAAAAGATAGGCCTTTTCAGATACAAGAAGCTTTTAGAACCCCAAACAGATCAGACCAGAATAGGACATCCCACTGTCACATTATAATCCACACAGGATCAACCCAGACCAAGGAAAATATCCTTAAAGCTGTCAAGGAGAAAAGGTTAATCACCTATAAAGGGAAACCAATTAGAATTACCTCAGATTTCTCAGTAGAGACAATCAAAGCAAGAAGAGCCTGGAATGACGTATGCCATGCCCTAAAAACAAACAACTATCAACCAAGAATACTGTACCCAGCTAAACTCTCCTTCATAACTGAAGGCCAAATAAAAACCTTCCATAGCAAAGAAAAATTGAAACAATACATCTCCACCAAACCAGCCCTACAAAACATTCTTAAAGATGTCCTACACATAGAAAACCAACAAGAACGCAACAAAGGCCAAGAAACTGCACTCAAACTGAGAATCCAAGAACCTTAGGAAGAACCCAGTTTTCACAGCCCCCAAGAAGGTGGATAACATGGCAGGAACTCCCAAATACCTCTCAGTCCTATCTCCTAACGTTAACGGACTGAACTCTCCAATTAAGCGACATAGACTGCCTAATTGGATTAAAAAACAAGACCCTTCTATCTGCTGCCTGCAGGAGTCACATCTTGCCCGTAAAAACAAACATATTTTCAAGGTTAAAGGCTGCAACAAAATCTACCAAGCAAACGGCCCTTATAAACAGGCGGGAGTTGCAATCCTAATATCAGATAAAATAGACTTCAAATTAAAATTCGTGAGAAGAGATAAAGAAGGTCGCTACATACTAATTAAAGGATCTCTCCTTCAGGAGGATATTACAATTCTAAATATCTATTCGCCAAACCATGGAGCACCCAAATTTATCCAAGAAACACTACTTTCCCTCAAATCCCATATAGATCCAAAGACATTAATTGTTGGGGATTTTAACACACCACTCTCCCCACTAGATAGATCAACTCGGCAAAAACTCAACAGAGAAACCGCAGATCTAAACAGCTGCATAGATCAACTAGACTTAACAGACATATACCGAACATTTCACCCAGCAGCATCAGAATACACGTTCTTCTCAGCAGCACATGGAACGTTTTCTAAAATAGATCACATTTTAGGCCACAAAGCAAACTTGTCTAAATTCAGAAACATTGAAGTTATACCTTGCATTCTCTCTGAGCACAAGGGAATAAAATTAGAACTCAACACCAAAAGCCACCAAAGAAAGTCCGGTATCACATGGAGGCTGAACAACACACTGCTGAACCATGAGTGGGTCATGGAAGATATTAGAAAGGAAATTCAAATGTTCATGCTATTCAACAAAAATGAACACACAAATTACCAGCTCCTCTGGGACACAGCAAAGGCAGTACTCAGAGGCAAGTTTATAGCTCTGAGCTCCTACATCAACAAATTGGATAGATCGGAAACTAGCAATTTAATGACACATCTAAACCTCTTTGAAAAAGAGCAGCAAGATAAACCCCAATCCAGTAGACGGAAAGAAATAATCAAAATTAAATCAGAATTAAATGAATTAGAATCCAAAAAAACTATAGAAAGAATCAACAAAACAAAGAGTTGGTTCTTCGAAAAAATTAACAAAATTGACAGATCCTTAGCAAACCTTATCAGAAAAAGGAGAGAACACACCCAAATTAATAAACTCAGAGATGAGAATGGAAACATCACCACGGAAACAACCAAGATTCAGAACATTATAAGGGAATACTTCTCAAAACTTTATGCTAATAAGTTTGAGAACTTGACAGAAATGGACCTTTTCCTAGTAAATATTGACATGCCAAAACTAAACCAAGATGAGTTAAACCAGCTTAACAGGCCCATATCAAGCATTGAAATAGAAACAGCAATAAGAGACCTCCCAGCTAAGAAAAGTCCAGGACCAGATGGTTTTACAGCGGAAATTTACAAGGCCTTCAGAGCAGAGCTCACACCAATACTCCTCCAACTCTTCAATGAAATTGAAAGAGATAGCTCACTACCGAACATATTCTATGAAGCCATCATAACCCTCATCCCAAAACCAGGCAGGGACTCATCAAAGAAAGAGAACTATAGACTCATTTCTTTGATGAACATTGATACAAAACTTCTCAACAAAATTTTGGCCAAACGACTTCAACAATTCATCCAAAAAATCATACACCATGATCAAACAGGATTCATTTCAGGGATGCAAAGCTGGTTCAATATATGCAAATCAATTAATATTATTCATCACATCAACAGGAGCAAGAATAAGAACCACATGGTTATCTCAATAGATGCAGAAAAAGCATTTGACAAGATCCAACACCCCTTTATGATGAAGGTTCTGGAAAAATTAGGAATCCATGGAACATTCCTCAATACAATAAAGGCTGTATATGACAAACCTACAGCCAGCATTATACTCAATGGTGAAAAACTAAAGCCATTTCCTCTTAACTCAGGAACAAGACAAGGATGCCCACTCTCTCCACTTCTCTTCAATCTAGTATTAGAATGCCTAGCTACAGCAATAAGACAAGATGCAGACATAAAGGGGATCCAAATAGGGAAAGAAGAAATAAAACTCTCCCTCTTTGCAGATGACATGATCTTGTATTTAAAGAATCCCATAGACTCCACTCCCAAATTACTCAAGCTGATTCAAAACTTTGGCAAAGTAGCAGGTTATAAAATTAACCCCCAAAATTCAATGGCTTTTCTATATGCCAACAATGAGAAAAGTGTGGCTGAAATTAGGAAAGCAACTCCATTTGTAATAGCCCCACAAAAAATAAAATACCTAGGAATTAACTTAACCAAAGAAGTGAAGGACCTCTATGATGAAAACTTTAAAATCTTGAAAAAGGAAATCAACACAGAACTTAAAAAATGGCAAAACCTCCCATGCTCCTGGATTGACAAGATTAACATCGTGAAAATGGCAATACTTCCCAAGGCTATCTACAAATTCAACGCGATATCTATCAAAATTCCACCCTCATTCTTCAAGGAATTAGAGGAGGCAATCCAAAAATTCATATGGAACAATAAAAGACCCCGAATAGCAAAAACGCTCCTCAACGGAAAGAACACTGCTGGAGGAATATCAACACCAAATTTCAAACTCTACTATAAAGCCATAGTAATCAATACAGCTTGGTATTGGCATAAGAACAGACCTCAGGACCAATGGAATAGAATTGAAAACCCAGAAATGAACCTACAGACCTATAGCCATCTAATCTTCGATAAGGAATCTAAAACAATAGAATGGAAGAAAGACAGCCTCTTCAGTAAATGGTGCTGGCAAAATTGGTTAACTACATGTAGAAAACTAAAGCTAGATCCTTATATATCACCCTGCACCAGAATCAACTCCAAATGGATCAAAGACCTTGAACTCAAAGCAGACACTCTGAAAACATTACAGGATGGAATAGGAGAAACCCTAGGTCTCCTTGGCTCAGGTCGAAATTTTCTGAATAGAGACCCGGAAGCACAACAAATCAAAGAAAGGTTGGACAAATGGGATTGCATAAGATTGCAGAGCTTCTGCAGGGCAAATGACATAGCTGGCAAGATCAATAGAAAGCCCACCGATTGGGAGAAGATCTTTACTAGCCATACAACGGACAAGGGTCTCATATCTAAAATATACTTGGAACTAAAAAAATTAAACCACCCAACAACAAAGCCTCAAAGAAACAACTACCCAATAAATAAGTGGGCGAAAGACTTAAAGAGAAGCTTCTCTGAAGAAGAAAGAAGGATGGCCAATAGACACATGAAGAAATGTTCAACATCCCTAGCCATAAAAGAAATGCAAATCAAAACAACATTGAGATATCACCTCACTCTAGTTAGAACAGCAAAAATCAAGAACTCTAACAACAACAGATGCTGGAGGGGATGTGGACAGAAAGGAACCGTACTTCATTGTTGGTGGGAATGTAAACTTGTTCAACCACTTTGGAAAGCAGTATGGAGGTTCCTCAAAAGACTTCACATAGATCTCCCGTATGATCCAGCAATCCCACTTTTGGGCATTTACCCAAATGTTTACAAACAAGACCACACTAAAGCTACCAGCACAACTATGTTTATTGCAGCATTATTTACCATAGCTAAGACATGGAACCAACCCAGATGCCCCTCAGTAGATGAATGGATCAAGAAAATGTGGTATATATACACAATGGAATTCTATGCCTCCATCAGGAAGAATGACATTTCCCCATTTGTTAGGAAATGGAAAGGTTTGGAAAAAATTATATTAAGTGAAGTAAGCCAGGCCCAAAGAAGCATAGGTCCCATGGTTTCCCTTATTTGCAATATCTAGTATAGGTATGAGTCAAGCGGAAAAGGTCAGATAATGTGATGTTAGGAAAATGAACCCTTAAATATGTATTTTAATGTTTTCGTTTCTTTCATGCATGTGTTTCTAACGCATTTATAAGATTATTTCTTTGTTGCTTTGTATGTCCCTCCCCCACAGTGTAACCCCCGCTTTCACTATATTTGATGTCAGTATAACATGTGGAGGAGATGGGGACAAACAAGTCGTTTAAGGATTCAGGTGGACCTGTTGCAACAATGAGAAGTACAAAATGTCATGTCAAAACCAGCTTTACAATGTCGGTGTGGGGGGGAGGGGGGTATAATTGGGTGGAGGGAGGGGGGTAAAATTGGGTGGGGGGAGAGGGGAGGCGGGGAAGGGAAGTGAAGGGTAAACAAAGGAGGAGGCTGCAATGCTTGGTAAGAAATGTATGCATTATCCTGCCCATGTAATTGTAGCCCCTCTGTACAGTATGTTCTCAAATAAAATAAAATACAATTAAAAAAAATAAATAAGTGGGCTAAAGGCTTGAAGAGGAACTTCTCTGAAGAAGAAAGAAGGATGTCCAACAGACACATGAAGAAATGCTCAGCCTCCCTAGCCATAAAAGAAATGTAAATCAAAACAACATTGAGATACCACCTCCCACCAGCTAGAATGGCTATAATCAAGAACTCTAACAACAACAGATGCTGGAGGGGATGTGGACAGAAGGGAACCTTACTTCAATGTTGGTGGGAGTGTAAACTTGTTCAACCACTTTGGAAAGCAGTATGGAGATTCCTCAAAAGTCTTCACATAGAGCTCCCCTATGACCCAGCAATCCCACTTTTGGGCATTTACCCAAATGTTTACCAACAAGACCACACTAAAGCTACTAAAACAACTACGTTTATTGCAGCATTATTTACCATAGCTAAGATCTGGAACCAACCCAGATGCCCCTCCATAGATGAATGAATCAAGAAAATGTGGTTTATATACACAATGGAATCCTATGCCTCCTTCAGAAAGAATGACATTTTCCTATTTGTTAGGAAATGGAAAGGCTTGGAAAAAATTATATTAAGTGAAGTAAGCCACGCCCAAAGAAACAAAGGTCCTATGGTTTCCCTTTTTTGCAATATCTAGTATATGTATGAGTCAAGCAGGAATGGTCAGATAACATAAGGTTAGGAAAATGAACCCTTAGATAAGTATTTAAATGTTTTTTTTCTTTCATGCATTTGTTTCTAACTCATTTATAAGATTATTTCTTTGTTGCTTTGTATGTCCCTCCCCAACTCTACAACCCCTGCTTTCATTATATTTGATGTCAATATAATTTGTGGAGGGGATGGGGAAAAACAAGTCGGTTAATGATACAGGTGGACCCGATGCAACTATGAGAAGTACAAGTTGTCACATCAAAAGGAAGTTTACAACTTTGGTGCGGGGGGGGGTAGGGGGGATTGGGTGGGGGGGCGGTGGGAGGCTGGGAAGGGATGTGAAGGGTAAACAAAGGAGGAGCCTGCAATGCTTGATAAAAAATGTACTCATTATCTTGCCCATGTAATTGTAACCCCTCTGTACAATATGTTCACAAAAAATAAAAAAAGACAAAAAAATAAAAAAAAAATACAAAAAAAAGATTTTCATTTTTTTCAGAAATAGGTGAAGTAAATCCGAGTGCCTCGAGGAAGAATACAAACATGATTTTTTCTCCTGTCTCGCTTCTACCATAGTGTCGAACATGACTTTAAATATGTAATAAAATATTTGCTTTAGCTATTTTTTTTAAAAAATAGTTTTTTTAATAAAGAGTAATTGTTAAATATTTTTATAAAAATATTTACATCATAATTTGTTGTTTGCTTTTGCCAGGAATGAAATAGGACTGCATTATCATTGGGTGAGTTGAGAGGCAAAATTTTATCAGAATCTAAATATAATAAAAGTAGATGATTTAAAAATAAATACCTTGTAGGTACTTTTTTAACATGTCATACCCACAGAGACACTTTTTTCTTCTTTTCCTCTCCACACTGATTCAATTTCAATAACCAATTCATGTAATTCAAATAGCTGTTTCAGAAATAGTTTAGACAAAAAAGTTAGAAAAAGAAAAGCAGTATTGGGTGGTGCATTCTTTATAAATAGCAGTCAAATAAGTATTAACCATAATTTCAAAGTAGTAGCAGTTAAATGCTCTTGAAAAGAGAAGATTTTAAGCAGAATGAATAAAAAAAAATGATAGTGCCAGAACTGCTTCAGGAGGTGGTCTCTGGGATTTAGGGTTTATAGTATATGACAATGTTTTAACCAGGATTTCTTGATTTCAGGGAGTAATTGTTTTACTTATATTTTATTGAAATATGTTATTCAAATTTAATGAAAGGACAAGTTTATAGTAGAAATAACGCTACACACTCATCGTGGTATGCATTATATATTATATACATATATATATAATTTTACAAACATATATATATATATCTGCATACATATGTTTATTTTTAATTTTTATCCATGGGGCTTGAAATCTGGACCTGTACACTGTCCCTCAGCTCTTCAGCTCAAGATTAGTCCTCTACCACTTGAGCCACAGCCAGTTTTCTTTTGGCTCATTGGGGATAAGAGTCTCATGGACTTTCCTGCCTAAGCTTGCTTTGAACCATGATTCTGAGCTCTCAGAATCCTTAGTTGCTGGTGTTGCAAGCATGAGCCACTAGCACCTAGCTACATAATTATTTTTTACATATTTATGAAATATTAAGTGGTAATCCTATTCATTTATATGTTGTGTAATGATCAAGCTACATCATATCCATTAATTTCTGCATGTAATATTTCTTTTTAGTTAGAATGCTCAAAAACTTATCTTCTGGCTATGATGAAATATATATATTCTTAACTGTAATCACCTTGCTTCTTGTGGTATACAATTAATATATTTACTTTTAGTCATAGAAGTCTGCTAATTAAGTTATATAAAACATAAATTGTAAAGTGAAAGAAATTAATGGTTCCATTACTTTTTTTAAGAAGACAATTATACCTTTTGTTTTCAGTTATATTTCTTTGGGAATGTGTACTATACATTGATTCAACTGTAAAAATTGATAGCAATTACATTATAACAAGTTGATAGAAACTTGTATTTGAAAATTGCACACAACACAAATGTACTTCCACTTTATTACATAATTAAAATAACAATAAAGCAAAGATTGGTGTTAGCGATTCAAGTGTAGAATCCTAGAAACCCAGGAGGCTTGGACTTGAATATTTTAGTTCTGTCAGTCCAAACAACAAAATGTGAAAACTTATCTCCAA
Organism: Dipodomys merriami; assembly: GCF_024711535.1. Classification (NCBI taxonomy): domain Eukaryota; kingdom Metazoa; phylum Chordata; class Mammalia; order Rodentia; family Heteromyidae; genus Dipodomys; species Dipodomys merriami. The sequence goes on along the minus strand of NW_027206352.1, from coordinate 2,377 downwards.
TTATCCAGCAAGAAGCAGAAGGTGAGAATGTAGCTCAAGGAATACAGTGTCATCAGCCATGAGCAAAAAATACAAGTTAGACCATTAACTTCAAGTTCAATCCATAAAAATGGCATATACACACAAAACAACAACACAAAGGTATTATGAACAACAATAATGAAGACAAAATAGTAGAAAAGATCATGAGAAATGTCTAAACATCTGGAAGACAGAAATCATTTGACAGAAATTTGATTCATGAGAAGGAAAGGTCGCAGGCTCATTTGTACAATCTCATTGTAGGCATTTGTGTTGAAACTTGGCTATTGGGTAACATGTGAAAGAGTAGATTGGATTACCTGACATAGGAGACATTGCCTGTAACTATGCACCATCCCAGTCTTCAAAATCTAAACTCGTGCGTGTTAATTTAAATGAAAGCTCATGTTAGAGACTGTTTGGACCACACAGACTGGGGTCCTTATTTTGAGGCTTCAGACCAGTGCTTTTGTTTATAACCGCTCCTGTTTTACACCCCTTTCTTTGGGCACCTATGCCTTACTGAGCTGGCACCAGGCCAAGGCTTTGAATTTGACTCCCCTCCTGCCATAATCCCTCCATTTCTCCAGCTACAACTCATTTCACATGCTATCTCTGTCTTTACATTAGTTGTTTTCTTACTAATCCCCACCAGAAAACTCATATTCATGTAAATCCCACCATAAATAACCTAGTGAAATGAGTGTTTAGTATTGGCTGAGGCTCTCATCTGTGGTTTTGCTCCCTAATAAATCTGTGCTACACGATCTCATTTTTCTTCATGGCTTTTGAGTCTGACAAATGATTGATTTGGTTTGATGTAATCCCACTTATCCAGACTTACTTTGGAAGTTTTGACCTCTACCAAGGAGCCCTCATGTTTCTCCTAACTCTACCTGTAACATTCTCAAGGTAGCTGGAATTACATGGTGGTCTTCGATCCATTTGGAATCGATTCTGATACACGGATATATATGAGGATCTAAATTCGGTTTTCTGTATACTGCCAATTCTACCAGCACAATTTGTTTTTCTTCCATCCTGTGTGTCTGGCTTCCTTGTCAAAGATTATTTACCTATAGGAGTGGATTCATTCCTGGACCTTCAATTCTGTTGTATTGTTGGAATTCTGTGCTTCCATTGGCAAGAATGCCACTACCCCATTCCTGAACAAAAGGAAAGACTGGAAAACAATGATATTAAGTGAAATAAGCCAGATCTAATTAAATATATGCTGCATGGTTGTCCTCATTTGTAATAACTAGATATGTCTATAAATCTACAAGTTAATCCAATAGTTAGTAAAAGACATACAATTACACTTGGATATGATTAACTAAGAGCAATCTAAGCATTCACACGTCAGGAACAAGGTAAACTATTCTTAGGAGAGAATCACAATGTCTCAATGCCTATGTGCATATGACCATATAAATGTTGCTTATTGCAATGAACTCTAAGAATCAATCATACATGTGAAATACATCTATCTGTATATAATTTTAATAGATGTCATGAAAATAACCAACTTCTCTGTAAATTCAAAAGCAAAATTCTAAGTTTAGAAGATAAAAACGAAGAATGCTTTCAGCACATAAACTTAAACACATAGGGAAAAAGGTGGGAGAGAAAAGATAAGATGAAAAGTAGAATAGGTAACTATTGAAGAATTCATAAACTATTTCAAAAAGTATACAAGAGAGCTGGGGTACATCTCAGTTGTAGGACTAGACTAATATATATAAAGCCATAGGTTCAATTTCCATGAAGGCCTAATAATAAGTTAATAAAGAGTAGTAATACAATAATTATCTTAAATAAATGCTTTCATATTAGAGAGGCCTGAATCCTAAAACAGTAAATAAATTATTCTCAACACTTGTATCCAATGACAAGAAACTACAAGAATGAAGAGCAAATATTTTCCTTTTCTAGCCCTTCCTTTCCTTTTCTGGTTTATTCTTTTCTTTTTTCCTTTGACACTACTGGTGCTTGAAGTTGCTAATGCTCTAATCACTTTAGATTATTTTTCAGGCTAAGCCTCCCTTGAGGAATGATAGCTTACCAATGGCTTCCACAAACATGACATAACAGGGAAATTACACTATATCTAGCTTTGTTTGTTTTCGTAGTTTCTCACGAATTTATATTTTTTAGAACTGGCCTTGATATCAGTCTTCTAAATCTCTGCCTTCTAATTAGCAAAGTACATTTCATCTCAAGCTTGGACCCACACTTTATTTCAGTTTAACCATTCAATATTGACTTCAGTTCAACCAACGTGAACTATTGGGGAAATATATGGACATCTCATTCCCACTGGTAGGCAATTCTGATGAAGATGAGGAACAAGATA